>NW_021703765.1:10501523-10853301 GCF_005190385.1 Monodon monoceros | reverse complement strand
TCTTTCTTTCTTTCTTTCTTTCTTTCTTTCTTTCTTTCTTTCTTTCTTTCTTTCTTTCTTTCTTTCTTTTTCTTTTTTTGGAAGAAGGACTCAGAATATGGAATCAAGAGCCCAGAGGGCAAAATTAAGAATCATAAAAATTCATTTCCAGGAAGCAGTTTTGAACCTGTACAAAGATTTGGCAACATGTGCCCAGCTGGTTTTCAGAATTGCTCTGAACGAGTGACTTCTGTGTGCATGCATGGTCCTATTTTTGGAGAGGGGTTTCTACTAAGGTGACCCTGTGTCATTCGTACAGGTTAGATAATTCGTTTCTAGTTCATAGCTCTTTAGATCTGAGAAACTGGATGTGAGGACCCTCATCTGTACCTAGATTTGACGTGAATGAATATTCTAATCCTTGAGTCCAATCTTACGCCATCATGTGATGTGACTTTTGAGAGTGTTTTTGGCAGGAATTACTTCATTTTGCATTTGGAAGTATGTGAAATTTATAGCCAGATGTATACATTGACATATTTTTGACAGACCTCCTAACAAGGTGTGTAGTTCATGTTCCCTGCCCTTGAATCTGAGTGGTCTTGTGTCAGTTTCAACCTACAGATTATAGTAGAACTACTTTCAAAGTTAGATCACACAAAATCATGTGGCTTCCATCTTGCCCCTGGATTACTTTCTCTTGGAGTTTTGACCATATGTAAGAAGTTTGAACACTTAGAGACACGAGGCTGGAGAGATTGCATGCAGGTACTCTGATCAAAACTTCTGAGCCCAAATTTCCCCTATCCCTACTAAAGGGTATGGTGAGTAAGTGAAGACAGCCCTTCCATCGTCTGAATAACATCACATAACCTCGGTCAGTGACACATGGAAATAATGAATCACCTAGCTGAGCTCTGCTGAGTTTCCAATTTCCCTCTCCCACAATATTCAATCCTTTCACTCTAAAATATATCACAAATCCACTACCATTTCTTCCTCTCAAAGAGGGTTTCTTTAACTTCAATGCTTAAAATATTCGGTTCTTCTTTATTCTCTCTCAACCATACTTTATCTCAATCCCCTATTTTATCTCTTCAAAGCAGCTATAACTGTCTGAATTTACATTATCTAATTATTTACTTATCTCTGTGTTCATTATCTGCCTAATGAAATGTAATTTTTCCAAGGGCAAGCATTTTCTTGTTCTTATTTATTTATATTATCCTTAAGCCAAGAAGAATAGCTTGTATTTTGTAGATGCTTTATAGGAAAACACTGAATAGATGAATAAAGGAACTTCCACGTCATCACCTGCTTCACCCCCAGAACACTTTAGTAATTTTTTAATGAGTGTCTTTACTTTTACATTGTCTTGCTTTAAATCACCATTATGTCTTGCTTGGGAAGATTCCAAAGCTACCTGACAGATATTTTCTTCTTTTTTCAAACTTTTACCTTAAAATTGATTTTCCTCAAGGACATACTCATAGACCAAAACAAAATCATTAAATCTATGCTAGGAACATTTAATTTAAACAAATATCAAAATCCTTAACCGTCATTTGAAAGATAGTGCATGATTTCTCCTTTTTATCCTTCAGGTCTGTGCTTAAAAGTTCTCCCAGGGAGGTTCTTACCACCATCAATCCATCTGCAAAAAACCCTGTATTATTCATCCATTCCGAGTGTCCAGAACAGTGCTTAACACATACTTAGTAAATAATGGCACTCTATAAATAGTGAATGAATAAATGTATCAATCAAGGAACTGATCAAATCTAATCAACATGTACACAAAGAATGACTTCATATGAAAGATATGTATAGCCCAATAGCATTTTTCCCTCAAAACTCCATTGAAATATTAGTATATTATGTTTATATATCCAACTTAAAAATGCTGGATGATTCAATCCATGTACTTCTTAAATCCACAGGATGTGGAAAAGAGAAAACATTTGCTAAAAGGCAATTAATACAGAGTTTAATACATTCATCTTTAAGCAACATTTCACTATTTCTTGTATATGTAGCAGAAATATTACAGGAATAGATACGACAGAGGCTTCCTGATTTTAAAAAATCAAACCTGTTTATAGGAAAGCTCTATATCTAAATTTAAATAACTCCTTGCATTTATTGACCTTCTGCTCTAGTTAGATTGTTTATCTTATATTGTTTCCTACATAGAATTAAGTTAATTTTCATCACTATTCTTACTGTATCAGTAATTAGAGATCAAACTACTAATTAGGGTAGTATGAAAGGTCATAAAAGTTTGAAAATTTTCTAGATAACAATTTTTATTCTTCCTATACCTTTGCTTTGTTCCATTTCAAGACATGTTACATGATCAAATTCCATAATTTTATTTTACAATTGCAAAATCTCAAAATGTACACTCACATATTCATTTATTTAACACTTACTTGTTAATTATTTAATATGTGTCTGGCATGATACATATAAGGGACAGACACAGACACCATCTCAGGCCTAATGGTCATGATAGATCAATGAGGAGACCATCACTAAGTAAACCATACACATAATTCTATAAATCATGATTAAGTGGCAAGAAGAAAAACTACAGGTTGCAGTGAATATGTACAAGTTAACCAAGTCTGAGGACTCAGGTAAGTCCTCCATGAGTAAATAACATTTAACCCAAGGCCTGGAAAATAACCTGGTGTCATACAGGTAAGGGGCTGGGTAGGGGGATGGGAGTGGAAATTCAGACTGTGCCCCAAGCAGAAGGAAAGCATGGAAGAAAATCTATGTGTTTATTCTCTAAAGCATTTCCTATGAATGCCCAGATTTCTTCAAGTCTTGTATCTTAAAGATAAAGTATTTGTTATTTATTGTCTATCTATTAATAAAACATTTCTTCCATGTGTCTTTGAATAATACATTTTTTATGACCACAAGTTTTGTAGTATACTATGCTTTCTTCTTTAACACATAATTTTAAGATTCCTTTTTATTTGTAAAGAAGACTTGTAGGATATTACGATTTTATTTCCATCACTTTTTAAGTGAAGATTCTAACTTTGCCCCCAATGATTGAATACATCGGTCATCTGTGGCCTGCCTTCTTTCTTGCCAGGTAGGTGATTTATCACTTGAGTAGTTAACCTATTTTCACTAAGAACAGAAATGGTGCCCATCAGTACAACAGTGTGCTGGTGGTAGAAACCCTATATAAATAATGAACAACTCACAACAGAAACTGCTTGTTCAGCCTTATTCTTTCTAAGTCTAACGAGAAAGGTCAAGTACCCATCACGTGCACTTGGAATTTATATTTTGCTAGCCCTTCCCATGAAAGGGCATGCCAAGAATATTCACTTTCCCAATCTCCACACTAATATCTACAGTAATAGCACCACTCCCTTCTATTTTCCTCTTTATTGAACTTCTTGTTAATTTTATGTTCCAGCTTTTCTAGTATAGCTTAATTTTCAAAATGGCCTTCTTTTATTCTTTGTTACTATAAAAATGATGGCATATGAATATGCCATAAATAGACAATATCAGTAAATTCATGTTCTTTCGTTCATTTTTAACCGGCATACTAGGTTTTCAGCATGTCTTGGTCTCCTGGTCGTTTTCTTTCTTTCCTTACTCATCTGTTGAATGATGAATTGTTGATATTTATCTTCTGTTCTCTAATCTGCTACACCCTGCTGTCTTCTAATGAATTTGGCATACCTTTGTATATTTCCTTATAACCATACTTTAAATTTTCAGCAATATGGCTGCAAAACTTTTATAAAATAGTGTTTGGCACGTGTCAGGCTTCTCTGATTTCTGAGCTCTTCCTTAACTTCTTTTAATATAATTATTTAAAAGCTATTAAATTGCTAATAATTTTATTTCTCTTCTATGTATATAGACAGGTTGTTTTAAAAAAAAAACTCAATAATTAAGCTACAGACACTTGACCATATTTTAAAATCACATCCTTCTTTTCTTTCTTCTTTCTTTTGCCAGGCACTTGTGCTAATTTCTGGGTATGTAGAGATGGATAAAATCAAATAATTCCTGCCATCAGGTAGTTTATAGTCCATTAAAGAAGGAAGATGCATAAATGAATAAATGAAGCAGAAATATAGTAGATTTATACATGGAGCTGAGTGGTGAAGGATGATTAAATGCCCATCTGTTAAATGATACATGGAAAGGACATTCCAGGCAGAAGGAGAAAAACAATCAAAAGCAGAATTGTATGTTGGTATCAGCAAATATGTTAGCATGTCTTATCAGGAAAAGAAGAATGAATATAAGGCAGCCCAGATTCACTACTTCATGGCTAGAAGCTCACATTTTGTTTTACATGATGAGAAGAGAAGATTTTGAAGAATATTAATTTGGGGTAGAAGAAGATCACATTTGGACTTTAGAAAATGAAATTTTGTTTCTCGTTTTTTAAAGTTCTGAAAATATCCTACATTCTTTGTCCACTTTTTACAGACCTCTTTCTCCATTTTTTTTGACCTTGGTATCAATTGATAAATAGCTCTTCTCCTATTGATAGGTATTTGTTTTGGTGTGATTTTATTCAGACATTTTTGTTTTATGTTCATCATACTCCCCATGTTTTATGTTCTTTACAGCTACTTCATAGCCTAAAATGAAAGCTTTGTTTGACTTGCTTTCTTTGCCATCACTTTGAGTAAAATTTGAATATATTTTTCTATTTGGTCTTTGACTTCTAAAACTTCACTTGTTAAGACTTTATTTTTTAATCCAGTTTTAGGTTCACATCAAAATTGAAAGGAAGGTACAGAGATTTTCCATATACCCCCTGCCTCCGCACATGCATAGCATCCTCCATTATCAACATCCCCACCAGATGGTACATTTGTTGCAACAGATAAACATACATTGACACATTGTTAACACCCAGAGTCCATAGTTTACATTAAGGTTCATTCCTGGTGTTGTACATTCTGTGAGTTTTGACAAATAATGACATATATCCACCATCACAATATCATACAAAGTATTTTCACTTCCCTAAAACTCCATTGTGCTCTACCTATTCATCTCTCCCCCACTCTCACCCCAGCAACCACTAATCCTTTAATTTTTTTTCATAGTTTTGCCTTTTCCAGAATGTCATATAGTTGGAATTATAACAGTATGTAGCCTTTTCAGATTGGCTTCTTTCACTTAGTAACATGCCTTTAATGTTTCTCCATGTCTTTTCATGGCTTGAGAGCTCATTTCTTTTTAGTACTGACTAATATTCCATTGTCTGGATGTACCATAGTTTATCCATTCACCTCCTGAAGGACATCTTGTTTACTTACAAGTTTTGGCAATTATGAACAAAGCTCCTATCAACATCTGTGTGCAGGTTTTTGTGTAAACATAAGTTTTCAACTGCTTTGGGTAAATACCAAGGAGTGTGATTACTGGATCATATGGTTAGAGTATGTTTAGCTGTGTAAGGAACTGCCAAACTGTTTTTCTGAGTGCCAAGACCATTGTGCGTTCCCACCAGCAGTAAATGAGAGTTCCTGTTGCTCCACATCCTTGCCAGCATTTGTGGTCGTCAGTGTTCTGGAGTTTGACCATTCTAATAGGTGTGCAGTGGCATCTTATTTTTGTTTTAATTTTCATTTCCCTGATGACATATCATATGGGGCAACTTCTCATATGCTTATTTACCATCTGTATACCTTTGTTGTTGAGGTGTTTGTTTAGGTCTTGGGACTCTTTTTAAATCAGGTTGTTTGTTCTTTTCATTGTTGAGTTTTTTTTTTTTGCGGTACACGAGTCTCTCACTGTTGTGGCCTCTCCCGTTGCGGAGCACAGGCTCTGGACGCGCAGGCTCAGCGGCCATGGCTCACGGGCCCAGCCGCTCCGCAGTATGTGGGATCCTCCCGGACCGGGGCACGAACCCATGTCCCCTGCATCGGCAGGCGGACTCTCAACCACTGCGCCACCAGGGAAGCCCTCACTGTTGAGTTTTAAGAGTTCTTCGTATATTTTGGATAACCATCCTTTATCTGATGTATCTTTCGCAAATATTTACTCCCAGTATGTGGTTTGTCTTTTCATTCTCTACCTTTCACAGAGCAGAAGTTTTTATGTTTTAATGAAGCTCAGCTTATCAACAATTTGTTTTATAGATTTTATCTTTGGTGTTGTATTTTAAAAGTCATCACCATACCCAGTTGAGTTTATTCTTATATTATCTTCTAGAAGTTTTGTAGCTTTGCATTTTCCATTTTGAATTAATTTTTGTGAAGAGTGTAATGTGTGACTAAATTCTTTTTTTGCATGTGGATGTCCAGTTGCTCAAACACACTTTGTTAAAAAGACAATCTTTGCCCCAGTGTATGGCCTTTGCTTTTTTGTCAAGGATCACATGACCATATTTATGTGGGTCTATTTCTGGGCTCTCTATTCGCTTCCATTGATCTGTTTGTCTACTCTTCCACCAATACCACACTGTCTTGACTCCTTGTAGCTTTACAGTAAGAACTGAAGTCAGGTAGTGTCAGTCCTCCAGCTTCATTCCCATTTAATACTGTGTTGGCTATCCTGAATATTGTTTTTAGTTGGTATTACAGTAAGTCCCCTACATATGAATGAGTTCCGTTCTGAGATTGTGTTCATAAGTCCAATTTGTTCATTAAGTCCAACAAAGTTAGCCTAGGTACCCAACTAACACAATTGGCTATATAGTGCTGTACTGTAATAGGTTTATAATACTTTTTACACAAAAAATACATAAAAAACAAACACAAAAAATAAAGAAAACAGTTTTAATCTTACAGAAGAGTACCTTGAAAAGTACAGTAGTGCAGTACAACAGCTGGCACACAGGGGCTGGCATCGAGTGAACAGGCAAGAAGAGTTACTGACTGGAGGAGGGAGAGGAGGTGGGAGATGGTAGAGCTGAAGCATCGCCGGCAATAGGAGACAGAAGGCAAGCTGCAATTTCACTCACGCCTGATGATGGAATGCACATTCACATCTTTGAAAGTGCTCAACTTGTAGGTTCGTATGTAGGGGACTTACTGTATTATTATTTTATTATTTTGGGTTTTTTATCCTGTTTAATTCAATGCCAGGCAAAAATCATGAAAAGTCCTTTGGGATTTGTGGAGATCAGGGATTATGGAAGTGAATTTAAATCTATTTTTTCCTTACCTCAAGGGTGTAGCCCTTTGAGTCCCCAGCTTAACATGGCGAGGGTTCTTATACAATTCCCACCCTAGATTTAAATTATATTTCTATTTTTAACACTTACTCCATGAGACTTTGAACTACAGCCTGCATTTGCTGGCTTGTCAGGACTGATAGGACAAAAATATTTGTATGCTCAAGTATAATGCACACATTACTTTCTTTAGTTTCCCTGAGAATTTGGCTTGGCCCTATCCTATTAGCCTGAAAGCTCTTCTGAATGTATCCAATCATCAGAAATATTTACCCAGCAGTTTTACTGTTTTCCTTGTAAAAGTTGGTCCTAATAAAGAACTTGATCCAAGTTATTAGAAACAGAAGTCCTCATCTCTGAGTCTCTAGTACTTTATAGAGTACTTGACACAAATTAAACACTTCATAATGAAAAAATGAATTGTTGAGGAGTGCTTTTATCAATCATTTTTGGGACTTAGTCACAAATTACACATTTCATAATTGAATGAATTTGAAATGTTACTTCTAAAATTCTGAAAATGAATAACTTTTAGAAAATAAGCATCTCTGCCTCAGGTGAAACTTTAAACTAAAAGCCTTCTGTTAACTCTTGAAGCAATTTTTCCATGGGTAAAATTCCCCAGTATGAAGCTTTCTAAAACCAACTTTCATGATTCTTGCTAATGCACATCAGCTGAAATTTAGATTTGGTAAAGTAACACTTAACAGAGCTTATTATTTATAAATGAAAAAACCAATTGATGTTTAAACATCAATTTGATGAAAACATATTGGAGCTCAATGTCAGTTTCCTTAAGTACTTTTCAAATACTTAAAGGAAGCATCTAATTTTTGGCACTGAAGTCAGTTAAGTCTTTTGTATACATGGATAAAAATAGATAATTCATTAAATTGCAATGAGACTTCTTTAAAGCTGCTTAAAAGTTTATATCAAGAATACTCCATAGAATATTGTGATTCTATTAAAATATCAGAGAGGTTTTATAGAAATCTAACAAAAACTCATGGATAAAATATATCACGTAGTTGATTTCAGATGTGGACAGCATAGATACTCATTGAGAATTGTATGAATCTCCATTAAGTACCATATACATTTTCTGATTGTGATGGACATACCTTAGAGTGACCTCCATTGAGTCATGCCTTTGTATTGGGTTCTTCCTTTGGAGTGTGGGCAGTAGCTATAACTTGCTTTGAACCAATAGAATGTGGTATTCCCTTGATTAGGTAATGTTATATGGCAAAAGTGAAGGGATTTTGAAAGATGTTAGTAAAATCCCTAAGTAATCGTCTTTAAGTTAAGAAGAAGGTTAGCTTGAGTGGACCTGACCTGATCAGCTAAAAGAGGGTCTTGAGGTCAGAGGCTCAAAGCAGCAGAGACACTGTCCTGCGGTCGCAAAGAACAAAGGGCTATGTGATGATGGTTACCTGGCACTGAATGTCGGGTGACCTCAAGGAGCTAAGCCCTATCACTTCAGGGAACTGAAGTGACTCTGCCAACAACAAGTGAGTTTTTAGAAGCAAATATCAAGATCAGATAATATCACATCCCTGGCCAACTCCATGATGAAGCCTTGTGAGCTTGAAGACCCAGTTAGCACACAGACACACTCCTGATCCACAGAAACAGAGATAATAAATGTGTGCTGTTTAAAGTTGCTAAATGTGTGGTATTTTGTTACATAGCAATAGAAAACAAACACAAAAGTACTCACTCACAAGTTCTTCTAGAAACAACAATATTGTAAGGAAATATTCTCCCTTCAAATTCTACCTGAAAGAAAATTTTAATAAGCTTCTATAAATCAATAACTGAATATAAAGTAACAGATTAAAATAATTAAATTATGTTATTATAACATTTTAACAATGTCATTACCTTTTACTATAGTCAAAAACTAATTGTTAACAAGATCACTGTAGTGTTTTATGACCAACTGATTTCTGAACTGATCTCAATTATTCTTTTTAATTTTTATCTAATTAGACAATTGGTTCATGTTCCTCTCAGAAAATACATTAAAGCAAAATTTTAAAAATAATAAAAGACTGTAATAATCACTTTTAATCTTCATTCAAGAAGTTAATGAGGACACTTTGATCTACATGTCTTTAAATATTTCCTATGCCTTCCTGCAAAGGCACACACACACACACACACACACACACACACACACACACAGTCAAATATGTATAAAATTGGAAGAATACTACTGTCATTCACTGTAATGTTTTTCCAATCAACTCTATATCTATACCATATTTAATATAATGTATTTCCATTGTAAATATTCATCTACATCATTATCTTTAAAATTAATAGTCTGTATGATATAAAAATATATTAAATATATTCCATGTTTCTGATTATATTTTTCTAAATTTCTTTTTATTTTAAACAAAACTGTAAAAAACATTTGTTCACATGTATCTTAACACATTTTCTGATCACTTCATTAGGAACCTTACTAAAAATAGAACTCCTTATGACCCTATGGCATTAAATAGTCATTCCTGATTTAAAGATTACCCACATTGCTATACACTATTTTATATGTGTCTCTCATGCTGGTAAGAGTTTTATTTTGATTTGAGGCTCTTCAGTTAGTCAGACATATATGAACACTCTACTATGCATGAGGAGTCCAGCTTCAGATCAAAACCCATTGTGTGATCTTTCAGGCCAACCACAGACAAGGGCAGGACTCTCCCTGGCCGGTATCCCAGGGACGCTACCCTCCCCACACCAGACTGGGTGCCCGGCCCTTGCACTGCAGTCTCTGCAGAGAGTCACAGTCAAGGAATCAGAGGCCAGCCATGCTCACGGACATCTTTGCATTTCTAGTCCAGATACCTCCTGTGAAAATCTTTTCATCAGAGGACCTTGACTGAGGCACTTTTAAGGTATCTCCATGGAGACCTCCTTACTGGGATGGGGGAGGGACTTGACACTTTTCTCCACTTGGACTTGGTAGTTTTCTACTCCTAGTTCTTCCCTGCTCTCCTTCTCTACACTATCCTGGATCCATAAAATGGCAGGAGCCTTTCCTTTAGGGCCTATCAAGGGGAAGATGACTCCCCCCAGCTGCACTAATGCACCTGACTCTCTAGGTGCTGGTTCCTGGGTAAAAATAAAAGACTGGGGAGCTGTGCCTATTCTGGCCTCTAGTGAGAGAATAAAGCTTAGATTTTTATTCTCAGTTTGGCTATTGTCCTAATTGACCACCTCAACACCTGGCAGAATGAAGAAAGTCATTATGTTGGTACAATCTCCACCATGCATTTGTATGTAGAAATGAAAATGAATAAAAATGAAAAAGATCATTGAAAAGTGTTTTAAAAGAATTGAATAATATCATCAGAGCAGCTGAGTAATATCATCAGAGCACAAAGAAAGAAAAAGGAAACATAGTCATTATTTTTGAGGAACTCACCAATTAGAGGATACTTGGACAAATACAAAATTTTAACTAGAATTGAATAAGTAAAAGTGTTTCTATATTTGAAATGTTCAAAGTTGTTTCATTGTGAACCAGAAGCAAATATATAAATAGAAAATCTATCCTTCAGCATTAAGCAAATAATTTTGGAAATGCATGATTGTTACTTATTGGAAATGTTAGGACTCAAGCGTTTTCAATTATCTTACAATCTACATTCTGATATCAATAATGATTTCAAAAATTATACCTGTATCATTTAAATTTTATATTTATTAATAAAACAAGCCCAAGATAAGTATCAGGACCAGATGAGTGTCATCATTGACTATAAAGATGTAAAAAAATAATGAAATATCCTTTAGAACTTTAAGAGAACCATCTATCTTTTTTTTTTTTTTTTTGCGGTACGCGGGCTTTTCACTGTTGTGGCCTCTCCCATTGCGGGGCACAGGCTCCGGACACGCAGGCTCAGCGGCCATGGCTCATGGGCCCAGCCGCTCCGCAGCATGTGAGATCTTTCTAGACCAGGGCACGAACCCATGTCCCCTACATTGGCAGGCGGACTCTCAGCCACTGCACCACCAGGAGAGCCTGAGAAGCATCTATCTTTGACATGCTTTCTCAATAACAGCTGTGGGAACAAAATGGAGAAACCTGTATCTATATTTACCTAACAAAAACAGTCTCTTTAAATTCAAACACATTGATATTTTCAGGTTATTGAACTAAAACAATATGATTTGATCAATTAGTAAATGAGATATTTATAACCCAAAATGTGTGTTATTAATGAATTATTGGATAGATTGGCTATTCAACAGAGCACAGCATTTTGCAAGGAGGAGAAAGTCACTGTCACCAAATTTACTCTTTCAGATTATTCTGGAGCCAAATTTAATTACCATCTCTGTATCTATCTATGACTTCTGTTCTCCAACATTTTGGGGTCGGGACCACTTCACACCCTTAAAATATATTGAGGGACAGGAAGCATTTCAGGGATGATTTGAGTAAGAATCTCCAAAAACATGCTCCTCTATAAAAGGAGTGTAAACATTGGCAAAAATGGTCGAAAATCAATTTACTCAGAATGTTTATTCTAGAACTACTGCTGAATTTCGTTATGAACAGTGAGCTTTGTGGGGGTTTTTCTCATCTTTACCTCATCCCTTTTACCCCAGCTCTGAAGCAGCCTTGAAAACCAACAGCCCAAAAACCAGCAGCCTAGGGCAGGTGAAGAATGTTTTGGAGCTCTCCAAAAACACCACCCCTAGACGATTGTCACTTTTTGACCTTTCTGGTACCTCACAGGAAAGCTCCATTATCAGGGCCGGCCTTTATTTGACCTGACTCAGAACTTGCTGGATGGGATCAGCCATAACCCTAGGGCTTTCGTCAAAAACATTCAGGGGGGATCGTTTATTCTCACAGCTGCCTGGGGTGGTGTTACCAGTTGGAGCTTATAAGGGGCTGACCAAAAAACTTGAAAAAAATAAAATAAAAAACAGAATGTCCATAAAGGGCTTTACAAAGTCTCTGACATGTTCCTGGTATTATAGAAGTCCACAGGCACATGCAGGGCTGTGTGTAGGCCTGGGAAAGCTTATGATATATTAATCCACACAAAAATATGCACATTCTCATAATACACAGATAACCTCTGGAAGGATATGTATTAGAAAGTCCACACATTCTCTCAAGGGTAGAAATTATCGTGACTTTTCTCTTCTCTCCCTGGACCCCTATTCCTCTCCACCTTTCTTTTCCTCCTTTCTCCTTTCTTCTCTCCCTTTCTCCCTCCCTCTTTCTTTCTTTCCTCTTCTTTTTTCACTTATCCATTATTATCTATAATAACTGTATATTACTTATATTTAAAGATAAAAAGAAAGTGTATTATTTAAATGATCTTTTTATTTTTACTATTTTATGAGCTTTTTGAGTGATTACAAAGCAAAGACAATAGAAAGTATAGTGGGTTTTTTGTGTTATTTTTTGGTCCTGCTGCGCAGCATGCAGGATCTTCCCTGACCAAGGATTGAACCCGTGCCTCCTGCAGTGGAAGTGCGGAGTCTTAACCACTGGACTGCCAGGGAAGTCCAAAAAGAAAGTGTATTTTAGACAGAAATATTTCTGACAGTTTTAATTCATTATGGGCTGCAAGTTAAATTAGTCAAGAGACGATAGAGTATATTCATTTAATCATCTAGTAAATTGGGATCTGCCAGAAAACATCTAGGTTATATCTGATAGCTCTTTCACTTAAAAACCTGTCTTTTTACATGTTTTGGAGTTACAGTGCTCTGAACTATTATAGATTCTTAACTTTAAGAGGTTGACAGCCCAAAAAAGCAACTTCTTTGTTATGTTCAAGAATAGTCATCTCTTTATTCCTTCAGCCAATGATTTAAATTTGTTCCTCTTTAAGAAAGGTTTGGGATGTGTCTCATAATAATTGATATCAGAATATTATTTACCATTTAGCTCAAATGTATTTAACTTTTATCAGTAATATTTTGGATAATTCTGGGTCCTGAGAAAAGTTAATGTGCCTTTTATATAAATTAAAATTTTTTTTTAATTTTTAAGATACTTCAACAAATGAACTTAGATAATAAGTAAACTTTTAAATTATTTTTCTATTCTGAAACTTTTAGAGACATTTCTATTTTACTTTTGTTCAGTTTAAACAATATCCATGTATCTGCAAATAAGTACAACTGACTGTTATAGGTGATAAAAGTTGAGAATCAAAGATTAACAAAACATAATCCTTACATAAAAGATTATGAACAATGAGAAATAAGATTAAATATTATTCAGTACATTTTAAGCTGAAAGTGCCTTAATTAAATATGTAATTTTTTCCTTAGTTGAAGTTTATTTTCTCTGACCATTATGTATTTCCTATCCTTCAGTTGGTTAGTTATTTTATATAAATTGTAATTCATCTAAAAAGTTAAGAAATACTCATCTGTAGCTTCTTCTTATAAGTAACATTTATCAACAAAACTACATAAAATATACAATTTTACTTCACTTTAGTGTAATATGTTGAAGCTAGTTATATTAGGTGATGATATGCTGTTGTTTGCATAAGTGCGAATGGAATCTTCAGCCAGACAAGTTTAATCTCATCCAGTCTAAAACACCAAATATTTAATTGTGCTAACAACACAGGTTTACATATTGGTGGCTTAACTCACCATATAAGCTTGTGTTTACAGAATTAGATAATCAGTTTATTATGTTAGCATCCTGCTGACTTTGAAGAAAAAATACATTATATTCATTATGCTGTTATTTTATTCTTTGTGAGTAATGTGATAGTCCATTGAATATAACTAAGAGTTTGAAAAAGGAGAAATGCTAGCAAAATTAGACAATAGTATGAGTTGTTTCTCAATATAAAATAGCCACTTGCATAGATTTGATACAAGGCTCAGGTTCATTTTAGAGAACTCTCTTAAAGCAAAAAACTGGCACTTACAAGCTTAGCCTCTTGTTGCAAAGCAGCACTTGTATTCAGGAAAAATGTCGACAAGTCATCTAAAAATAACACTGACTCTCAGGATCAACGCTTAGAATGAATTAAGCTAAAACTAAAGTATATCAGTCAATGGGACTATTAAAAAGTAGAATTAAGAAGGTTATTGATGTAATGATTATACTTGGATAACGTTATCATCATTTTGATTGATACTGCAGATATGAGGATGTTTAAAAGTACACTTAGGGACTTCCCTGTTTGTCCAGTGGTTAGGACTCCGTGCGTCCACTGCAGGGGGCATGGGTTCAATCCCTGGTCAGGGAACTGAGGTCCTCCACGTTGTGTGGCACAGCCAAAAAAATGCACTTATATATTGCTTTTAGAAATGAAATTTACGTGCAGTTTCACTGTAAAACCCGTCAGTATACAAGGTCTGGTTCTTGCCTATATGGAATGTAAAATATCATTGAGGAAGGAAAGAGACCCATGCATAATACAACTGTCTAGGATTTAAGCAAGTAAAAAATGTTGAGTATTTGTATAAACAGTGAGGGCCAGGTTTAACATATGGCAGGAGAGTGTAGACAAAATGGGATGATTGAGTTAGAGGAGCCACTAACTAGTTAGATTGGGTGATTAGAAATAACAATGTGTACATTGGAAGGTGAAAATAATCTTGAGGATTTTTCTACCAGTGGTTGAAAGTTTCATTTAAGGCACATAAATATGGTCACTTTATTCCTGTCCCATAATTTGTATTAGGCAAAATATTTTCTATCTCTGCCTTTTAATCTTAAAGCTAATTTGTAATTTTAGAATTTATGGTAGGAATTTTAAGCGAATGCTCATGGGTAAAGTATTATATAAAGAAAATGTTATGTGCCATTACATAAATTCAATTTAAAATATTACCTTTGCCTTGTAATCTGCTGGTATTTATTTTGGGAGACCCTAGTTACCCTGTATTAGGTATATTCATCCAAACACAGTTAAAATAATCCTTGTAATAGAAGAAACAAGTCTAATAGCTAAAATCAATATAGAATTACATTAGTGAGTGTACAATGTTTCATTGCTGAAAATTAATTCTAATTACAGTAATAAAAGTCTTTTAACTGACATCTTCACCTGTCATTCCTTTAGCTAATGGGAAGATATAAGTGTACACAGACAAATGTTTTACTGAATTATAAGTGTGATAGATTTTCATAGACCAAGAAAGATCAGGCCTGTGAGAAACACATTAGTATATGTTTCTCTTATTTCTAAAAAGGCAAATGCTAATTAAAAGTGCTACAGTTCTTAATTCTATCCTTGGGAACTTATATGCATTTTCCTATCTCTTATCCTACTTGTTTATGGGCCATATTTAAATTTTCTGAGCTGAACATTAAGAATCTTTTATTAAATGGATTATTAATGATTAATAGAAGTTACAAAAGTAGAATTGCAAGTGTAATATTTTAAATTATTAACTGAGGAAATTTAATTCTTGTGAAGTATTCACAGTTAAGTTATAAACATTTTATTTAATTGAACATCTAAAATAATAATTTTCTTATCCTAAATAAACACAGATGTGTATGTTTTTCAGTTTTGTACCAGGTGTAGATTTAGGCCAAACTGCCCAATTCTCACTAATTTGTGAGTGTTGTGGTCACTTCTTTCCAAGAAATCATAGGATAAATGAGTTGAACACATTTAACCACCATCTCTTTTGCCAAAATTTTATATGTAAAACATCCTAAGTAAGTAGACATCTTAATATGTCTTGATTTTGAAATGTGTAATGCAAATTGTCCTTGAAATTCTGCTGCTATAAAAAGGTAAGGAAAATTAATTTAAAATAAACTTCACTTTCATAATAATTTTGAATAGCTCTGGATAGTTTTAGGACAGTAAGATTTTTTGATTCATGTTTTAAGCTGTGAATAGGAGGTAACATTAAGAAAATATTCCCTGGCTTCCCCAGCTTCTCCCCCAAAATGTGGGGTCATCCTTCCTAGGCTGGAGGAATGTCCATAAGGAGAGTTTCACCTTCTTGAAGATTAAAGCCTAGCAGTCCTGAGCTATTCCCAGTCCAAATGTCTGCAAAATTGAGAGAGACTTCAAAACTCCTTCCACAAATTTCAGGGGGCCCTGACTGCATTCTGGTAATGAAGGTGGAAGAGGGAGGGCAGGCCCCTAATATGGTCTCCAGCCGCCACTGGAGCAGCTACTACAGCTGAGACCTACCGCCAGCCGTTCAGGCAGTTTGACTACCAGGAGTCACCTGGGCCGCAGGCAGCCCTGAGCCGGCTCCATGAGCTTTGCTGTCAGTGGCTGAGGCCAGAGGTGCACAGCAAAGAGCAGATCCTGGAGTTGCTGGTGCTAGAGCAGTTCCTGGCCATGTTGCCTGAGGAGCTGCAGGCCTGGTTTCAAGAGAACCGACCAGAGAGTGGAGAGGAAACCATGGTGATGCTGGAGGAGCTGGAGAAAGAGCATGACAGGGCAGCTGAACAGGTCTTTTTTGGACAAAATGAGGACATGCTTGCAAAGAAGCTACCAACTTGTGAAATCACTTAGGAGACACCACGTAACCAGCTTAAGCCCGCATAAAAGCAACTGCAGCGGGCATTGAAGTAGCTTCACACCTTAAGACAAAATGTTAGAGACACCAGAACTATAAATGTGAAATCAGCTGCAAGGCAAAAGACTTCTTCAGGCAAAGAACTGCATTACAAAGTTTCTAATACTCTTCAAATGAATGTTTCCCAGAGTTTCACATTTAGAGGAACTTGTGAACAAGATAGAAAGTTTGAAAGAAGACAGGGAAACCGTCCTCGAAAAAAAAAGTGTGATGAATGTGGGAAAGCCTTTAGTCAGAGCTCAGCCCTTAATCAACATCAGAGAATCCACAGTGGAGAGAAACCTTATACATGTGATGTGTGTGCAAAGGCTTTCAGCCGAAGTGCAATCCTGATTCAGCATCAAAGAATCCACACTGGGGAGAAACCCTTCAAATGTCATGAATGTGGGAAAGCCTTTAGCCAGAGCTCGAATCTTTTCAGACATAGGAAAAAACATGCTGGAGAAAAAAGTCCCATCAGCGTCGTGAGGGAGTCAAAGCATTTACTGAGAACTTTTTCAACAGGGGAGAAGACACAAGGCACCAATACTCCTTTAGTATAAATCGGTAGTTCCAGTGGGCACCAGTTTCCTTTCAAAGGTTATAAAAGCCACAGGAGAGAATGTAGAATATTTTCTGTCAGCATTGTTTGCTTTTCTGCTTTTCAATAGTGTCAGTTCAGTTGTTTGAGATTCTAAAGCTTAAATCGGATTTCCATCCCTAGTGCAGCTCTTGAAAAGATACTCTCAGACATGTTCTACTGTTTCCCTTATTAACAAAAATAATGAACTAGTATGTTCCTTTTTAGACAAGTACATTTTCCCTGTTGAGAAGGAATGTGTGAGTTAGTATATAAGTGGGTATTCTCCATTTCATTACTAGAACATTGGAGTTATTAAACCAAAGATTAAATCAGTTTTTTTAAAAAAAATGTCCTGGGAATTCCCTGGCAGTCCAGTAGTTAACACTCCATGCTTTCACTGCTGCAGGCCTAGGTTTGATCCCTGATCAGGGAACTAAGATCCTGAAAGCCATGTGGTGTGGCCAAAAATAATAATAATAAAATAAAATAAATTTCCTGTTTTATTTTCTGTTACCAGATTCAAAATATGAGAATAAGATTGAGGAGACCCAAAAGAATATGTACCTCAAGACTTAAGCTGAAATGTCCAGGGTCATTTTTAGGAAGCAGGTGAGTAAAGGGACTTTACTCATCTCTTATGAAAATCTGAGAACATACATATTGTTTTGTTTCAAATTTTTAAATTGAGGTATAGTTGATGTATAATATCATCTATACATACTGTTGATGATACTAAGTAATTTCCTGTGTAGGAAAAAAAGTTATCTCCTTTACAATTTATAGTGGAAATATCTCAGTGAAAGCATTAAGATTTGCTCTACATGTCTTCAGGAAGTGGCCTAAATATGATGAGTGTTCTAATAAAGAACAGTTATCTGTGGGTGCTTATATAAATTTGTTGATCAGCTTAACATAAAGAAATAAGGAAGATGAAGAAAAGACTGTCCAAACAAGACTGATGTTACCTGGTAAGTGCAGCACATAATGGAAAAGTATACTTACCTGGAAATGAGAACACTTAACAGCTAATGACTATCCTTCAGAGTTCTTCATAGCTTCTGTTCTGGCATAAATCAGCTGTGAACATGTTTCAGGTGTCACAGGACAACCTTTTCAGGGTCTTATGCATTCTTAGTAAGATGAGTTTCTAGCCAATTTATCATGATGTTAAGACCTTGGATTTTGATACTCTTGTACAAATGAGAAAATCACTAAGGTTCAATTTAAAGAGTCCATTGAGTTTAACCCACATTTAATTCAATCAGATTCTCTTGTTTAAAAAGTAAATGACTGGTATTTTTTTTAAGTATTCTGACAGTATATAACATAATGTCGCCCTTTCCAGGAATTCTTAATAAAACTCTGTATGTATTACAAGAATACATGGATTATCGCGTCTCTCATGGTGCCACCATTACCCAGTATGGAGGTAACCATGAGAAATGAAAGTACTTAGAAGGAGAAGGGAAGATAGGCCTCATGGTGAACTTCTTTGTTCCTCATGAAGTGTGAACATTTCATTATCAGAAAATCCAATCATATCTAGTGCTTGGAGTAACTCCTGAGACAAATGTGGGATTACATGCTCTGCTTAGTTAGAATACTGATAAATATAAGATTAGTAAGGGAAAAGGTGAATACAAATTTTAATTTTAGAATTTTTTGATAATGATTATACTCATAGCTCTAGTAAATATGAATAAATATTGAGTTTTGTATCTTTTCATTTATTAAAAATGTAGGAGTCAAAAAAAAAAAAAAAGAAAATATTCCCTGACTGGCTGGAAGTGCAACTGTTGTAAAAATGATATAACCTCATCCATGGCTTTGGAGACTTATTTTAAATTCAAGTTGCTCATCAGAACTTGGGAGAAGCTTGGCAACATAGGGATGAAATATCTCTCTTCTTGCTTGATTAGAAAGACTGAAAAAGCAGTTATTAACCTGGTAATATTAACTGGAGAATACTCAACATTTCTGAATAAGATTTCTGTAGTATTTAGTCCTTTAAGTAAAATACAGTAGCCAGATAGCTATGATGTCTCCAGAAAGAATTGCTGTGCAGATTGAATGCAACAATGAACAAGACACTTGATTAGTGCCAAAAGAGCCTGGCGTCGTACTGTTGCTGTTGTTATTTCCCTTCTGAATGTTTTGGATGCTGATTTTGCATAATCCAGACATCCCTGCTCTATGTGGTTTCACCATAGTTAGTTATCTGGGTCAGAGCCACTGTACCATTTGGTGGAGTAGCAGTTTGATAAATGAAGCACAAACTCAAGGCTAAAGGTTTGTAAACTGAAGTGTGGCTTGCAGTCTGTTCTGTGTGTGTGAGACTTGAAAGTGATCATAATCATCCCCTGAGCAAATTGTATCATTAGCCATTCTAGTGCATCATGATTATACTCAGATATACTTATAGAAGGTATATGTATATATGTATGTACACACACACACACACACACACACACACACACACACAAGATAAAACATAATTTCAAACTACCAGACTGGGAATGAAGAGCAGTGTCAGAATCCAAGCCTAATAAAAACTGAAGACGTGAAATTGTCCCTGTAGTTATTCTTTCAAAAGGGCATAGATGCAGCATTGCAAGCAGCAGTTGGCCTTCTCAGCTAAGGCCCTTCTTTCCCCAAATGGAGCCCATGCATATGAATCTCACGGCCAGTTATACTTTAATTGTTCTCCATCATTTGTCAACCTGAGAAATTTCTAGCAATTCTCAGAATGGGTTTTCAATTTTGAAAATTATGTTGATGTAAAAAACTGCAAAGTTTTATAGACAGTTTATCTCAATGTTAGGATTCAGAAAAGATCATGACCACAGTTTTCACTTTTTGTCTATTTTGAATAAACTTAATCTTTGTTAGGAATGATCCAAAATGGAACATCATGTGAAACAAGAGTATTGAAAGCATTTTCAATATCATTTGGTTCCTCAAAGAAACAAGATTTGTATAAGTACAAGTCATTTTATTTTTGTTAATGCAATTTTTTTGTTGTAATAAACTTGAGTGAAATCACCTAAACAAATAATTATAGGAAAAGAAAATCAAGATGAGATTTTGTAAAAAATCAATTCAAACTAGATTCAACAAAACCAGTCATTCTTGTCTCCTGCCAAAATGTTCATGACATATTAGGGCTAAATAGTATTACCAATGTTTCGGCACAATAGTCATTATTCACTAATTTATGATTAGGTCCAATACCCAAAATTCTGTGCCAAAGACACTTATTTTGCAAATTTATTCCAAAGAAATTTTGTACATACTTAACTCAAACCTGCAAGACAAGACATTTCTTTAAAGTAATATATTCAGAATGTTTTAGCCATTGCAAGCCCATTTAATTTAATAGAAGAAATACATATGTATGAAACTTTTCATAATGTAATTTTAATATTATTAAACCATATAGTGATTCTTTTCCATATGAGGATTCCTTCTACAATTGCATCAGAAAGCTGAAAAGTTATAAATAAATAAATAAAATAAAATAAAATAAAATTGAAAAGTCATGGACCAGAATAGTATATGATGCATTTTAAACAAATAGAGAAAAGTTTGATTTCAAGAATAGCTTGAAAGAATTCAGATTTATCACTGATAATGATATACTAAACTCAAAGATGCATAAATATTTTAAATAAATGTCTTGCTTTTAACAGTAAAAAGTGACGCAATATCTAGCATAAAATGATGTCTGGCCAGCAAATACATCCAAAGATCTTTTCAGCTTTTTTTCACACACTTCCCATTGACAACATACAATAAGAGATAAACTCAAGAAGGAGCATCAAAGACTAAGACTTAGAATTTTCCTACCATTAGAATCAGGGAGGAATTAAATAAATCAGAGATTACCTAAATTGGTTGATCAAAATCCAAGAACTGTACTGTCTGAAATTAGGTCAAATGTACTCTATACTTTCAAATTTCCTGCCCCACTTTTACCAGACATCCATAATAACACTACCTGAACCAAATAGAACTTTGGACATGTGTTTCTCCACTTCATGCCCATGCATCTTACAATCAACCAAAAATGCTGATGCCAGATGATCACTGCATCTTCACCTTTCATCTTTTGGCAGATGAAACTTTCTGAAACAATATTAAGGCAAGGAATAAGAGTGAATTGGTAGTATGATACGTTATTTCGGGGGGAAACTCTTCCAAATTAAGTTTTGTAGGCAGGGCAAAAACAAGGTATAATTTGGAAGCCATCATTTTGGATATTAAAATTCTTCACGTACTCTATTTTTCAGGGTATAAGATCTTACACTGAAGAACTTCTGGTTCACACAATGGTATAGATAAGAACAAACTAGCCTTGTGGACCAAAATGTATCAACTCTGCACACTACTCACAGATGAAAATACACAGAGAAGATGCTATATAGAAGCAAAATATTAAGCTCATACTAGGTAAACTGTTCCTGAGTTTTATGAAGATCAAAATATATATGTATATTAGCAAAAATTTGTTATAGAAAAAATAAATTTTAAAATGTCAATTATTAACATACTCTACAGTATTTTTAAATTGAAACTATAATTAAATAATATAAATACCATTTTGTTAACATTGTTTTTTAGAGAAGGGCATTTTGAAATGTGATGAATTCCAATTTACCTACTTTTTCTTTTCTTTTTCTATTGAGAAATCTTTGCCAACTTCATTTCACCTTTTTCTGATTATGTTCATTTTTTTGACATGTTGAGAAAATTGAGCATATTTGTAATAGGTGCTTAAATGTCCCTGTCTCCCAACTACATCTTTCTGTCTTTTTCAGCCTCTGCCTCTATTTACTGATAATTTTTTTTCATGTTCATAGAACACAATTTCTTGGTTTTGGAAATGTATAGTGATTTTTCAATAAATGCTAGAATTTATGATTGTACATTGTCAAATGCAGTAGTCTGGTGTATTTTTAAAATGATGTTGAACTTGGTTTTAACTACAATTTCCAAAGAATAGGGGGACTGTAGTCTAATAAAATTTCATGAAATACTTATTGTGCAAGAGTATACAATAAAGCTCCTAGTTGTGAAACATTTTCTTATTTCCAATATTTTTATGGTTTTGAGACTATGCTTTAAAATCACATGAAAAAAGAAATATAGAATAAATCAGTTCTGTTTGATCAACTCATTTTTTTGAATTTTATTTCATTTTATTTTTTTATATAGCAGGTTCTTATTAGTTATCTATTTTATACATATTAGTGTATACATGTCAATCCCAATCTCCCAGTTCATCCCACCACCACCCCCCCACTTTCCCCCCTGGTGTCCATACATTTGTTCTCTACATCTGTGTCTCTATTTCTGCCTTGTAAACCAATTCATCTGTACCATTTTTCTAGATTCCACATATATGCATTAATATAAGATACTTGTTTTTCTCTTTCTGACTTACTTCACTCTGTATGACAGTCTCTAGGTCCATCCATGTCTCTACAAATGACCCAATTTTATTTCTTTTTATGACTGAGTAATATTCCATTGTATATATGATTAATTCATTTTTTCATGGAAGTTTAACATAAGAAAAATATGTGTGAAGGCAGCTAATTAAATTTCTGTAGTTTCAAATGTGGAGTAGCACCAAAGTATCCTGACCCTTCTTCTTGAATGTCTCTCCATGTTATCAAATTCTCCCTTTTAATGATATTGGTTTGTTCTTTCAAATCCAAATGGATTTGGTTTAACTTTCCACAAAGGCCTTTTATGAACTCCATATTCTGGGTGTCTAAGAACTGACAAAAAATAATTAGATAATAGAATGATCTTGAAAATGTGGATAACAAGTACAGTGTTTTCTTGATTTTTGGAAGAGTGACTAAATTTCCTCTTCTTTCAATTTTGAAAAAAGTGGTCCATCAATGGTCAAAAGTGTATCTCTTTTTTTGCACTGACTTTAATTGAACTTTAATTGAGTCACACTGGTATCTTAGATCAAATTTTAAAAATTAAGCTTAAACAACTAATATTCAATATAGATACACTCTAATTCCTGAAACTCTTTTACCAGAGCAAACATAGCTAGAAATGAAATTGAGACTGACTTTGCAACTAAAGTACAATAGAATACCAGAATTAGATTTAAATGACTTAAAATGCATAATTAAAATTTAAAGAGCTCAAACTATTAATGTCTGCCTTCCTGTAATGTATCACTTATTTTGTTAATTAATCATTAACAAATGGTCTGAGCAATTTAGGAAAGAGTTACATGTTTACTAGAAATAAACAATAAAAAATGAGGTGAGCTGTTTCTAATAGGTATCCATATTCACACAGTGCTTATCCATTGGACTTGGGTTCCCTTTCCAAACACATTTATCTTGTAGAGCATATTAGTACAATGTAAATATATTAAATGAGAGCAATACATGAAATGTGAATTGTGTTTCTACAGTTATATATAGATACATATATTACATTAAATTATATACTATATACATTTTATTTTATATATACCAAAATACACTAAGTATATTATATACAATATATATCGTATACTATGAATAATATACATATTTATGTATATGGGTATATTATACCTGCATATATATTATTCATAGTATAATTTATTAAATTATTTAAATGTTATAAGTGCATTGCACCCGTGGCCCTATATCTCATTGTGTGAACTTATTTAGGTCTTCAGTTTCTCCATCCATGTGACAGGAAAGTTAGCCTCCTAAAATTTCTTTCTGCTGAAAAGCTCTAATTATCTATGTTAAATTTTTTATGTATCAGCCTTTTGGTAACAATTTTTATAAGGTCTTACTATTTTAAAATAATTTATGTATTTTGATAGCAATAAGTGAAAACAAATTAATATAAATGTATTATCAACCATCCCTTTACATGAAACTATATAACAGAATATAAAAAATATTAAGGCATTTTAATTGATATAATGCCCTGAAGAGAATTGTTATAATGGCTGGTCTATGAGGGAGATGAATTATTTATTCTTAAGATCAGGTCATCTACTCAATTTGTCTGAGTTCTGTAGAGTTGCATATTTTTGACCTAATTTTAGATACATTCTATCTATGTGAAAGACCTTAAATTAAACAATGTGCAACAGATTTCATTTGAATTGTGTTAGAAAAGTAAGCTGATCATGCCACATCACCTAGCTAGGCCCAAAGCAACTAAAGACAGAAAAATATGACCAGCAATAAATGCTAAAACAGCAGTTTGTGCAGTGTAGGACATTAACTAAAATCTTAAAACAGTTTATATTCCAGGTATGTATCAAACTGCAGATGTCATGTAAAATACATTCACTGTTGGAGATTACATGTCACACAGAAAGTTCTTTCACGGAAACTTTCAAGGTGATGAGCCATAATAATAAATCAGCCAAATGATCCTCCTCTCTGGCTGATAGAAGACAAGTCTCCTTAAGATCAATCATCGTGAACAAGCTGACAACAAAGTAGCCTTGCTGATCTTGGGCCAGACTATGTGGAAGATTTCACACATCCTTGAAATGCAACTAGTGTAAAAATTGCACACTCTTCACATAGATAACTTGGTTCAGAGAGAGAGAATGATAGCCTTTTGACCTCAGAAAAGAAGAGCAGAAAGCTCTGCAAAAGAGAGAGTTGTGTGTGTGTGTGTGTGTGTGTGTGTGTGTGTGTGTGTGTGGCGGGGGGGGTGTATAAGAAGATTTAGAGTCAAGAGAGAGATAGCAGGGGTTAGGTAAAGAGGAGACAGGAAGGGTCAGGGAAGCTACCTATTCTAATAGAACATCCACAGTCTACTGACCTCGACTAAGAGCTCAGCAACAAGAAGCTGGTTGGAATTGCTCAATTCCCTTAAAAATCTCCATCAACACCTCTCTATACACACTGTTTAACAAGGAAAATTGCCATCTTTCCCACTATTGTGTAAATTGCCATGTGAAAAGAACCTCAAGCCTCACTTACAAACGGATTATGGTTCCTAAAACTCTCACTCCACACACGCGTTCCGTTGCATCAATGTACTCGTAATTAACAACTGAATAATTCACCAAGAGAGTCTCAGGATAGAAAACGGAGATTTCTGCTGGCAACACAGGAAGCTACATGCTTTACCTATAATTAAGAAGTGTGCTTAGTTTAAGTATAACAATCTATTCTGAAGGATCCTTCTTAGCCATCAGCTTAAAGATATTTGTACTCTTTCAGGCTTAAGATAACAGCCTGTGGTGGGAACACTGCTGACTAGCAGTGGCATCAGGAGAACTGTGCTGTACTCTTGACTCTGCTACTAAGTAGTTCCTGGACTTTGAGTAAGTCACTTAAACATTTTTGACTTCAGTTTTCCTAGCTTGAAGGGGGAATTCTTGCCCTTGATGAAACCTAAGTTTCTTATTTTCAAACTTGCTGAAACTTACTCGCCAATATTGAAATGAGTTGACTGTGTCATGGGTCTTGCCAAGGAAAAATATCACACAAAACAATATGATATTTTCACATCTAGCTTAATTGTAATGTTCCCTTAATCATCTACAGAGTTTCTAGTTAAGTGAATTTGAATCCTTTATTTTCATCACATAAATTATGGTCAGAAATCATATAATCCCCTTCCTCACAATCAACCAGTAAGTAAACATTATTTGTAAATCTTTCTCAATCTCTTTTTAAAAAAAGTTTCCACTTTAACCTTATGCATCTGAATTATTTTCACAGTTATTTAAAAAAGCTAGACAGTCAATTAGGAAATCTAGTAATTATATACAAATGTTTGAACAAATACCAATGTGGTTATTCTTTACAAGCTTTTAAGTTCAAAAATTCTACTGAGGAGACTTCCAAGTTTGTCATGTTAATGCTTGTATCAATGAATAAAACATGGCATTTTTTCAAAAGTATAATTTATGTCAAACCTTTGCAATAGCATAAGTCTTTTAATTTCCATTCCTCATAATGGACATTACTGAAGGGAATCAAGGACAAGAAGGAAGAGAAGTGACAAAGAAACCACTTTTATAAAATGAGGAACAACTTTTGTACATATTAACTGGCTCCGTGTGTGAAAATATATAATCAAATATAATCTTCAGTTCTATCCTACCTATTGATGTTTGCTGATTGCAGATAAACGTTTTTGATTATGATGAATTTTACTTTCCAGTATCTTGTCTCCTTTCACTGAAAACATTTTCCATATGATTTTTATGTAACCATTTTCCATCTATAAGGTTTCATCATGAAAACTAAACTGTAACTCTGAAGTTGAACACAACGTATACACTGCTTTCTATCATCTGGAAATCTCTGCATCTCTTAATAGAAATCTCAGAATCAAGGGGGAAAGAAGATGAATGACTTTATAGGATATTTCTTTTTCTTATCTTTAAAGTAAACATACTCTGTGTTTAAGGTGAAAAGAAGATGTATCTGAGGGATTACAGATTCCAATATATGTAGCTTATGTAGCATCATTATGCTGTTTGCTCTGGGGAAGACAAATCTTAAACTGTGCATTTGAGTCTTATAGCAGCCCCTGGATGTTGCTAGTAAGACAGTTATAGCAGCCTGAGAAGCACAGAGGTTTGGTTATAAATCAGGCTCAGGTATTATAATAAAGTTTATAGAAGCTATATCAACAGCATATACCCAGCATAGGAGGAACTACTTTTGCCCTCTTCTTGCCTTCCTGTTTTTATTCCTAGAGTAAGAACTTTTGAATACTTGGGAAGTTGGTCTCTAAGGCCCTCGTCTAGTCCCCATGAGGGAGGACTAATAATGTGGTCAGTGAGACAGGAATAAAAAGCACATCTGAACATGTAGCTCAGTCCTTCTGACCACTCTCTTTCGGGTAAGCTCGTCCTCAGGATGTCCACTCTTCCTTCCACGCAGTAAAGAAATCCAGGTAGAATTCTTGTCTTGGAGAAGTGAATATGAAAGTCAGTCTTTCTCTCTCTCTTTCTGCCTCTGTCCCTCTTTCTGGCACACGCACACACTTAATACGGAGCTGTATTTCTAGAGTATCAAACCAGATTTTCATGTGATTTCAGTCAAGGAACATTCAAGTATTCAGTATTCAAAACTCAAGTCAAAATGACACCTGCTAATTTAAAAATCGATGGTGATAAATGCCAACACGGGCTATTCTGGGCTTTGTTTTCACAGACTTTCTGAATGTAAGCTTAGAATTTCTAAAATATGTAATGTTAAACATAACGATTTGAATTTAATTATTATGTGTCATAATAATATTATAAAATTCTAAGTGTTATATGTTTCTGAGGGTTTATGTACTTAGAAATATTTACATAAGGTTCGAGCTGAGCCATGGGCAAAAAGTCTGATATTGTACAAAATGTCAAAGAAATGTTGGAGGATGGATCAAATTAACATTTATGCAAAAATAAATCTGTAATGATGAAGATGAAATGGGGCTACAGGAAAAAGAAATTAATTTGGGAAAGGAAAGGCAGAGCAAAACACTGTAGGGCTGATGACAAAGTTTAATCAATATACTTTCATTCATGTGCAAGAAGATAGTAAAACAAACAGAAAAAGGTTTACCACTTTGCATATTATAATAAGTCTAGATTCTGAATAGTTATTCTCATCCTTAATTTAATTAATCTGCTGCTACTTTAGGCTTCCTGAAACACAAAACACTCAATATTTTTCTTATAAGATATCCTCACGTATTACATTGGCAAATATTTCTAGCAAATATTTAGGAAAATGATTGACACATAGTTATTTCCTATAGACTTTATATTCAAATGAAGATACTTTTTATATCTTCAGCCTTTTCAAACAGGATCCATAAATCAAACTTTTGACAAAATCTGCTTTTAAATTCTAAAACTTATATTAAGTTAAAGAAAATTTGCTTCTTTCCAGAGTGTGATTATTGGACTCCCTAATCTGGGAAGTAAAGGTTTATAATGCAAAATTTAAAATTTATTAATGTTTTATTAGCGATTATTTTCAAGTATTATTGATACTTGTATTTTAGTATGCTGCACACAGTCAGTCCTTATAAGGCTGTATACTAACATCAAGAACATGTCCAGGCTTTGCTGACTATTGACCACAGGCTCTAACATCAGAGGAAGCATGGCCCTTCCCCTTGCCACCTATTAAGTTCCTCAACTTCCAACTTAAAGGGCTCTTACAAGGTACTGCTAAGGATGTAAAAGGAAAATCAAAATGGAGTCACTTTGGCTAAGAGACCTCTCTAAAATGAAGCCAGGAGGCCATCAAGGATGTGTGACTTATGCATGGCTCAGCCTGGATGGAATGTGAACTTCGACAGCTGATTGTCCCAATGCAGACGTCCAGAACATCTTCCCAATGTTCCAGAAACTCAAGATATTTATGGGACACTTACCCTAAAATCACTCATGACAGCCTTTCCTTTAAGGCAATATATTTCCATTCCTGTATAGAGTCAATCATAATTCCTGCCAGACAACTTTAACAGCCGGTAGTTTTTTATAAGCCCCTGACTCTTTCTCTTCCTTAGAACACTTTTGGTTTTACCAGAGTTTGTGTTTCCTGAATTGCAATTCCTGACACCCCGCAGATAAAGCTCTTTGTTCTTTGCAGCCTCAATATTGATTATTGACTAGAAACTTCTGCCAAGGAACTAGTGTGTTCTTTGGTTTTGGTAGA
Source organism: Monodon monoceros (assembly GCF_005190385.1). Classification (NCBI taxonomy): domain Eukaryota; kingdom Metazoa; phylum Chordata; class Mammalia; order Artiodactyla; family Monodontidae; genus Monodon; species Monodon monoceros. The sequence goes on along the minus strand of NW_021703765.1, from coordinate 10,824,347 downwards.
AGACGAAAACGTTAAAAGCTTTTACATTCAAATAATTATTTTGTACCTTCTCCTATTTGGAATTATCATTTAAAAGATTAACTCTTTGAAGGTCAAAAGTTGAAACCAGAGTGGACATTGTGAAGGAGCCTTAAGTAGGCAGCAGAGGTCTTCCTCAAGTCTAAGTGAAAAGGCTCCAGGTAACTTAAAAATAATCCCATCAAGAGCATCTAGATAGATTGAATAAGGACCAGAGTGAAGGCTCAAACTAGTACTAGAGTGAGATTTTTTAATAGTATGGATCCTTTTTATATTTCCTTCAGGTTAAGAGCAGCCTCAAGGTAGCAGGACAAGATTTAAAGATTTGGAGGTCCTTATCCTGAAAAGAACTTTCTCATTTAGAGGCTTCTATATTCAGAATGTGGAATTAGACACTGTCACCTTGACAGACTTCACACAACGACCTTTGTAACCTTCAAGGCCATAGACACATTCATAACAGTATTCTTAGCAGACATATAAAAATACTTTGAGGAATAAAATACATTTTTTCAGCTTATAAGGTAGCAAAATTCATATTATAAAAGTCACTGTATGCTTTGCTTTCATCATTCGTGCATTTGTTTGGTATTGTGTTTCTGTAAGGACTACATATTTATAATTTGCATTTCAAATATCCCACCAATGTTTTTCCTTCATCATTTACAATGGCTACAGAAATTACTGAATATATCACAGTTCTAGGGAGAAAGTAAAGCACTTCAAGCACTTACTTTAGTTAGGAAACAATGAAAAGGAAGCAAAAGGAAAGGTTTGTTGGTGATAAATAAAAGTTAGGAGAGAAATGTTAGGAGAGGCCCAGCTTTGCAATGTAGCTCTGTAGAGTCTTTATTGCTATTGAATTGTCATTGTTAACCTACAGAGGGAAATGATAAAGGCACTTTATTGCTTTTTGAAACTTTGAGGGGGAAAAAATCAGTATCTTAAATAAAGATTTCAATTCCTGACCTCCCTAGCCTACTTTGCAACTGAGCCAAAATCATTAATTTTTAGCCTCAAGTAAATGAGAATTCAGGATTGTCCCTCTGCATGCGAAAGTGCAATAAAATGGAACATGCTGGTAGAGTAGAACCACTGCATATGCAAATTCAGACACATTAGGACATTTCACAATGTCATAGTAAGTCACTCTAATAGGAAACTACCATGTTTTTTCTAAGAAAATCACATTTTCAAGCATTCTATGCTGAACTTCAGAAAAAGTTTTTGTTTCCTAAGTCACTTAGCATTTGAGAGTTTGGATTCTTCTACAATTGCCAAATTTCTGCACCACCGATGATCATTATTTTTGATGTCTAGTATCATTTTAAATTGTCCCTTAGGATATGTGGATGTAGGATGAATTCAGAGAAATAGGTTCTAAGGAGGAGACAAGTCCCCTTGACTGGTTGGAGTACATCTAAGACAAATAGAAAGGCTGGGGAAGCCTGGATTCTTCTCGTGAGGAGAGCGTGCATGCTGACTAACCCCAGAGGCAGGGCAGAGAGAGGTCTGCTGTGGCGGCTATTGGGTTTCTGCGACTACCTTACTGTGAGACTTGGCCCATGCCGAGCTGGAGGCATCACACTCCTCAATTTCAAACTCTATTACAAAGCTATAGTAATCAAAACGGTATGGTACTGGCACAGAAACAGACACATAGATTAGTGGAACAGAATATAGAGTCCAGAAATAAGCTCACACACCTCTGATCAACTAATCTACAACAAAGGAGGCAAGAATATACAATACAATGGAGAAGTCTCTTCAAAAAGTGGTGCTGGAAAATCTGGACAGCTACATGTAACACAATGAGATTAGAACATTTCCTCACACCATATACAAAAGTAAACTCAAAATGGATTAAAGAGTTAAATGTAAGACCATAGAACTCTTAGAAGAGAATACTCTTTGACATAAATCATAGCAATATTTTTTTGGATTGCTCTCCTAAGGCAAAAGAAATAAAAGCAAACATTTAAAAATTGGACCTAATAAACTTAAAAGCTTTTGTGCAGGAAAGGAAACCATTGACAAAACAAAAAGGCAACATAACAAATAAGAGAAAATATTTGCAAATGATAATGCAACAAGAGGTTACTATCCAAAATATACAAACAACTCATACAATTCAATATCAAAAAATACACAACCCAATCAAAAAACGGGCAGAAGGCCTATACAGACATTTTTCCAAAGAAAACCTACAGATTGCTAACAGTCACATGAAAAGGTGCTCAACATCACTAATTATTAGAGAAATGCAAATCAAAACAACAATGAGATATCACCTCACACCAGTCAGAATGGTTACCATCAAAAAGTCTAAAATAACAAATATTGGAGAGGATGTGGAGAAAAGGGAACCCTGTATACTGTTAGTGAGAATGTAAATTTGTGCAGCCACTATGCAAAACAATACAGAGGTCCCTAAAAAAAAAACCCTAAAAATAAAACTACCATATGATCTAGCAATTCCACTCCTGGGTATATATCCAGAAAAGACAAGAACACTAATGCAAAAGAATACATGCACCCTAAAGTTCATAGCAGCACTATTTTCAAATAGCCAAGATATGGCCAAGTGCTCATCAACAGACAATGGATAAAGAAGATGTAGCATATATATACACTGGAAAATTACTCAGCTATAAAAAAGAATGAAATTCTGCCATTTGCAGCAATATGGATGGGCCTAGAAAATATTATGCTTAGTGAAATAAGTCAGACAGAGAGACAAATACTGTATGATATCATTTATATGTGGAGTCTAAAAAATAATACAAATGAAAGTATATGCAAAACATAAACAGACTTAACAAAATACAGAAAACAAACTAATGGTTACCAAAGGGAGAGAAAATGGAGGAGGGGCAGATTAGGGGTATGGGATTAAGAAATACAAACTACTATATATAAAATTGATAAGCAGCGACGATATATTGTATAGCACAAGGAATTATAGCCATTATCTTGTAATAACTTTTAATGGAGTATAATCTGTAAAAATATTGAATCACTATGCTGTACATCTGAAACTAATACAGTATTGTAAATCAACTATACTTCAATAAAAATATTAAATAACAAAAAAACCCAAAATAATTATCCTTCAGAAGTATAATTTTTGTGATTGGATACATCTGAAGATATACAATAATTAGAAGAAGAAGAAGCAGAAGAAGGAGGAGAAGAGGAAGAAGATGAAGTTGCTAGAGAGGGAAAACTGCTGTACTTGGCACAGTTGCATTCAATTGCAGGTGTCAGCACACTTTGTCATCAGTAATTTATGTAGTTAAAGGGGGAGGGAAAAGAGGGTATATGATTGCCACTTTCTATTTCTGGGCCCAATTTATATTAAGTCTTCTGAAAGAACACTACTTAATCTCCCTCATAGGAGCACATTCACATTGTACCTCACAGTTTAATGCATTTTGTAAACTTTAGCATTAATATACCCGATTTTACCAGATATATATTAAATAATATTGTCTACCCATCCATTTATAGTACATGTCTGTAGTCACAAGGTTCTGGGAAATGAAACCCTGTAGAGCTAAAAGTATATCAGATGTGGCTGGGAAGGCTTTAGTTGATTAATCCAGATTTGAAGACATTTATTTTATTTCTTCTTTAAAATTAGCATAGATTTTTAATGATATTCAAGGAATACTCAAGTATACATATTCATATAAACTATCTTCCCAAATGTTAGTTTCTTAATTATATTCCTAATATCCAGCTCCATTTAGGACATTTTTATAGCAGATCAGTCTGATATCTTAAGCTTCAGAAAGAAAGAACATTTTCTTTCACTATTTTTTAAATTCATTTAAAAACTCTTATTTATTATTTATATTAAACATTCCTGTTTCTATTTCTCACCTAGTCATTTATTCCCACAATTTTTCCAACTACATCATCACATAAATCTTAGTAAGATCAAAATATAAAAACCAAAGAAGAGTCTTTGGATTTTCTTTTATAGTGACTTTTTCAATGTAGGGTTTATGTTGGTCAGGGAGATGTCCATCAATTTCAATAGTTAGTTGTTGTTAGAGATGGGAACACAGAGCTATTGTCAAGAAAGAAGATGAATCATAGCGTCAGAATTTTCTATTACAAATAGCAATAAAAACTTGGGTCAGCAAACTATCTATTCCAACCCGCAACCTTTGCCCAGGGAAATGGCAAAAAACGTTTTCTTCTAAAAAAGATTATAAATAAAAATATAAATTTTTTTTTTGGTAAAAAATAGGTATCTCAACCCTGTGCTATCTGTGATTGTGAGGTTGCAACCTACTCTGCTCACTTGATAAAGACACTTCAAGCTAAGAAAATAACACAGTAACTATATCTGTGTCCATGGAATCCGTAGGGCTCTGGGAGAAGCAGAATGAAGCCATGCTGTAGAGGCAGACTTGTAACTTATATAAGATGCTGAGAATAATAATCTTTGTTAAAAATAAGTGAAATTTTAAAATTTAAAAGCCACATGAGAAAACAAGTCATCAAGAGGTAGAATCACAGTAATTAGTATGGAAGGATCTGGGCTAATTACCAATCTGGTAAGTATAAAACCAGTATGCATAAAATGATGAAAGTAATACAAAAGGTAATAAAAATCAAAATGTATAATTTAATACCATGAAAAATAAAGAAAGCATGTTTGAAACGTGACCAAACTGAAATTCTAGTGTTTCAAATTATAATGAATAAAATAAAACACTTATTATATTTCTATACTCAAGTAAACCAGTATTCAAGAGGGGGGGTGGATTACATTTTAATTAAACGTAGAGATAACATTTTAATTAAAACAAACATTGGCATCGCCCATTTACAAATTCTAATGCATTATAAGAAATGTATAGTTAAGTAAAAAGGAAACCAAAGTCTCAAAAAAGATAAGAGCATGATACTGAGCAAACAAATTTAAATGAATAATGACCACCAAAGTTAATATAAAAATAATGGTAATTTGGGCAGTTATAAAAGGGGAGCTGAAATGCTCAGAGGTCAGATTGAAAGCACTGAATAAAGGGAAACTTTGAGCTCTTGAGAACATTACACCTTATTAGGTCAAGATTGATTGTTAAAGACCTAGTGGTAAACAGAATATATGACTTCCAAACTACAAGGATCAAAAGGAAAAAAAATATACATGAAACCTGATCCATTCAAAGTTTTGCCGGATAAAACTTAGCAAAATCTTACAGTGTGCATATTAGAACATAGTGAAATCATAAAATATTTCTTCCATTCAAAGTCAGTGTCTACTATCACTGCTACTTTTCTGCATTATACTGGAAATCCAATTCAGCTGAAAAAATATGAAAATGATATAAAATGTATAAAGGAAACAAAATTGTCATATAACTTTTATGATGTGATCTTTTGCAGTGTACAGCATTAGAGAAACCCTAAAAACTATAAAAAGTGATCAGCAAGTTTGTTGGATATAAACCAGAAAAAAAATTATAAAAGATTACTTTTAAAAAAAAACTAATTTTAATAGCAACAAAGCTAAAGTTTTTTAGGATAAATTTTACAAAATTACTCAAATTTTGTAAAAAAGTATCATATTTTATTAAAGCCCATAAATAATATCTAAATAAAAATATTCATAAACCTCCATCACAAAGATATCATTTTTGCCCCCAAATTATCTCATAATTACAATGCAATCAGGGCAGCTGATCCAATTGTTCATACAGAAGATGAACTGGCTCAAGATGAAATAATTTTCATTAAGAAAAATAAATGCCAAAACTTGCCATGTTAGATAATAAAGTTTATTATAAAGCCAGTAATTCAGTGTGGTAATGGCCTAAGGATAAAGAGGCAGATAGAAGAAAATTTATAAAGATGAAAGAAAAAGAGCCATATGTATATTGGCCCTTGGAGTATGACGAAGATGGCAATGAAAATCAATGGGCAAAAGATGGACAAGTTAACTGTATGTAAAAATATTGTTTTATGATATATTGCAATATATTTTATGTAAAAAATACCAACATATTTATATTTAATGGATATAGCAACATATTAATAGGACCTATACACAACAGTTTTATATATATAAATGTATACACACAGCACACGCACACACCCATTATGGCAATTATTAACATTTTATAAATAGTGATTATATGTCTGTCTGATATTATTTGTTGCCTTGTACTGTGTATTTGAATTATTTCATAATTAAATATTTTATTTCATATTTAAGGATAAATGAAATAAGAATAAAGTCATAGAAAATAAAATATTCTGCAGTGATTCTTCTGCAGGCAAATGTGTTATGTCACACTTAACACAACTGTTTTTATTCTTCAGTCCTCACCATATAGTGCACTACTAATCGCCTATTTGTGTAATGAAAACATTTACTGAACTTTTCTAGATTCAATAAAAGTATGGAGTTTTTTTTCCCTTTCTATACTACATTTTTTTAGATCTTGAATGTTATGTTGAATGAATAGTTTCCATTTTATTTTTTATCTCTTAAGCCTGAGTCAGCACAATTTTATTTTCTGGCTATAAGAATGGTATTTTTTACTCTGGATATCATTTGAGAGATTAGAGGATGAGAAGAGTAATTACCCAAAACATTAAAATCGCCTACAGTGAGTTGTATGAATTCAGCCAAGTAGGGTGATTCAGTGACAAACTACCACCTTTTTAACTCCAGGTAATAGAAGACAAGCAGATCCTCACCATCTGTACCTCATTTTATTTTCCATTGAGATAAAGTATCATCTCTCACCATCTCTTGCGTTTTAATTCACCCTCTGAAATGGAATAAACCATCCTGCAGTTACAAAGCAAATGTACATATGCAAGCGATTCCTGAGAGAGCTTGGCACGCTTTCCTCACCCTGCTGTCCTCTGCCCTCCTTTCTGATCCACTCCTGTTTGGAAGCCAGCCATTCCTCCCACACACAGGGCACTTTTGGCAGCTCGAGGCTTCGTCAGCAAGCTGGCCAGCCTTAGCTGGTTATGGAACAGATGTTGGGGAAGTCACATTTTTGAAATTTATTTTCTCTGTAGAATAGAGGACAGGGTTTTTAAAATAATTTCGTCCGCGTTACACTTTCTGCTCTTTTCAGAGTTACACTCTTAAAAGGCAATTCTTGCAGAAGAAACATAATATATGAATATTTTCTGCTAATCTCATTAGGCATTGAGTTGATCAGAAAAGGCGTCAGAGTCTAAGATACAAGGAATGGCATCCCCGGATACACAACCAGAACAGGGTGTCAAACTACACCAAGCGTTTCACTGAGAAAGAAATTGGAAGAAAATACTGCCTAATAGCCATATTGTACGTAGGTTAAATGAATAATAATATTTTAGCAACATTATTTAAGGAAGCTTATAAAGACCTATTCTCCCCTGTGGAAAATGCATGGGATGTTTAATTCATGACCTCTAACCTCAAAACAACTTGCAACGTAGTAACCACTACATTGGGGATAGAAATTCCCAAAGAAGGAATAGAGGGAATAGAAATAATAAAATGAAAGTTGGAAGAAAAAAAAATGAAATGGAAATAAAATGCCACCTGTATGTAGGATGAGTATAAATAAAATGCCCCCTGTATCTAGTAGGAGTATGGTATACAGTGTGAGTACCGTTTGAAACAGAAGCGTTGGGATTATTCTGTAATGTTTGGTTGCTTGTTTTATATCTTGGTATTCACAGTTCTTTTCAAAGACTGAGTTGGTTATTTCTGAATATATGAGGGGGAAGCACATTTGAGTTATCTCTGTGGCCAATTTTGAAGTCTGAAGAAAGAATGGGGGATTTCTATTTTCTTTTAAGTGGATAGAATATTCATATGTGGATGCACAGAATGTTTATGCATAGCTAGAGTTATCTCCAAGAGAATCAAATTGTACCGATGTGAACAAGATTACTGCCCCTCCTCACCTGCCAAAGGATCAGATAATGTCTTTAGTACTTGATTGTATCTCTCTGTAGCAGCTGAGAGATAAAGTGATGCAGATTTCCCCACTATAGTTGGGACTATGTCAGCCTTTCAGTTATAATGCTATACTGTTAATGGTTTACAACTTAGTCATAAAATGTCCTTTACCTCTGAGGAAAAGAAAAATGAAAAAAAACTTGGCTTATCAGGTCCCAGGAGAACTATTTTTAAAACTGATTTTTTTAAGGCTGGCTATTTTAATTTTAGAGCATCTTTAAAAGAACGTTTTAAGGACATTTTCAACTCCAGAATTTTCAAAAAGGGATTGGTTTAATATGCATTAAGCCTTAGCTATGGAATAATTACTTGAAACTGGTGTTTATTTCCAATTTTAATATACTTTAATTTCTATGATAATTGAAGTTTAAAGTCTTATTTCAAAGATAGTTTCTGTGTCATGTGCTGGTAATGGTGATTTAATCTCTGCTAAGAATCTTCTGAATGTAAAACAAACTGTGAGGATCATTTAAAATCTAATCTCTAGAAGTTACACGTGGACAGCAAGATTCCTAATGTCAATTTTACACATAAACTTTATTTTGATAACTTAAGTGAAAGTAGACACTATGTAGTCAAGAATTTAACCTTGAAAAAAAGAGGCCTGGCCTTTGCCCTTGGCTTCTGAGAGGTAATCTCTAAACCCTTGGAATGCCTTGCCTGACTGGAGGGTCTTTGTTTGCCTGGGTGCCTTAGGCAAGCCAGTAACAGTGTGCTCTAGAGAGAGGGCTCTGAGCCATACCACCAATGGGATGTAGACTGGGGCTTTGAGCCACATGGTGTAAGTGGAAATCTAGCAGGGCTGGAGATGAACAGGAGGCATGTGGGCAACCACTCATGCCTAGGTGATGGAGCACCATAAATACTCTGGACCACAGGGCTTAAATGAGTTTCTCTGGTTGACAATACTGTGCATATTGTCACACAGGGATGGCTGGAAGCTCTGTGGTTGGTACCTTCCTGGGCTTTGCCCTGTAGGTCTCTCCCCTGGGCTTACTTTAATCTTTACCTTTTTTTTTTTCCTGTAATAAACAACAATCATGAGCAAAACCACTTTCAGTGACATCTATGAGCCCTTCTAGGGAATTATCAAACCTGAGACTTGTTTGGGGAACCTTCTGAAGTAGCAATTGTCAAAAGTCAAGTTGGTCTTTTGTGGGCTGTTCCCTCTAACTTCAAAGTTGGTTAAACGCTATTATTATTTTAAAATAATCATATTACATCAAAGACATTTCTTTATTGCCTTTTGAATTATCTCATGGTCTGTGAACCCACCACTTGAAGAAGGCAGAAATTAGTGAAACTTCCTATAAAGAATTTCATTTGCTTTTTCTCCATATGTTAACCACAAACTCTACATCCTTCCAATATAAGTTATAAAAACAATAGCAATGGGAGTATATTTTCCAGAACTGAATTCCATTTGTTTCAGTAATTCTATGACTATGCATAAGTAATATATAGTAGAATTCTAACAGATTTATCCTTTGCTAAGTTTTCAGTCTTTTTCTCAGCAAATTATAATTTATTTTTTAATTTTTATAATTTAATATTATAATTATTTAGAGACATCAGATATTAGATTCAGAAAACTGTGCCTTTACAAAAATAAAGGTAGCCCCAAAGTAGTAATCTTGTCTCTTCTAAAGGAACACCTGCACTACTTGCCTACTCAGTCTGCTTTGGTATGAATGAGATACATTTCCTTTGTCTTCCAGCTCTTTAAAAGCTCTTCATAGCAATGGTCATTCCATATGAGAATTATTAATTTATTCACTTAGCTTTCACATTAGATTGGTAGTGTTTTAGGGTCATGATCTGTGCATTTCATCTTCTTATGTTTAGTACCAGAGCAAAGTATCAGGGAAATATTAGACATTTTATAAATATTTATTGAATGAATGGATGAAATAAAACATACCATAGCCTGAGCATCTTGCCTACTGGTATATCTATTGAGTTGGAACCAATTCTGTCTCATAGATTTTGCCCCTTTTCTTGGCCATAAAGATATATTTTTTCTTTTATTAAATAAACATGTGCACACACACACACACACACACAAACACACACACACCCCGAACTCAAATACACACATAATTTTTAATAAATCTTTTAATGGCCTCTGACTTGTACTTCTACTTTGTTTCCTATTATCTTTATGAGAACTATATTTTATTTAATTTTTCTAAAAGGAACTGACATATATATTATTTTTACTTCTAATTCAGTGGTTTTTAAAAATGTATTCAAACCTATTTTTCAATAACATCAAAAATGTAAGCATCAAAAAGTGGAGAAATTTATATCACTTTTTTCTTTTCCATTTTCCAAAAAAAGTTTTTTTTTTATTGCCAAAATTTCTATTTTTATTTCTTTTTTCTAGACTTATCTTCATGAATATAATTATTACCCTAATGTTGTCTCTTCATTAATATGCATCTCTCTCTCTCTTTTTTTTCCACCATTCCTTTCATTTTTTGGCAAAATGAATTCTGGAAAGAGCTTTTTCAAGTTTGTTCTTCACATCACTAATTTAATTTTCTCTTTGGTATCAATGTTCCATTTTACTGCTTCAAACACAGATTTTAATTCTACATTTATATCTTTATTTTCCTTGCAATTTTATCATATTTAAACACAGAGTACAAAATAAACATTAATCCTCTCATTTTCATCTTTTGTTTCCTAGAACACATTTCAACAATTTTAATTGAATGCAAAACAGATGTTTTCTAACAATTACTTTGTTTGTATACTACTATCACAATCACCATCTCTCTCTGTATTTGCTTTGTTTCTTTCAGAATTTTTAATGGGTTCATGTCAAGATGTTTATTTATTTATTTTTGTTCTTCAGGGATTGTTTCTAGATATGGAGATTTTAATAATAGTTGGTTTGTAGATATTTCTTGCTTTCCTTAGTGCTCACTCACTCAGTTGTCAGTTAAAATCTTCTTCTTATATCTTGAACTGAAGGGCTGCTTACTGTAAACATTTTCAACTCAAAAGGCATGGTGTTTAACAGCTCTTTGCTAAATAAAGATCCATTGACCCATTGCTTAATTATAGACAAATGGCTCCTTTAATCTTGGATAGTAAGTACAAGTAAATTGAGAAGAAAACAGACACAGAGATCAAATTTTTAGTTAAGTACATATTAAAATGTAACATTTGAATATATAGGTATTTACATATACATTTATGTCAGTGTATGTATAGGTATACGTGTGTATGTATATATGTATATACACAAAAATCTTTTTATACAATATAATTGACAAAAATCAGTTGACAAATCCTTGGGCAACTTATAATAGAGTTTCTTCAAAGGTATAGGATATTAACTGAAGACATTCAATCAACATTTATTCCATATTTATATAAATATATCCAGTATATGTATTTGTTGATTTCATATATGATTCCACAGACATTATATATTATATATCTAATTCCATATATAATACATTAATATAGAAGAGAAAGAGAGAGAGACTGACTACTGGTTGTGAAAGCAAAGAAGGAAACATGACTAACTTGGAAAGGAAGTTCAGAGTTGAATAAAAATAAGAATTAAAACAAGAAGTCCCAACTAGTATGTCATTTCCTTTGTGAAACAGTTATGGTCCTCAGGGAACACTGCAGTAATGCAATACTATAATACCCAAGATTTCCCATGCCTAGATCAATATTGATACTTAAGTCACTGGTATATTTCAATATAAAGTCAATATGTTTATAACAAATCCTTATTTCCTATCTTTCACCTCTCTATTCTATTTTGCATAAAATGCACTCCCAGTGTTCAGGACAGCATAAAATATATAGATTACCCACTATAAGAATTAGATTTGAGGGGAGGGAGACCTCAAGTAACTTCATGAAAATTTGACCAAAGTAATTCATTTCTCATAAATGTATTATCTCTCTGATAAAGGACCTAAAGAACCCTGAAGCTGGTGATGCATAATTAAAACTGTGAAATATTTCATTTTATATTGCAAAATAAGCCAATATTCTTCTTAAAGTTTAATATAATGAGTTCACAATTGGAATGAATAAATAGACTAGTATCTTACAACTTACTTAACCGAATGCCTTAATACTGCCTTAATTTTGTTTGTCCAATTGCCCCTTTGGTTTATTATTAATCTCTCACTATCTTTCACAGTTGGTGTTTAATATAATTCTATGCAAGGCCACTTGTAGAAAACAGAGCAATTAAGTATGCAATGGCCTGAGCTACAATCCAATAGTTCAAACATTTTAGGTATTTTTTATGAAACAAGCAAATAAACAAAAAAGATTGGCTCTTGACAGTAGCCAAGTGATATTGTTGAAGCTCTATTCTAATTTATTAAGTACCTCTGAACCTGGCATTAGGCTATGCACTGTTGCCTTTCACAAATGGGTAATGACTTCATTCCTGGTCTCAAAGTGCTCACGGTTTAAGAAGGAATATTTGAAACAGATTCAACAACAATGCCTGGCTGAATGTAATAGTATCTGGAAGGAGGTAGGTACAAATGCAGAGTTGAGTTTAGACGAGGAAGGTCTATCTGGTCTACAAGAAGAAATGAAAGTTAAATACACATTTAATCTCATCATATCCCAACTTTTTCACTTGAAGAACAGTATAATAAATAGAACCAACCTCATAAGTTTGTTATGATAATTAAGTGAGTTAATGTATGTGTTTTCTCTTTTGGACTCAAAGAATGTATTCTATAAATGTTTAGCATTAATTATTAGGACTTTTTGCCGTTATTAGGCAAGGGAGAGTGAGATGGGAAATGTGGGAGAATTCCTTGAGCAATGTGGGAAGGGAAGTACAGAATGCGCACCTTGATTCATTCCCTTCTAATTCAGTAGAAGAAGAATTGATAAAAACATATAAGCTGCATAACAAAATATTAAGAAGCAGGTGTTTATAGTTGTAATATGGGTTGTTATTGTCTACTATTAATGCAGATAATACGACACTCTTTTCTAGTGTAAGGAGGACGGTCTTATTTCCTTCTTCAGGATCTCTTTTAAAGTCTCATCATTGTTGGGATAAATAGGGCTCAGAGGAAATTTTCATGTAGTATTTTTAAATGCTAAAGAATTGACGGTCAAAGTGGCTCTGACGTGGAAAATGGGAAAAAAAATTAAAATTACCGTAATAAAAATGACATTGTCTTAGAGTTTATATATTTCTTGTCTGTAGTCCTAGAATTTAACTTGATAATCCACTGGAGACAGCTAGATTTTTAAATTTTATATTCTTATTTTATTATTAGTTCTAACAATGTTTCAAGAATGTTTAACATGACGTTGAAGGAAAAATTGAGAAATTCATTAATAGCAGTTTCTTAAAGAGTTCTTGAATAATTTGAGTAACAATACAGGTAAATCACATAATCATCAGAAAATATTTCCAAGTGCCTTTTCTATTCTTGTCAATATTCTTTGTTCTGTGATTGATCAGGGAAAAGATGTAAAAGTCAACCACAACCCTCAAGATTTTAGCCACTTAAAAGTTGAGATGGTGATAATATTGAGAGAACTATTCAGTATTGAACTCGGTGTTTCTGACAATATGAGCAAAAAATTTTGAAAAACAGAGAAGAAGCTGAAGTAAATGAAGAACAGAAGATGGAAATGGGATTGAAGCACCTCCACTGACACTAGGATTTTCAAAATGAATGGGATTTGAGTAATGAAATTCACAAGGGCAAGAACAATTGATACTGGTGCAGTAATTCTTGAGACCATTCACTTTACACGAGTAGAAATTTATTCTATATTTCATCTTTTCTTTTTCTATGTATACATGTATAAAATTTCAGCAAGATAGAATGGTATTATGAAGGAAAGTTGTGTCTGTTTTTCTTTTCTTTATTTAATCATGTCATACCATTTCAGAAAGTTTGCAACTTTTCACACTGTGACCAGCCCACTCCCTCATGTGTTTGCCATCAAAAATGTTATCAAAGATATTTGCTTTTTAAGGTGAAACAAGCCATATATCTCTTTTAGTGAAGTCCAATTGTAATTTCACTCTTTTTTGGCCATTTGTATTGTCTTTTACATAAACTGCTTTTTCAGAGTCTTTCCTAATTTTCATTGATTTGTTCTCAATTATTTGAAAAGTTAATGGAATATTGTTTTACCATTTCACACATTATTTTCTCTTTATGAGTGCTCCTTATATATATTACACTTATTTTAATCCACTTGTTTTTCTTATAAGAAAATCCACTTGTTTTTCTTATAAGAAAAATCCTTATAAGAAAACTTTATGAAGACATTTACTCATTTTTTTTTCTCTATGGCTTAATGTTTATCTTTCCCTGTATGGCTTACATTTTCCCTTTCCTGTTAAAGAAGGTCTTCCCATCCCCAAGTATACACAAATATTATATAAAGTTGTTACATGTAAATTCTATGAATAAAGTCTATCAGGGGGTATTAACTATATTGGTTAAGTTTAAGAGTATTCAACAGTGCTTCCAAGCATTTAGAAAATGTGTCGAAAATGTAAAGTTCATTGCATGGGTCAGCAGTTGCAAACAAAGGCTTTCAGTGTTACACAACAATAAGCATTTTCTTCTCATGGATGTTTGCGTTGGCTGGGGAGTCTATGCTCTGTTGGCTGTGTGGTTATGGACTGACTTAGTGCGTTTCACTTGTGGTCGGGGAGAAGCTCTTTGTATGGCAATGATCACAGAGCAAGAGGGAGATTTCACTGCACAAGTGTATTTCAAATCCCTATATTCATTAGGTTTGCAAACATCCCGTTGGCCAAAGCAAGTCAGGGGCTGATAACCACGTTAAAATTTGAAAGAAGGAAGTTTAACCTTTAGTGGGGAGACTTCAAGGCAATGTGCATGGGGACAGGGTGGAGTAAACAAAGGCCTAAAATTTAATCTAATTCATATACATGTAGTTAAATACATACACATTCACATATACACATATTTATGAGCATAAGTACATATGAATATAAATATAAACTGTGGCAGAGTTTGTTAAGCACCAAATGCTTAATCATAATTTTTAAAGATAATCTCCAAAGAGCAAACTCTTTCTGCAAAGACTGAAATTAGCACTTCCGTGCAAAAATGTAGAATTTCATATCTTGTGTAAAGCATGGATCTTTGGAAAAGCTTTGCAAGAAAATTAACCACGCCTGTGTAACTGAAAAAATTCAATCTGTTCCAAAAGTTACTTTACTCCATTTGGACAGACTCACAACTAACCTAATTTAACCTGTTTAAATCAATTATAATAGATAGAAACCATATTTCATTCAGGAATCCAGATCGTGGTCTTCTATTTTGTTTAGCTTTTTCCTGTTTATATTTGGTAGTGAGAGACTTCAACATTGTGTTTTTTACTTAACATATGTTCAACATTATATTATTTAATCAAGCCTTTTTTAAGGTATCTGTTATATCATTACCTGGAATGGTGTTTCAGAGTTACAGAACTGGGGAAGAGTTTTCTATAGTAATATGATCTCCAAATATTTTTCACATTTCAGATTATAGATAAAGTTTTAATTCACTTACACACACACACACACACACACACACACTGCATTTGATCTAATAAAGGCAATATCGATTAAAAAGGAAAAAACAGATCAGCACAGGTTAAATGTCAGCCAAATAATCCATAGACCTTTTAAAATATATCATCAAATGATCGACCTAGAGGTAACCAACTGGTGCCAGAAAAAATGCCTAAAGACCTTGCCAAGGAGTCAGATGCTCCTACTGCTAAATTATCTCTGCAGATTGTCATGAGTCTCTTACAACTGGCACGCCCAAAGGTATTGCTCATACCACACTGCCTTAAGGTTTGAGGACAGGAATAAAGACGCAGATGTAGAGAATGGACTTGAGGACAGAGGGAGGGGGAAGGGTAAGCTGGGATGAAGTGAGAGAGTAGCACTTACATATACACACTACCAAATGTAAAACAGATAGCTAGTGGGAAGCAGCCACATAGCACGGGGAGATCAGCTCTGTGCTTTGTGACCACCTAGAGGGGTGGGATAGGGACGGTGGGAGGGAGATGCAAGAGGGAGGGGATATGGGGATATATGTATACATATAGCTGATTAACTTTGTTATACAGCAGAAACTAACACAACATTGTAAAGCAATTATACTCCAATAAAGATGTTAAAAAAATAAAAAATAAATAAATAAAAATAGTTTGCTTCTTATGGAGAAAATTGCATGCTCTGTATACATTTATTTTATTCTCCTAGGGAATCAGTCCATTTTTTGAGGTTTTTTTTTTTTTTTTTTGGTAAGACATGAGACAGCAAGTAATATGTGTGAAATAGACTTGCTTAACCTAAATAGATTGTTACATAAAAGCGACATGTCATTCATTGTTACCAGCCCTTTCTACTACGGTTATATTTTTCCTTCACTCAGCCCCTTTTCGAAAATTGGCTTATAGAACTCCCATAAAGTGGGTGACATTAAAATGTAATAATCAGGTGTTTAAAATATCAATATGCTATGTATTGTGTAGCCAACAAAGAAACAAATGCACCTGCTTTTGATTTGTAATCTAAGTATTTTATGGACATATCCTGAGATAAATACTTATAACATGAAGAAGTGAGTATTTAATTGAATTGTATGTAATTGACCATGCTATGATGTATTAGTAACAATTAAAATTGTTAACACTCTTTCTAATATTCTTTGCCTTTCTCCAAATAGTATTTTGAGGTGTGTTAAACGCATGACGGTACTTCCCATGAGAACCAGTGAATTTAAAAAAAAGCTTCTTAGTGTATTGGGGCAAATTTAAACAATTTTCCATTCTCTACAGCGACTACACTATTATTTTTCTCAATATGTCAGCAATCTTTCAAAATATTGGCTTTTATGTTTATCTAAAGATAGAAAAACTTCTGAAACTCTTATTTTTATTTTAAAAAGGACGTTATTTCCTTAGATATTACGAAGCCAAGTGAGAAAAAGGACTAGAAAGAACCAGAATGACATTATGTAAGGCTGATACAAAATAGAAGAGCTGAGATGCTTTGCTATAAACACTCTTTTTAATGTATTCAAAAATATTTTATAGTGTAGGTGGCACATTTATTTTGGAAAGAATTTTGAGGAATAAAAGAGTTTAACATGCCACATAATAGCAGCTTGTGTTGGTGATAATAACTGGGTTATACAGAGAATAAAGACATATGAAAGCCCCCCAATTTATTTTTCCTCTAGGCTGTTGAAAATTGAAGGCAGAACTTACTTAATTTAATGTCAAGTATGTTCAAGAACATACATATTGAAATTAAACATAAAAGAAAAAAAGTTGAGTTATTTACATGGTTTTATTAGCATATTTGTATCAGTCTTTAGCAAGTATTTCTTATTTAGAGGTTTTAAAATCAGTATTCTCTAACACTTACAGAATCAGAATTCTGCAAAGAGAATAAAATAGATTGCCATTTCCTTGCTATACTCGATATAGGTTGCAATGATTTTTGCAGTGTCAGCATATATCCAAGAAGGTGTATGTATACAATATATCAATATAAGATCTAAATTATACATTATACCATTTATTAGCTTCTGAAGTTAAATTTAATTTAAATCTAATCCATGTACACTTGAGGATTCATGGACCCCTTACTAAGGACCGAAATAAGGTAAAATCTTGAATAGTTACCTTCCTCCATGACCTACTTCACTGTCTTCTTCAGAATACTCTTTTGTATCTTGTGCCTTTTAATAAAAATTAAAGAGAATTTTAGTCTCTTAGGAAGACTTAATAAGATTAACAAGTCCCTTAGAGAGAGACTAACCGAGATTAGTCTCATCCACTGAATTCTGCACATTGTCTGCCTAGTTATGCCCCAGCATTGGCATATCTTCCCATAGTGCTACCACTCTGCATTGCTTCTCTGTGGGTGCACTTCATTGTACATTGGTGAGTCTCTGCCATACTGCAGTGAGTTCAGGAAATTCTGGCACAAAATAGAACTTTCCTTTTTTTTTTTCTTTTTGGTCTCACCGTGTGGCATGTGGAACTTCCCCGACCAGGGATCGAACCCATGCCCCCTGCAGTGGAAGCACGGAGTATTAACCACTGGACCACCAGGGAAGTCCCTAAATAGAACTTCATTTGTCTGAACAGAAAAATTATTCTCTATTACAAAAAAAGTCACAAATGTCATCATGCATTGCATGATGCATTGCAACACTGGTAATTTTCCTACCTGGCTGGAGAACTTGGCATTTTATGATTGATTTGTTATCCACTTGCAGTTCTCCTCTAAAACTGGAATACCTTTTCTAATTTTTTTTGTAAGTCATATTCTGCAAACTTTTGAACTATGTAATATCTTATCTGTGATAATATATGTGAGAAGAATTTGAATGAACTGTGGTATCATTCGAAATTTTGAAAGCACAATTCTCCTTGCAAACATTTAGATTTGTATGTCCAAAGACACCGTATATTATTCAAGCACTTTGAATATCCCCATAGATTTTTGGCTGCCATGTGCACTTTCCATTCTTCTACTTAGAAAAGCCAAAAGGGAAAAAAATAAATACATAAAATGAAGGAAACCTTTAATAACTAGGGAGAATATAAATGTCACAAGTTATAACTGTTGGGAGTTAGATTACCTGTCAACTAAAGCATTGAGTGAGTATGTGAGCAAGCCTGGAATGGAGATTCTCAAGGGTGCTAAATACTGTTTCCTCCAAATGTTTGTTAGACTCAAGAGGGTAAATACTTAGCCAACTCCTTCCAAACTGTAAGGGAATAACGTTCAATTCATACAATTGTTTCTTTCCTTCTGAAAATGCATTTAATACTCAAGATAACAACAAACAGTAGCTCTAGAAACTGCTTGTTGTTTTTTATTTTTAGGAATGTAAAACTAGACTTTCAAAGTCCTCATCATTCTCTGGGTTTGCTGTCCTTCCATGCCGATATTAGTATTAATATCCAAATTCCATTTTGTTGTTAGATTTAAAATGCATATATTATAAGGGCTGGAGTCTTCCTCCACTGGAGTTGTGGAGCTTCTAACTATAATCCCCTTAAGTCATAGACTCAATGTCTTTCTGACTCATTTCAAAATTATACAGAAACTGCACGTGCTTGGGAACGAGACAGGACATGAAATCAGCTCTAGCCTTTTCTTAGGAATCTATGAACAAGACGTTGGAAGGTGTCACCAGATCGCTGCCATGAACAGGCACTCAGGCAGCCTCTCTTTGATGTTTGGTTGTAGAATCTGTCTTTGATGTTTGTCAGCCTTTGTCAGGTTGGCCCCTAGGAACCATAGCTCCTGCTTGGTATGTCACCAGCTTCTCAAAAGACGATCTCCACCCCTTTCACTCTTTCTGTAGAAGTGAGAGCATGATCTCTCAGCCTCCTTCCCATCACCTCATTCCCAGTCTGCACCATTGCCCCAGATGCCTCTGTACACATTCATCTGAGCCTTCACTCCATCAAAAATAAGGAAACAATAAACATCCAGGCTTAACAGTCCTTGCAGACTGGATGTGGAGTGAAGATACTGTTGCTACCCACCGTGTCCCACACTGCTTGGACTCAGTGAGGCACGCCTCTATGTAGAGTTGCAAACATATAGTCAGGGAGAGGAACCGACATGACTGCCTCTGCAGGGCTCAGGTAGTTTAGATTTGCTCTCTTCACACAGGCATAGTTGGGAAGAGTGTTTTGAAGCCTTGGCACCTAATACTCAACTAAACTGTGAAATTGGAATTGGAGTATAGAATAATTAGCAGCACTGTTATCTGACTGAAGTGACACTTTGGAAAAGTTAAAGTTTGTCTCACGTTCAACTAAAATTGAGATTGAAAGTAAACCCCAGAAATAATTACCTAAAAAAAAAAAAATCATTTGCTAAAGTGAAGATAAAGAGATTTGATTAAAGAGAAATTGAAAATCATCTCAAAGAGCATGACTATTTATGGACTAAGAGAGAGAAAGAAATATAGCATCTTATCTAAAAGATAATAAAAAGAATACATCTTTATATTTTATAAAATCTGTTTACATTAAGGTATAAGTTCATACAAATTGTAAATGTATTTTATGTCATATAGTAAATATGCTTATCATTGCCTAAAGAGAAAAAAGTTGTACCAAAACCTATGAGCAGACTAATTCCATCATGTAAATAATTAACTTTTATCAAGAAAGTGAGAAAAGTGTTAATAAAATCTAAAACAAGCTCTTTTTTCTATAAAGTTAGTATAATTTTTCTCTTTGTGAATGAAAGAAATATGTATTGTTTTGTACATAACTTTTTAGTGTGTTTTGATAATATATAATTCCAATTGTAGGACTATAGCAATACAAAGGAATCATAGAAAAATTTCCATAGTAGCATAAAGTTTCCGGTAAATGGGCAGCCCTCCTAAAAATAATATTCACGTATAGCAAAAGAAATTAAACTAAGTTAAAGAAGTGACTATTAATGTATTTAGAAACTAGAAACCTATAATTTAAATGTTTTAAATCAAATAGTGAGTTTAAGTTGAACATCAAAACCTGAATTCCAAATGTAAAGAATAAACTAGAAACTGAACTGGTAACAGCCAAAGCAAGTGATTAATTTTATTGAATAGAAAAAAGGAATTAAGAAAAAGGGTTCCTTATCAATATTTCCCTGTAGATAATCTTAATTCCTGAGAAAAAGACTGAAACTAATACCTCTCCTTTATTACTGAATTAAAAAAAATTATCACAGGATACGTCCAGGGATCGGCATCTTTTCATTAATATCATTAACATCCAATTAGCCATTTTAATTTCAAGACTCCTGGTCTTTCTCTAGTTAAAGTTGTGTTCAATTTTATATTTTTATTACATTTGTTCAGCTACTTATAGCAGAATTCTTTATCTAAAAATAGGCTCTAAATTAATGACCTTTTGTTCAACCTTTTCATAACGTTCTTTCCTTCATGTTCGAGCATTTTGTCCTCTATATTGATTGCATGTTCTGTAAACTTGATTCTGCTCTCTGTTTCTTCTAATGAAAATTTCATCTATCAGTTGCGTTCTTATTTTCCTATACATTTCCTCCTTCATACAGATATTTTAAAATTATTCATATTTGTTTGCATCTTTTTTTAGTTTCCTCTTGATCTGAATCTATCACCTTATCATATCTCATATCTCTTATTTTCTAACATAATTCTGAAATTTTATTGAAATAAAAAACCAGACTTTTTCCATATTTTCCTTCTATTTCCCTCAACATATTTTTCTCAAAAGTGTGTTTTTCTTCTGCCTCTGCAGTACTGTTCTCTGTTCTTGTTACACTTTTTTTTTCCTTACTCACATTCAGACAGAGATGTTGGCTACATTCAGGTTGTATATCCTCACTTTGGTTTTCCTTCTTGTTCATAAGTTTGCTGTTTGAATCCTCCTCTCTGACCTTAAACTGCTCAGTTATCTTACTGTCAATAATCTACGTCCATAGCTACTGACATTTCTGCCAGGCAGCTTGGTGCCACACTCTTCCGGGGTTAGTTGAAGCTTCACTGTGCTCTCCTTTTTTTTCTGAGTCTTCTACATCTGGCCTCTGTGAAAGCTACTCTTTACGGCCATGCTCTTCTTCTTTCCTTTTTTTAAACCACTGTGTGTCATCTGTATTTTTACTACCTTTAGTCGTTGTATGGCCTCTGATCCTCTGGGGTGCCACAGCTCTAAAATGCTCATTTGCACATGTGAAAGTTTGCCGAGTGCGCATGGTTCTTCCTGTCCCGGCCCTTGCAGGGGTTCTCACAAAGTCCCCTTTACTGCCAGTACACTGATTTTCATCAGTCAGCACTCCTACACTGATCCTCGGTGCCATCAGACATAGTACTCAAAACTTCTTTGAATGGCTAATTTTCTGCTTCTTATTGGGAAGCTCTAAAGCTATCACAAATTGCTTTAATGTTATTTACAATGTAGTTTTATCAAATTATTTATATCTCACTTGCCAACTAGTTCTAGAATATTCATTTATTCCCTTGCTCATTATTAGTGCATCCAATCAATAAAACATTATTGAGGATCTACCTGCATATTTTAAGTACTTAGAGAAGCTTCAGGAACTATTTGTTTGTACTGTGTTTAATGGATATCAACAATTGTGCTTCCAGATGCTTGGGTGAAGTCCTAGTGACTGGAGATTTATATTTGGGGTTTTCTATATAGAAATTTGTGGAAACATCCACAATTAGCGGCAGAAGGTGATCTTGCACGTAATGTGTTGTAACTTTTCTTGTAGTTGTCAAACGATCATTTATAAATACAGAAAGGAAAATTTTTCTGGCCACTTTTTGGGGCCACAAGAGGAGGGTTTTTCTGATGCTTGCTCTGGTTCATTACTTAGAGTAGAAAGTAATGATATACTATAATATGTATAATATTAAAGACTATGTCTAATAATTATAGGTAGGAATTTATATTCTCACAGATGTGAAGGTTTTATCTATTAAGATATATGGGGAACCTTAAAAATAAAGTCTGGTTGGAGATGCAGCAGATGGCCATATTTGAGGCTTTAGAAAAGAAAATAATAGCAAAAATATTTGCAAGCAATGATTTAATAAAAACTTTTTGTAGAGTAAAAAATCTTTATTTCTCTAGTTAAGGAATAAAGTTTCACATGATTGATGTAATGCTTCTGTTTTGTTTTAGACAATCTAAGTGAATATAAGCCTTTGATATCTAAAATTTGACAATCCTTCAAATGGTATTTATTTTCTAAGCTATAGATTACATTCACATACTTCACATGTACCTATATACATTCTCTTTTACATATGTATGTTTATTCATACATGTTATGTATATTCATCCAGCAGCATGTCATATCAGTGATAGCTGTCAATCCATCCTTTTATTGGCAGTACTTCTATCAGAAATTTTACATTGAGTACTATTTGATTATGCATATGCTTCACACAATACAAACTTTACATGACTTTTGAGAATACGATAATTTAAAAAAATGGAGAATATTTAAAAGGACAAAAGACATGACCTGATTTTTGAAACCAGAGAGGACAAATCTCTCCATCAGTTGGTAATCAAATGTCAATCAAAAGTTGAAATTGTGCTTCAAGTTAAGCATCATCCTGATCTCATCCTGTGCTGCTGCTGCTTTTTTTTTTGCGGTACGCGGGCCTCTCACTGTTGTGGCCTCGCCCGTTGCGGAGCACAGGCTCCGGACGCGCAGGCTCAGCGGCCATGGCTCACGGGCCCAGCCGCTCCGCGGCATGTGGGATCTTCCCGGACCAGGGCACGAACCCGTGTCCCCTGCATCGGCAGGCGGACTCTCAACCACTGCGCCACCAGGGAAGCCCGTGTGCTGCTTCTTAATTACAAAAATCCCCTTTAGTTCTCAAAAATTAAAATTATGTTTATTTGAATCATTTATAAATTTCTATCTAACTGATATTGGTAATCTCAAAAAGAAACTACATAATGCAAAAGCTATGAATCTCAAACTATATTCCATTGTTAAGAAGCAAGTGACAGAATATACACATACTTCAAATGTCCTCCCTTACGTTCATATCATTTAAGAATCGTTTCTACCCCTCATTTTTTTTCTTCCCATAGTTTCCTTTTGTTACATTTATTTGCTTGACCAGTTTCTGACATTCAGGTCAGAAAAGCTTTTCAAATGTTGTTTTAAAAATTGTTGCTTTGGGGACTTAGCAGCACAATCATAAATCTGACAGCTTTTATTGCTTTACTGTTCTATCATTAATTATTTAAAAATTAATGAAAAACTCAAGCTAGAAACTAGCTTGCTTATACCTTAAAGGTACATAGTTTGTGTCAAATGAAAACATTTCCTACATGAAAGGAAATATGTGTAAAAAATATCCATTATTTCACACATGTATTTCTTTATTATTTTTTTTTGAATTTGAGGTTATTGGACCAGAATGTGATACTCTCAACTGGAATATTATTATAAAATAATTCAAGTCTGAGCACTGCCCTTGAACTTAGAGAACCTGCGATTCATGTAAGAATCAAATAAATCTGTTTCATAGACTAAAAAATTACCTAATATAACAAGATATTGCTAGAAGCTCAATGAGATAAGAAGCCACATCAGTTTGTTCCTCATTGTAAATGGAACTCCTAGAAGGCTGTCTTGATACCAGTAGAGACTATTACTTTTAATATTTATTAGGGAAGCAAAATATTATAAAGAATTGAAAATTATTTCAGCCTCGTCTCTCCAAGTATTTCCAGGCTAATAAGAGTGTTGAGGTAAATGTTTAAACAACTAAAATCAAAGTTTGTTTATGATAGGGTACACATGGGTAGCTGAGGTGCTAAGATTTTCATGAGTTCATGTGAGGAGAGATCATTTTGGAACAGTATTATCTAGTCATTCTCTGTAGAAAGTATGAGACTTCAGTTTGATTTTAAGGAATGAAAATATTTAAGTAAATACGAAAAAGAAAGGAATGATAATATTTAGATAATGTTTACAAAAGAGAGATGATTCAAAGGCACGGGGGAGTGGTTGGATTAACAAAGACAATGATAATTAACAGGAAGGAGATGTCTCCTCGAAGAACAATTATTGGGAATATGGCTGTGTAGTGCTTTCTGGATAGCTATCAAGAAGCCTGAATGGTAGGTTGAGGAGTTTGGGCACCATTATAAAGGTTTAGAGGTTACTAAACAATTTCATTGATGGATGACATAATAAAAAGAGTAATTTTTAAAGATTTGTCTAGTAAATATATATTCTATAAATCAGAGGGGAGATCTAGGAGCACAGAAATCAGTTAGGAAACAGACTCAATCATGTTGGCATAAGATAAATAAAATTTTATCTTTATTTATTCATTTATTACTAGAAACAGGGTGCAGTTGGAGCCCACAGGGTGTACTAGGTGAGGTAGTAAAGTGCAGGTCCTGATAGAGGGACAGGGCAAGGATGGGCTGAGATACACGGAGCATCAGGTACTACTCAGAAAACGGCAGAATTAAGACCCAGGCGCTGCTGCCTTGACCACTCTTCCCAGAGGATGCCTGATCTTGTGGGTTCTCTGGGGTTGCCAGGGGAGTTTGGGCATGAGATACACCTGGGGAACCCAGGTGTCTGAGGCCTCCTATTAATATTTTCACAAAAATGTAAAATAAATCGCTAATCACGTGAGTGAAATTCTGAGGGTAGGATCAAAGGACTGATGATTGATGAGGTATGAAAGCAGAGAGGGGAAAATAAAGAAGGATTTTAATGGATTCTCAAGGTAGCCCAGAGAAATTGATATTATAGAAATGGTTTTGTCTAGAACTTAAGTAGCAGAGGAAATGTTACCACTTAGTGCTTCTTTAAAAATATACCTAGATAAGTTTATTGTGTATACACAATTCTAAGTGCTTGCAAGTTCCTTGTCCAAAGAACGTTACTTTTCAGTGAAGAGAGATGACAGAAAACTGCTTCTGATGCTACCCAAGGCACATTTTTATTGATTCATTTCAGAGGGTTAAGCCTTGGCATTTTCTAAGTAATTGCAGTATTTGAGTTCAATATTTTGGATTAACAATATGCAACCATAAACTTCTTATGTCAGAAGTTCTTTTAAGAGTTAATAGAATTTTCAGTCTAACTGTCCTAATGGATGAAATTCTCATAATTCCATTAGTTGTTTTCTCCTGCAAAAATATCTGTGTATGGAAACAGTTAGAGAATATTCATTTCGGTTATGTTTGCAATTAATGGCATTATCACTGATGACTTGAAAAGGGAAATTGAACCACATACAGCTGTCAAGATGAATGTCATGTTCAAATTGTTAGTATTTTTAATTTGCACAAAAATACTGACAACGAAGATAATATATAGTTACTGGGCTAAAAGGGAACTAGAAAGCTCCTAAAATACAAAAATGTGTTACATAACAGACCTGAGCTTAATTGTTCTTGTCAGATGGGACATTTTCCTGTTTTTAAAGCGCTCATGAAACAGAATCCATCCTGCTAACGCACAGCCATTCTAATCAAGTTTTACTGTCAGTGTGGGGTAATTGGCGGTCTAAAAGAGAACTTTAGTTTCTACCTAGAAAGCCAATCCAAGGGTGGAATAAAATTATATTATTTATAGTCATAATCACAATCAAAAGGAAAGTAGTTTAGTCAGGATCATTCTTATGTTAATAGAATTTGAATATATGAAAAATACATTCCTTTTTTTTTCTTTAATAACACATGATTTTTTAGAATATGTGAGACAAACTACTAGCAAACTTTTGGTGGACCCTTTTAGATGAGTTATAATGTGGAAAGTGTCACACTGAGCTAATAAAGGTGAAATTTCCTAGGAAGTGAGAAAGCCAATTATTCAGAAATACCATCAGGTCACCGTGCTTGTAATTCTCAAGCATGTCTCTGGTGCATAAATTACCAATTCACAGTTCATGTTCAATATCATCCAATCTATGCTAAATAAAATGTTGGCTTTTATGGTCATCTAAACTGAAAAACCCTTTTCAGACACACAGTCATGAATAATGGAACTAGATAGACAAGCAAAAGTAGAAATGCCTTCTACTCTGCCTTCCTAAACCAGAGTTAAGCATTCTTCTAGATCTCATGATTATCCTTTATCCCACTACTTTATAGGGCTTCATTTTATCATATTACTAAAATGTAAGTTTATGTTTTAGCTGTTCTTAACATTTTCAAAAGTGCATCATGTCCTATATCTTTTCAGACTCTTTGAATTAATTTTATTTTGCAAAGATTCACCCATATTGTTGTGTATAGCTGTGGTTGTGTATGGATTGCTACATAATATTCCATTGTGTCCATGTAACATTGTCTTTGCTACTTATGGATATTTGGATTGTTTCCAGTTTTTGATGCTATATAGAATGTTGCTGTGAACACTGCTTTACTCATGATAAATTGGCAGGTATGTATCACACAAATGTTATGTCTTGTTTGTATATTAACATATTTTTCCTTTAAACTAAACTTAACATTTAAAATTTGGACTAGTGGAGAGTGGAGGCGTTTCTCAAGCTTCTGTGAAATGGTACAGAGGATTTTATTCAAAGAACATGCATTCTATAGTCAGCTGCGGCATTACTCATTTTCAGAGCTGATCTTTAAGTGCAGACTTTCAGGTGATAAAAACCAACGTGAATTAAGTAAAATAAAAGTCAATTAACCATGGGTTTATCGTAAGTGTATTGGTATATCTCACAGATGATATGGACAGAAATTCCACTGGGATCGGAAATTAGAAACAAAACTCTGTTAAGAGTTTTCTGTTTTGTTTTGTTCTGTTTTCTTCTGGTGTTTTGTCTCTCCATACTATTCTTTATCAATCTTTATAATTTATATTTTTTATTGTTTATTTTACACTTTTTAAAAACTTTTATTGCTTGCTGTGGTCTGAAGTTCACAGAAAGAAGAAAAATGGCCATCATAAACAGCTCCTTTGATACATGTCCTCAGAGAACTTTGCTGAAATGGTATTTTCAGCCTGCTTCTTAGCCCTTCCCAGAGAAGGACAGTTATTGGGTTAGCCTGTGTCAATTTCCCACTCCTGAACTATGTTCAAAACCTTGACAACTATGTCCAAAAGCTTGAGTGCCCCTATATTGTTGAGATTCCCATGGTAGCTCTGAGGATGGATTTTGCAATTTCAAATAGAAGAGGGGATGGGAATTTTCCTGAAAAGAAGTGGGGATGTTCTGGACAAACTAATACATTCCGGTAACCTATAGTAATGCCTGTGCTTAAGCATCACCTGACTTTCTTCATCAGCTGTTTGTACTATGTACTAGAGCATCTATATCTATAGGTATCTATAGCTATATTTATGTCTATATCTATCCACCTATCTGTATCTATCTCTATCTCTGTATCTATATCTATGACCAATTTGCTCAGATTTGACCAATTTACTCCGGCAGTGGTGGTGGTGGTGATGAGAACCCTAGCATCATCCAATAATATTATATGTTTTTACTTGGGATGTTTTGTGGCCTGACTTCTTAAGTCTTATTATATCAGATGGACTATATTTTGAATAAGAACTAATGATTGATGCAGAAACCTTGAGAAATTCTCTAATAAAATGCAAAAGGCAAATATATATTCTCCTAATTTTGGAAGCTTTCACATGATATTTATTTAGATAGTAATAGAGCTTCTAACAACAATTTATAGAAAATAGAAAAGAGATATGTTAAAAAAAAAAGGAAGTGATCTTGTTTAAGAGAAAATCAAGGTGTTAGAAGACATGAAAATATGTTTTTATTGGAGAGGGATGCTGCAAATCATAGACCAATGGGCTTAATGTAAAATAATGGGTTTTTTCAAGTGAATTGTTGTTAAGCACTGAGAGACAGATGAAAGGGTTACTAGGAATCAGAAGGAATTTAATTAGAATGAGTTATTGAAGATTAACCTCATTTCAAGTTATAATATTATTGGTAAATGGACAGTCCAACTGACTATAGTAGTTTTTATATTTAAACTTCAGCAAAGTTCCAAAATCTTACATTTTTCTGAAAAGAAATGAACTATATGCCCCAAAATTTGGAAAATGAAAAGAAATATAAAAAAGAAAATAACTCAGAATTCAGAAACTCAGACATAACCACTTTTAATATGCTGTTATATACCTTCCCAAGATTTTTTCCTCTCTATGTATTGGATAACGTATCATGTGATCTACATATATATATAATTTTAAATATAAAATGACTCCTTATACTTGTCTGGTTGCGACTGTTTCTTTCAAGCACCGTTATTTCGTACGTATTTTCCATGTCATTATTTTATTATAGTTGTTATTTCTGCAAATATTTTATCTATGATTACACCATAACATATTCACGCAAGCTCCTACTATTGACCATTGAATTTTCCTCAGTTTTTGCTTTTGTAAATAATATTGTTATTAACATAGTTGTTAATTGATCCAGTTATTTCCTTAGAATATATTTATAGAAATGGAATTTATGCAGTCTGAATAATTTAAGACCTTTGATTCATGTTGCCAAATTATTTCCCAAAGTTTGTAGCCATATTCACTTACACCAGTAATATATGAAAATGTTTTTCTTACTGCACCCACATTAGCATTTAGAATGATATATTTCCAAATCAGTAATGCACTTGACAAAGTCTTTAATAAG
This sequence comes from Monodon monoceros, assembly GCF_005190385.1. Taxonomy (NCBI): domain Eukaryota; kingdom Metazoa; phylum Chordata; class Mammalia; order Artiodactyla; family Monodontidae; genus Monodon; species Monodon monoceros. Next base: position 10,795,142 of record NW_021703765.1, on the reverse strand, counting down.
CCCCATATGGAATGTGGGCTGGATGATAATGTAGACAGGAAGATTCATAACTGTTTCTTGTGTCTTTAATGATGACATAGCTATGATCTTGAAGTTTTGAATCAGGGCAACTACTGCAGGTTCCTGAGAAATATTTTGCAAACAGAGGATACTCTAGCCAAATGTATCTTCTTTACACTGAGTAGGATACTGACTGAAAACTCCAGGTAGATTTTTGTCTTGGTAAATTGAATGGAAGGGGATGCTATAAATATAATTTTTGGCTAGACAAGATGTAGCCTAAACAACCTGATCAATGTTTCCCTGCAATACAGTATGGTACCCATTCCATGGCTTTCTATGGGTGACTTTGTGTCCTCCCAAAATATTGATAAGTGGTGGCTCTATTATGTGACTGTATTAACTGTGCTGGTACCAGCTGCCTGGTGATTCTATGACCCCAGATGACTTTTCCAAGAGACAGAAAAAGTTCTCAACATAGTTATTAAAATAATACTACCTATATAATGTTTATCTTGTACTTGTTTCTGTTTAACTGCTTTCCATGAATTGATACTTAATTATTTAATCCCCCAAAATCTGAACAGTCTATATAACATTACTATTTTCAGTTTTTTCAGATGAGGAGAATGAAAGAGGGACATTGGATAACACATGCTCACTCCAACAGGTGGGAATCATGGAGCCCAAAATTGAATTCAGGCCGTTTGACTCTAGTGCCATAACCACCTTAGTACCTCCTGTACAGACACACACACACACACACACACACACACAAAGACACATACACACACTCACAAACACATTCAGAATAGAAGACACTGGTTTCTTTTTATATATATATAAATTTATCTACTTTATTTTTGGCTGCATTGGGTCTTCGTTGCTGTGCACGAGCTTTCTCTAGTTGCGGCGAACGGGGGCTGCTCTTCGTTGTGGTGCACAGGCTTCCCATTGAGGTAGCCGTTTGTTTCACTCATATGTTCCTGGTGGTCTCTATGATACCTTGGCCCACGATATAGGAATAGGTTCTGGTGGAGGATGGGAAGGGAAAGAGAGGAAAAGAAGTCTAGCATCCTGTTATGTCAGACTGGCTGCTGTTCCCTCCCCTTTGAAAGAATAGTGTCAAAATGCATTGCACTTGAGCCCATGATCACAGGTAATTCACACTTTTATGAGTCGCTCAGACATACGGTAAGGGAGTGAGAAGGACACACCAGCAAGAGGGCTTTCTGAGGTCTTAATTTTGGAAGGAGGGGAAGAGAGAGATAGAAAGAGAAAGAGAGATGGAGACAGAGAGACTGAGACAAAAAAAGAGAGCGATCCTAGGAACAGATCTTCAGGACAGGAGCCCTTTGTGGGAGTTTTGATTGATCCCAGGGATGGACTAATTTGGGACCTGTGCTGGTCAGGGAGGATCAGAGGGACAGAGAAAGTAGGTTGCCTTACATGTGACCTCACCTGATGTAGCAGGGTAAGTGCAAAGATGTCTGCCAATTTCTACCCGAATACAATTTTGCTGTGAGGGATTTAATGCTTCCAAGTCTATTTCTCCTTATTTTCCTCCGAACTTGGAGTATGTTTTCAATATTTTTCTATGCTTTCTTTTCTCTTTCTCAAGATCCAAATAGCAAGAACAGTGAAATGAAAATATGACACAATGTGAAGGAGATCCAGCAAGAACCATGCTGTCCTGAACCTTTATGGCGGCAACAAACAGTCCTCAAATCTTAAGGCTTTTGCCTCAGCAAACATTTAAGTCTTGCTCCCTTTATATGGGGCTGTGGGCAGCTGTGGTCATTCTCATGGTAGAAAAAAATCTGAGATAGGGATTAGAAGGAGGAGGAAACAAGACCCACAGAGCTTCTAAACCTTGGGAAAATATCAAGCTTCTGCTAAGACGTATAATACATCACCATCACTCACAGCCCATTGGACAAAGGAGGACACACAGGTTAACCAAAGTTAAATGGCCGTGGAAGTTTACCCCAACTACTAGACAGAATGGCTAAGCGTGGCAAGCACGTCAGTGCTGAACTGTGGCCAGGTGTTTTCTCCACGGTAAAAGAAGTTTTCCACAGGATAAAATCAAGAACTAATTGTCTGTATCGATTTCTGATTTCCCTGTGGGTGAGGTTTTCTCTGTTGTTTTGATTGTTTGTGCATCTGAGATCCTGCAGTTTTGGGAGGGGCAGCCAAAGAGCTCCATTGGCAAGATCTCATAACTGCTTCTGAGGGGCAACTGACCTGACCCCATCACTCTTCATCCTGCTCTCAGGCAGAAATGCTTGGCAGTGAGGACATCCAGTTATAATTTTCTTTAATCAAAGCACTGAAGAGTAAGCAGTTTGTGTCTAAGGCCTAGCTACTGTCCATGCTCCAAGGAAAAACGTAGTGACATTTTATACATCTCATTATTTTACAGAAAGAACACTTGTCATATAGCCAAAGTTAATAATCTCTTGTCTTCCAAACCATGCTGATCATCCGAAGTTTCCTAAAATGTTATCATATGCACCATAAAATGCTATTTATATAAAATTCTCTAATATTATTTACCATTGCTATCACCACTCCCCATTTTCAATCCCACAGATAAATTAAAGCTTTTAACTTTGCTTAGAGTATAATCTCAATTCCAATTTCTTCCCTATTTTTCTTCCTTCTTAATACAACCCTCAAGTGTGATTTGCCTGACTAGAATAAGAATATTCCCTCGAGCAGCTTCTGCTGGGGCATCAACTGTCAAAATTATTTTTTGTTTTTTACATTCATAAATGTTATGTCAACCTCACCCAAGACCTAGCTCTGGACCCACTGTTCCGGTTTCAGTACATAGGGAATATAAAAGCATGTAATGGTAGTCTTGTAAATCAAGCAGCTTGTCTAACTAACGCGAAACTGGTTCTACATGTTCCTCTTTATTTGCATGTCTAGGAGCTCTTGGAAGAACACTGGACATTGTTGACAATAATTTGTTGTGACTGTAAATTTCTTGTATTATTCTACATTATTCTTGTATTATTCATTGATGCTTTCTTATTCTAGTAGCAGTTAACTCACCTAGATGCTATCTAAAACCTCTGTCTCTCCAGTGGGATTCAGTATCTAATACCTCCTCTTTCTTCTAATGTCTTCCTGCTATTGTATTTTTAGCCTGGGCCTTGTTTAATTTGGTGGTCAGCCAAGGATGGGAGCAGAGATTATATTCAGACGTGTGAGACTGCTCTCTCTTTGTTTTCTTTCCTTCTAGGAATGTCCAATTAATTTCCACCTGCTTTGCTGGCCTTGCACTATATCCTCTGACAATTCAAGCATATAAGACTTTAACTCTCTGCTAAGCTACACTCTATAAAGCAGAAAATTTACAAATCTTGCCGGGTGCAGCTCCATTTTTCAATAATAGATTATATTCCAGTTTCCGTCTACTTCACCAGACTCCCTATCATTTTTCCTGCACATGCATAGTTTAGCTTCAGCCAATGATATGGGCAGAATTTCACATTTATACTCTGGGTCTTACTTCTGTAGTCCTCTGGCTACCAGGAAAAGAAAAAATCCCTCTCTATTTTCAGCTGATCTACCAGCCTTGAGCTCAGTTTTTTGTTTTTCTTTTTTTTCAAATTAAACGACAAGGCTATAGGTTTCCGCTTCAGCTTTTCACCTCGAAAGCCGTGGGTGCTAAATAGCACACTTAGGTCAGAAAATTTCAAATCTAGATTCTTGTCCCTTCCAATGCAGGTTTTTTTTTTTCTTAAACTTTCTACTTTCTTATTTCTGCTTTTTGATGCATTAAACAATACTTAGCCATTTTTAATAATTATTATTTGCAAAGGAGTCTGTCTGTGAACATTCCTCTGTCGACATTACCCAAAGTTTACTCAAACTTCACTCTCAGTTCACTTCTATAGATTGTTAAATATAAATCTTACAGTAAGCTATTGCATCACTGCTCAAAGTTCTCATGTTTTTGTAACTTAAGCACATTTAAACAAACAGTTTAGATATATACATAAAGTTAGTACCTTAATTTTTTGTTAATTATACAATCATTCAACCTCAGAATTACAGACTTTTTTATAAAATGGAAATAATATTTACAGACCTGAATATATATACAAAATTTTATTTCTATTTTTAAGATCTACGTGAGCTTCTTAGAAAAAAATTTTTCTCTAACTTTATGAATAAGACTGACTACCTAAAATAGTGTTCTTCTCTCAGTGGGAACTTAACACACTTGACTACAAGTGGAATATGCCTGGCATATTGAAAACCAAGGCCGTCATTTTCCACCTTACATATGTACAGACAAAAAAGTGACAGTACTAGAACATTAAGTACAAAATCAGAACCTAAGAAGCCTTGAGAAATGTGTCAGTGTTGGGGAAATTTTTCCAGTGAGAAATTATTATTCTACTGAAATCTTTTCTATTCTGGCAATATCCTGATTTTATTTTTTATTTGACCAAAATTGTTTAATTAATTTAAAATGTTATTACAGAACTTGTTAAAAATCATGTCATTTTAAGTAAGTGTAAGGTCTAAAAAAAATGGGAAATAAGAACCAAATATGGTTCCTTTTATTTTTCAGGACAATGTTAGCAAAATAAATTAATAATATAATAAAAACATTACTGATTCATAAGTATGTAGGCACTTACTTGAGAGTCTGAGTTTTTTCTTCCACCAGCTTTATTAAGGTATAAATGACAAAAAAATGTATATATTTAAAGTGTACAATTTTATTTTATATACGTATACACTGAGAAATGCTTGCCACAATCAAGCTGATTTACACATTCATCACCTCACATAGTTACCTTTGTGTGTGTGCTTGTGGCGGGTGGTGAGAGCACAAGATCTATTCTCTTAGCAAACTGCAAGTATGTAATACAGTATTAATAACTAAAGTCTCCACGCCATACATCAGAGTTTCAGTGCAGTCTTCTAACATCACATGTTATTCCGACAGGAAGTGTACGAGCGCTGCGTAAGCAAGCAATTTAAATCATCGTTCACCAGCTAACTTTTCCTTTTATAGTCAGTAACCCTAAATGTTATTAATGCTTAATGTTAATGTTTGATGTTAGCCTCACTGACTTCTCCATAATTAATTTTTTAACTAATTAAATAATTCAGAGTAGGAAAAAAAGTAAACTTACTTAGCATCAACACATAAATCATTGAGCAAATTTGGTTAAAATAGATTTGGAATTCATTTAAAGGAAACTAGTAGCAAAAGAAATAAGATCAAGATAGGTAAATAAAGGGATTTACTATTTAATATGTTAATTATCCCAGTTATAGGCCAAAAATGAATGAATTACCACAAAAATATTATTGATGACAATGGACTACAAATGTATAGGTCATTATATATATATAATGATATATGATATTGTATGATGTTAACACAGAGTATGTAAAATTTAACATCTCGTGTGATATATAGCAATTATAAAGGAAGCAATATATTTTAATTGAATGATCAGTTCAAATTTATTACAGCAACGATTCCTACCTAGGAGTTGAATGACAAGTTCAATTCCTTATACATTTACATAAAGGAGGCAAATAAGAAAATTATCCTCTCAATATATAACCTAGGAACAACAAAAAAGACTCGTCCTAGATATATCAAGTGAGTATTATCAAAGAACACGGGGGACTTCCCTGGTGACGCAGTGGTTAAGAATCTGCCTGCCAATGCAGGGGACATGGGTTCGAGCCCTGGTCTGGGAAGATCCCACATGCTGCGGAGCAACTAAGCTCGAGCGCCACAACTACTGAGCCTGCACTCTAGAGCCCGTGAGCCACAACTACTGAGCCCGTGCCACAACTACTGAAGCCTGTGTGCCTAGAGCCCGTGCTCCGCAACAAGAGAAGCCACTGCAATGAGAAGTCCACGCACTGCAAAAAAGAGTAGCCCCCACTCGTTGCAACTAGAGAAACCCCATGCACAGCAATGAAAACCCAATGCAGCCAAAAATAAATAAATAAATGAATTGATTAATTAAAAAAAAAAAAGAATACAGGCATTGGCTGGGTGAATGTCTTCCTCAATCAGGTGCCTCCAACCTGAGGCACTTGCAATCGTATAGCTTTTATTTCAGACAGGAATTTAGTAATCCTGCCCTACCTTACTGTTCACCCATCACTATGCTTGAAGGTAATTACAAACTATCCCATAGTAAAAGGAGAAACAGTCAATTTGTTAAACGTTTTCACCGGGTTATGGTTCAGCTAATTTGGCAACATCCCAATTATTTAACTAATTTTTATTTCTATCAAAAAGATTGGTATAATGTAGACCCAAAGTGTGTTGTGATTTTAAATTTACAACCCGTGAAAAACCTGCTCAAGCACCATAACTTCTGTGTCGTCAGCAGGTACTGAATTCTCTGCCTGGTACTCACATCTTTGTGTAACCTCCTCCTCTTGAATGTGAGCTGGACCTAGTGACTTGTTTCTAACAAACAGAATATGGCAAAAGTGATGAGATGCCACTTTTGAGATTAGGTAACAATAGATTGGGGCTTCCATCTCACTTGCATACACTCTGGTGCTTCTTGTTTGCCTGATTTGATGAAGCCAGCTGTCATGTTTTGAGCTGCCCCTGTGGAGAGGCCCACGTGGCAATGAACTGAGGAAGGACTCCAGCCCACAGCCAGCAAGGAACTGAAGTCCTGAGCTCACCAGCACACAAGGAACAGAATCCTGTCTACCTGAGTGAGCTTGGACGCAGGTCCTTCCCTAGTCAAGACTTGACTTGCCTACAACACGGAGCTGACATCTTGACTGCAGTCACGAAAGAGACCCAGAGCACCCAGTTAAGCACAAATTCCTGACCCACAGAAATTACGAGGGAATAAATACTGTTGTTTAAGCCGTGAATTTCATCTAGTTATTAATAGATAATTAATACAACATCTACACGTTCTCAACAAGCTTGGCAAAAATTATTAAACTGCATTTATTTTAAGGTATATCTTGTGATTGATGCTAGAATGCCAAGAAAATTTATAATGAGTGTGTTAGAAGTGTATTAATATTCAAATATAATATATAACTTATGGATATAATGTTGGGTGATTTGTTCATGTCTTTCTTCAGTCGAAATGGGTAAAAATCTTTCACATTTTAAAACAAAAAGTTATTAATTCTGAAAATGTCCTTCATTTAGATGAAACACACTAAAACAATTTAATTTTGTATTTATATTTTGAGATAATCTGCCATGGGTTTCTTAACCATACCTGCTGTTAGAATTATATTTTCATTTCATTTATCATATTACCTGTGGTGGAGAAATTAAAAAAAAAATTACTTGCTTATTTTTTGGAGGCACTATGAATACTCATAACAGTTTGTAAAATACCAATAACTAGTCTCTCGATTCTCAGGTCAGTGCTGTTAGGGGACCATTGACAGAAACAGCCCGTCCCGGACAGGCATGAAAATTACCACTTACCTAAGTTGTCTCACATCAGGAGCTCCCGATAAGGAACACGGAACTAACAAGCTGCCACAAAACCGACCGAAAATTCGGGAGGGGCCAGAAAGAGGGAGGAGTGGCCAGACAATCTCCCAGAAACCCTTGCTGTGGAATCCATTTTGGCTGAGAGATGCGCACGCCACCAGGAAGAGCCCTGAGTAGAACGAAACATGGCACGAGGAAGATGACAGGCCAGAGACAACCCGGAAACTAACCCCACCTCCATAGCATCTGAGACTGAGCCACAAGGCAGAGCGTTTCTCCTGGGGTCGCGTACCCGGCTGCTGTCAACTCCGGTGCCCCTTCCAATCAAGTCTTTTGCTTTGTCGGCACGTATGTCTGCTCGGACAGTTCATTCCCCATGTAAGACATGAGCCTACCCTCGGGCTCTGGAAGGGGTTCTCCGCCAACATCTTTGGCACCCCAGGGAGGACCCCTACTCCACGACTGACATCCCGACCTCTGGGTGCTCACCTGCTCACCTGCCGGCGGACCAGACCCAGCGGCCGCTACCAGGACCCTTTTGTCCCTGGTCTCCTCCTGACACGAACAACTGACCCGAGTGCCCAGACTGGGTAAGGAACAAGAGACTTTGTTGACGTCTTGTCCGCTCCTTCTCCCTTTCCTCTTTTCACCCCCAACCTCTTTCCTGCTCTCCTTCCTTCCATCCTGTTCCCAGACACAGGAGTCTGGTTGAAGGGCCTCAGTTATCTGGGGCCTGCAGCCTGATCACCTCCCGTTGGCGGAGACCTGGGGATAGCTGATTTCTGTGGGGACCGAGTTCCCATCCTCCCTTCCCAGTAACCCTAGAGAAGAGTCCTGTAACGCCTGGGTGTCTGCAGGTGGCGGGAGCTGCCTGTAAGGCCACCCCTTTTGTCCTTTCTCCTTCCTCTCTTCTTGCAACCTGGCCCCCTTTTCTCCCTTTGAAATCTTTGAAAACCCGAGAGTTTTCCATTTACCCCGCCTGTCAGTACTTGGATCTGAAGTTCTGAGTCTTCGTAGGAGGTTTCCTGAGAGACTGAAATCTTTCCTCGCCGTTAATTGTGCATTCTGTTCCTGGGGTCATAATCCGGCGATAGAAAACCTGAGTCGAGCTCCCTGTTTCTGTGAATTCAGCCATTGAGTTGTCCATTTGACCCAGTGCGTCCGGGTGGAAGTGGCTGGCGGGGTTCGGTACAGTTGGACCTTGTCTTGGGTGAAAATTAAAACCTTAGACGTCTGTCTAGGAGTGAACTCACCTGTTGAAACCAGCCCTACGGCCCCTCTGATTGTGCTTATCCTGAGCATTTTCTTTGGCGCATATACAATCAGGCACTCTGGGACCGGCAGAGAGCTTACAACCTCTCCAGAATCACAAGTAGGAGCATCCACCCCGGCACTGGTCCCCTGATAATAGGACACAGACTATACCACCGGTTCCAATGGGAAACAAGCCTAGTTTCCCTTTGGACACCCCACTGGGTTGTCTTTTGATTCACTGGAAGGGGTGCCAGCTGGGCAGATTGAAAAGGAAAGAACTTATCAGATATTGCATTCAGGACTGGCCTATGTACCCCTTGGGGGATGGGGAAAAATGGCCCCCCTCGGGGTCATTAGGACTTAGCACCATTTTGCAGCTTGGTTTATATTGTAAACTTGAGGGCAAGGAAGATGAGATTACCTATGTTTAAGCCTTCATGGCCCTCTACCAAGACCACAAGAAAAGGAGAAAATATAAGCTCAGAGACCCTGATAAATGCCTCTTCAATGTCCTTTTGGCAAAGGCTGGGATGGAAGACCCCCTTGATGTTCTCCTGATTCCCCCAAAGGGAGTGTTAACAAGAGCTCATTCTCAGGCCCTGGAAGGGTCCCCCTGGCAACAGAGCCCTTCAAATACAGGTTATCTCAAAAACAAAAGCAACAGAAAGATCATTACTTGGAATTACTTCAGGGGTAACACCAAGTCTAACAGATACATAATTTTAAACAAAAAAGAAATATCCAGTATCTTGGGAAACTAAAATAGTATCTTTTTATTTCCCTCGTAAGAGAATTAATTCAAGACTAGCAGTGGATCAAACTGCTTCTGTTTGATCTTTTTGAGGTATTCATTTTAGGGATAAGAACATATATGATGAAAATGCTGAAGAAATTTCAGATTTATCTTAAAATGGGAATAACAAGCATCAAAGGCTAATAATAGCCTTTGAATACATAATACAATGCTGGTGAAATACTAAATAAAGACTATCTAAGTATATAGTTTTACCTTAAAAGGGGCTACATTATAGGCTGTAGTTTATAACCAATATGTTTCTGTAGTTTTAATACATGTAAAGTTATTTATTCCATCTATGGCTGTTTTATCTTGGATTAAGACAGTCTTCACAGTTGGAAGAATGTTGTTTATTTTGAGAAGCTCTGACATTCCATCCTTCTTTTTAATCTTTGCACTGAAGTTAAGACTTCTGAAGTTTAAAAGATGGCTTTGTAAGCCCTGAGGGAAGAATGAAACTTCCTGAAAAGCAGAAAATCCAAAAGGAGAATCATCTTGCTTCCTAAATTGTGGTAAAAGAAAATCACTGACTGTTTAATAGAAAACTTAGAGTCATATAAACTCCACTGTCCCACACAATTCTTGACACCTGAGGAAGGGAACAGGAGGAAAACTGAGAGCGAAGAGAGGTAGCAGTTTTGATACTTTAAAATTGGTTCTTATCTCACACATACACACACACACACACACATGCACACACACACACAAATGGTAACTGTGTGAGGTGATGAATGTGTTAATGGACTTGACTGTGGTGAGCAATTTCACAATGTATATGTAAAATCATCACATTGTATACCTTAAAAAATCATGTCATACAACCTAAATACATACAATTTTTATGTGTCAATCATACCTCCACAAGCTGAAAATAAATCCCGATCAAAGAAAATCAAAGATACTTCTGAATCACAAAAACTAAATCACAAAGGTGGAAACTTAACACAAATTTAGAAAAGAAAATTTAGTAGCATACATTTGAAGTTTATGCATTTTCCTTCAACCTTTCCCTTACAAATCACTTGTCAATATGCAGAATACTCTGTTGCAGTGATTTTTGAATAAGAACTATTTCCCCTTTTGGCTAGGAAGAATGATATCAATAGAGGTCACAAAATCCATTTGCGATCGAGCTGGGGTCAGCATCTAGCCTTTCTAATAAAATCCAGTGCCCATTCTCATAATGTAGTCTACAGACAGGTGGAGTTTCTAAAATGTATTATTTCAATAAATACAGTATAGGGCTTCCCTGGTGGCGCAGTGGCTGAGAGTCTGCCTGCCGATGCAGGGGACACGGGTTCGTGCCCCGGTCTGGGAAGATCCCACATGCCGCGGAGAGGCTGGGCCTGTGAGCCATGGCCGCTGAGCCTGCGTGTCCGGAGCCTGTGCTCCACAACGGGAGAGGCCACAACAGTGAGAGGCCCGCGTACCGCCAAAAAAATAAATAAATAAATGAAGTATAAATTGCGATAAAAGAATAATGTCTTACATTCAACAGATCTGTGGTCTCCTGGTAGTTCCCCGAATTTTGAAACCCCTGAGCCTTCTATTCTATTCTATTCTATTCTATAAGCCTTCTATTCTAATAGCCTTCTATTCTATAAGCCACATTCCTGTCTTCAAACATCTCTCAGAAACTTCTAGTGTGATGCCATAGAACGCATAAGGGTAGAACCTGGTCAATTATTTCTAATTCTAGCTTAACTATTTTTATATAATTGCTAAAATGTATAACTGCATTCATTCTTGCATCTTTACTCACCAGATTTGACATGACAGCTCCACAAATCCTAAAGGTGTCACTATGTCAATATTCTCAATGGTTCCAGGACCATGTGCAGTATTTGGAGATATTTTTGAAATACACTTGATAACAGGATGTGGAAAAGAAGAGGACAGAGAATAAGAGGAAAGAGAACATGAAAAGTTGAATTGAAGCTTTATAATTTTGCGTTTATGAGACTTTTCAGTGACCTGAGCCTGTACTTACTGAAAAGCGTGTGAAAATGTTGCCCTTGTAATGTAAAGCAAATAATTTTGCCAGCATCCATCTTTTTCCTGTCAAATATTTCAAGGATTAGGGTCTTTGTGGCAGCTTAAAAGCCTTTGTCAGAGTTAACAGAATCTCATTTCTTTTATTCTTCCACATTTGTTCAGGTAAGAGATGTGGATCCTTGATAAGTGTCTTTATCTAGTTGCAGCTTGTGTTATCACTATTGACTCTGCTTTATAGAGGAGCAAATACATTTCATGAGGACCTCAAATATCCTTTCTATTTTTGATCAGTATTACACAAAACATTGATAGATTAATCGTGAGGTGCGGGGCAGGCTTAATGATTATTTCTTAGATCCTGTGCTTGCAGAACGTTCTGTCTGAGCACAGCATTCCCCAGATTGGGGGAAGATGCGAGAACAATGTAGATTAGGTAAGTTCTAAAGAAGCTACAGGGCCTGGAACCTGGAGGGGGCAAAGCAAACCTATTTAAGGAGATGGTGAACTACAGTAGGAAGATTACACATTTGGAATAAGATAGATTTCATGTCAATTCCCAAATCTGTCTCTTAGCTCTGTGAACTTGGACAAATTACTCAGTGCTTGTGAAGCTCAATTTTCTCCTTTATAAAATGTGATAAATAATGGTAACCTCTTAGGAGTTTCAGAAAAATTACATGAGCAGTTCTGTGTTAATCCCTTGGTTCAGTGCTGGGCATGCAGGAGGTCTATTAATTAGAGCACAGACTACGCCGTCATGACAAAGATATAAAAAATGCAGTGATTCAAACAGATGACAACATATTTCTTTTTTTTTTAACAACTTTATTGGAGTATAATTGCTTTACAATGGTGCGTTACTTTCTGCTTTATAACAAAGTGAATCAGTTATACATATACACATGCTCCCATATCTCTTCTCTCTTGCGTCTCCCTCCCTCCCACCCTCCCTATCCCACCCCTCTATGTGGTCACAAACCACCGAGCTGATCTCCCTGTGCTATGTGGCTGCTGCCCACTAGCTATCTGTTTTACGTTTGGTAGTGTGTATATGTCCATGCCACTCTCTCACTTTGTTACAGCTTACCCTTCCCCCTCCCCATATCCTCAAGTCCATTCTCTAGTAGGTCTGTGTCTTTATTCCCATCTTACCCCTAGGTTCTTCATGACCTTTTTTTTTTTCTTAGATTCCATATATATGTGTTAGCATAGACTCTACTACCCTAAGCAATCTACAGATTCAATGCAATCCCTGCAAAACTACCACTGGCATTTTTCACAGAACTAGAACAAAAAATTTCACAATTTGTATGGAAACACAAAAGACCCCGAATAACCAAAGCAATCTTGAGAACAAAAAATGGAGCTGGAGGAATCAGGCTCCCTGACTTCAGACTATACTACAAAGCTACAGTAATCAAGACAGTATGGTACTGGCACAAAAACAGAAAGATAGATCAATGGAACAGGATAGAAAGCCCAGAGATAAACCCACGCACATATGGTTACCTTATCTTTGATAAAGGAGGCAAGAATATACAGTGGAGAAAAGACAGCTTCTTCAATAAGTGGTGCTGGGAAAACTGGACAGGTACATGTAAAAGTATGAGGTTAGAACACTCCCTAACACAATACACAAAAATAAGCTCAAAATGGATTAAAGACCTAAATGTAAGGCCAGACACTATCAAACTCTTAGAGGAAAACATAGGCAGAACACTCTATGACATAAATCACAGCAAGATCCTTTTTGACCCACCTCCTAGAGAAATGGAAATAAAAACAAAAATAAACAAATGGGACCTAGTGAAACTTAAAAAGCTTTTGCACAGCAAAGGAAACCATAAACAAGACAAAAAGACAACCCTCAGAATGGGAGAAAATATTTGCAAATGAAGCAACGGACAAAGGATTAATCTCCAAAATTTACAAGCAGCTCATGCAGCTCAATAGCAAAAAAAACAACCCAATCCAAAAATGGGCAGAAGACCTAAATAGACATTTCTCCAAAGAAGATATACAGGTTGCCAACAAACACATGAAAGAATGCTCAACACCATTAATCATTAGAGAAATGCAAATCAAAACTACAATGAGACATCATCTCACACCAGTCAGAATGGCCATCATCAAAAAATCTAGAAACAATAAATGTTGGGGAGGGTGTGGAGAAAAGGGGACACTCTTGCACTGTTGGTGGGAATGTAAATTGATACAGCCACTATGGAGAACAGTATGGAGGTTCCTTAAAAAACTACAAATAGAACTACCATACAACCCTGCAGTCCCACTACTGGGCATATACCCTGAGCAAACCATAATTCAAAAAGAGCCATGTACCAAAATGTTCATTGCAGCTCCATTTACAATAGCCAGGAGATGGAAGCAACCTAAGTGTCCATCATTGGATGAATGGATAAAGAAGATGTGGCACATATATACAATGGAATATTACTCAGCCATAAAAAGAAATGAAATTGAGTTATTTGTAGTGAGGTGGATGGACCTAGTCTGTCATACAGAGTGAAGTAAGTCAGAAAGAGAAAAACAAATACCGTATGCTAACACATATATATGGAATCTAAGACAGCATATTTCTATTTTATGACAGTCTGGAGAGCAGGGGTCCGGGGAGAGTAGGCAGCTCAGCTCAGCAGGAAATTCAAGGACAGACCCAGGTTCCTTTGATCTTGCTGCTTTGCTGCCCTCTCAGTTGTTGTGTTGACTGCATGTTCAAAGCTGACTCTCACAATATGTCAACCAGAGTCCCAGCAAGAAACACATTACACAGTCCATTGGCCTATTTGAAGTGAGTGTAATAAAGGGACAATTTACAACAGCAGGACAGGGGGAAAGGAACCAAAAAGGTTTGGTGTAACAGATAAGAGAAGACCACAGCACAGCCTCTGGCATCTTGCTTGAAGGGACAAGAAGAGGGAGAAATTACCAGAATCTGTGGGAGAGAGCCATCCAACAAGACCTGTGATTTTCAGTGGAATGTAGCAGCAACATACAGCAGTCCTGGAATGGGCAGAAGCAGGGGAATAAATACCTGACCCTGTTCTCTTCTTACCCTCTGATTAGCCCTGGAAGACACATTCCAAACCCTGATCCTGAGGACAAGTGAGCCTATGGATGCTGTTCCTAACATCAGCCTCCCAGAGCACACAGTGTAACAAAGGGGCAAGAAGAAAAAATTAGCATGCACAGTTCATTACTTTTTTCCATCAGAAACCATTTTTCGTCATTTATCCTGAAGAAAAAATATATGTTCCCCAAACAGACAACATACTAAGTCCCATCAGCTGTTGTATAAGCACAGAACGATGTCCATTTAATCACACTCTGATCTGACAACTAACTTCAGTTACTACCTGCACTTGTCATATGAGAAAAAGAAGGGAACATGAACAATGAACTAATATAAATTGTAACTGCCACTGGCCCCTCTCCTCTTTCCACCTTCCGGTTGCCTTCTGGCAGTACCTTGGCTGGACTGGATTCTTTATAAGACTGAGTAACACAAAGCTTTATTCCTTCAGTATCCATCGGTCTTGCCTTTATTGATTTGTTTATCAGTTTCATTCCTAGGAAATTTGGGATGGATTAACCATTAAAAAGACCCAGTCAATCAACACATTAAATTCTATGCCACCCCTGTTACTAATTGCTACCATTCTTTACCTGTGACCAGCTCTTCTCTGATTTTAAGTGACATAGGATGACCTCTACCTACTATGATCTCATTCTTCTCATTTTGATCAAGAACCTAAATTAGTTGTGGTATTCCTCTTTTTCATTTCTAGCCTAGAGAGAAGAGCTACCCTAAATCTCTCAAAGATACTGGTGCCTCTATCACTAAGGCATATTTTACTGCTGTGACAAAGAGAATGCCCTCCTGGATTAAACCATTCCAGTGGATATGGCTTAAGACTAACTTAAGACCTTATACATAATAGATCCACTTCAATATTCTGATGCTTGAGCCTGTGTACTCCTTCCTGTAGAATATGTCAGAACAGGGCTGGTATTTCATCCTCATTGACTTTAGGTGAAGCAGTTAGCCCCCTCACACAATATAAGTGCCACTCCCCTGGGCTCAAGCCAACATCTTAAATCCAGAACACTGAGTAAGTGTGCCCGTGTCAATAAATTCAGGTTGATAGGTCTTATATTTTGTATGCCTTTTCTAACACCTTCAGAACACAATTTCATTATGATTGTCAGGTTTTTGTTGATCAGCTTTGACAATGTCATGTAACTCTTCCAGTATATAGGCTATTTGCTGCCAAGTCTTATGCTTTTATATTGACAATAGGCTAGAAAATAACTTATTATGAGCTTGGAGGAAAATGAGGAGTTATCAGGGTGGGTGCTGGAGAGAATCCTCTTAGAAGGCAACTGCCCAATATACAGTAATTTAAATATTTTTCAGGTAGGAAAAATCTAGTTCCCTCAGACAAAGAGGAGACTACTTCCAACAGAAAAGGAGATTCTAAATAATTGAGAGTTCAGTTTCTTAGCTTCAAGTGTCAAATACCCAATATCAGGGTTTCAATCTTTCCCCATCACTCCCCTTACCTTAGCATCACCTTACCTGGTGGGAATGAACATTTAATTGGTGCTACAATTCTGCAGCCTATGAAATCAGCCTCTGGGTCTGACTCTCAGTCTTATCTTCCCCACAGAGATTTGCTAACTTTGCATCCATAGTATGAGTTAAACATCCAGGGTCATCATTTTGGTGTTTTTTTCCTACGTATCATTTTTAGGGACAACAGAAGGAACCAGCTTACCCCACAATTCTTATATTTACTGTGATCTCCTGAGTGACTAAAGCGCCATAGGTACCTTATCCGTAGATGCTTTTATCTGTATCCTTTTTTTCCCAGCAAGGGAGATGCCATATATATGAGCAAACCTTTCCCATAAACGTACTTACTTAAGGGTTTGTTTCCTGATACAACTCTTTGTACTGTTTACTATATCAATCCAGGTCTCAAAAAGTAATGTTGCAGGTGGGGGTGGGGTAAGACATTACACTCAAGCTAAAAATGAGAAGTGTTTAATAAAGGGGCTAGTTACAAAGGTATAGGTAGGTTTAAATGAACTCAAAGATAAAGGAGCTGTCATCATGCCTAGACCTGAAGAGGAAATGAGAGAACTACTTCTAAAATGCAGAAAGGATAACCACAGGTGAAGGTGGTCCTATGGACCACCTCATAGGAGTGGTCTTGAGGAAAAGAACACAACATCTGGACAGAGAGAGACAAAAGAATAAATTTCTCCTCCCACCAACCAGCCTTCCTTTGACCAAACCCAATTGAGAATCAGAGCACCTGGGAATCCATAAGAACCAGTTTCCCAGGGCACAGAAAAAATGAGTGGTGGCTCTAGAGGGGCAAACAGAAAATATCCAGCCCTACAATTAATTCCAGGATCCAGTCCATGAGAAGAGGAGAAGTACCAGAAGATAAGCAATGGCTTTTAAAAACTGACCGAGAATGTGAGCGCTTAGATTCCTCTTGCATCTCTTTGGTCAAAATTCAGGCACATGTCCACAGTATCAGCAAGAAAGACTAAGAAATATAAATTCAAGCTGAGTGGTCATATGTACAGCTAAAACTTGGGGGTTTTATAACTAAAATAGAGAATAAAATGAATATTGAGGGAAATTTAGTGAATTCTGTCATAGTAGATTGTCAGGAAATGTCAATAATAATTATTGTTAATAGTGGTATTAGTAGCAAAATAAAGTAAAGTGATATAAATGGAATGTGACTATCAATCATTTAACACATGTTCACTTACTGTCTACTTCGTGTCCAGAACTATGCATTTGACGGAGGTTATAGCGGGATCTCTTGCACAGTCCTTACCTTGCTAAAGTTGGTTGAGTCTCCATTCCAGTTACCTCTCTGTCAGTTGTATAGATCACCTCTTTAGGGCAAATAAGAAAAGTAACTAATGTATCAAAATGTATTTTCATGGCAGGAAAAAGGAATATGGTGGTTAGGTAGAGCAAAGGTAATAGAATCCTATGAAATTGGCATTAGATCTATTTAGTTAATATTTTTAAGCACCGACTGTGTTCCAACAATGATAATTTAGCAGTTAATAAAACAGAGGTCCTGTTCTCTTAGAGCTTATTTGTTGGTTGGGGTTACAGTAAAAATACATATAATTCAGGCCGAGAGATACCATTTTAACCAGGATTGTCAGGGAAGTGCTATCTAAAAAGGCAATACTTGAATGCAGTGTTGGAGAAATCCACAAAGAGAGGTGAGAAGAATATTTAAGGCTGAGGGAACAATAACTCTACATGCCTTGAGATAAGAGGATGCTTGTCATGGATAACAACCAGTAGCCCAGAGGAGAAACAAGTGAATGGAGAATGACACGATACAAGGTCTGAAATAGGAATGGACCTGATTGTGTACGTTCTTGTTGTCCACTAGAAGATTTTGGATTTTATGAATGTGAATTGCATCTTTTAAACAGGAAATTGGCCACACATGATTTCCCTTTTACGTGTGTCATGCTGACTTCTGTGAAAGAAACCATGGTGTTGTGAACATAATTGTGGTTGGTGGTAGTAAGAAGTGGTTGGATTCCACATATATACTTAGAAGGTATGGCTGGTAAAAATTGACTTAATATATTAGTTTGAGATGTTTCTGAGGAAAAGAAGTTAGGATGACTAATGTTTCCAGGCTAAACAACTGAGTAGATACTGGGAGGGAAATCAGTGATTTGTTTGGGGCCTGTTAAATTTGTGATGCAAATATATTCTGATATTAGCTTATATGCTAATGAAATGTTAAGTTAGAAAAGAAATTAAACAAAATAGTCCAATATTTACATTTTTTTCATAGCTGCGATGGTATACAAGGTTTAAATAGTTGGGCATAGATTATTTCTATGAAAGATACCAGAAAGAATACTTTCAATGCATTCGCCTCTCAAATTCTGTGATGAAAGAAAAAGTGGTAGCCTTTCACTAAAAATGTAGTACTGCCAATCACTGGCCTTAATTCATTTCTTTCATTTTAACTCATTCAAATTCTAATGGAGGATGAATTGTTTCTCTTGACAGGTATGATTTACTAAGTCATATTTATGTTTCAAAGAGGTGAATGGCTCAAGAGAGGTCATTGGGGTGAGCTAATGTCTTCTCTTATTCTATTTTAATTTATGTTTTATACAGGTGATAATGTTTATGTGTTTGAAAAAAGGAGTGTACTTCAATTAAGGAAAAGAAAAAGAAAGGAGTGTGATTTGATTTATTTGGGTAACAGAATTGACATCAGCTTAAATTCTTTGGTGCTCAGTGATTTTATATCCTGTATTTTGGTTTTATAATAGTGCGAATTAATTCAATTTGTAAGGTGCTGTAATAGAACAAAGGTAATTATGAAGGATGTGTCAGCCTCAGTTAAAATATTACTACTTTAATGTGCCTCGAAAAATACTTCCTACTGTAATTGTGGTGAAAGAAACCATATTTTTTATAAATCTCTTTTTGGAGGTAAAACATATCTGAAGTGCATATTGTTACATAATAATATGCAAATAATAAATTAAAACATGCAAAATAATTTTCTACCTTGCCTTATATTGCAAGCAAAGGGATTAGGCATGGCTACAGATTAGTCTCACTGGAAATAGAAGACAAGTGAAAAAATGTATATGCATACTTATTTATACATGTTAGAAGATATACCTAACTGCAGAAGCATTATGTAGATATAAATTTTAGTTTAGGTCCTTAAAGAAGTATGAAAAACACCCAGTGAAGAAACCTCAACACAAACCATTAACTAAAAAAGTTTAATTTCAAATGTATGCTCTTCTTAAAGAATTCATCTTCAAATATTTTACCACATATATATGAAACACATACACGTATTTTTTTCTTCTACACTGATTCTTTATTTCCAACCTCCATTGGCTTAACATGTTTGTGATTTTTGATTAAACAAAATCAGTAAAAAGTAGAAATAATGTTTAACCAAGTATCTGGGCATCCTGTGATCCAGTCAAGTTGACACATGAAAGTAACCATCATAGGAAGCTACCTGTTTCTTAAGGCCTGGACCCAGAAAATGGCAAAGTATAACTTCCACCACATTCTGTTGGTCAAGTAGTTCCAGAAGCCCATCCAGATACCCCGAGAGGGGACACAGACCCCACCACTCTCTATAAGAAGGCACAACATTTGCCTCCCTCTTTTTGTTTTGTTTTGTTTTGTTTGCGGTACGCGGACCTCTCACTGTCGTGGCCTCTCCCGTTGCGGAGCACAGGCTCCGGACGTGCAGGCTCAGCGGCCATGGCTCATGGGCCCAGCCGCTCCGCGGCATGTGGGATCCTCCCGGACTGGGGCATGAACCCGTGTCCCCTGCATTGGCAGGCGGACTCTCAACCACTGCGCCACCAGGGAAGCCCTTGCCGCCCTCTTTAATATACCACAGTTCTCAACTCAGGGGATAAAAGAAGTATTTTTTATCAGCTACCTGACAATATTATCCTTTATTAATTATGGTATTCTTGTGATATAAATGGATCAATAATAAATTCAGTGTTTTGTTTACATTTTCTTTATAAATGGTAGAAACTGGACCATAAATGATTAATTTCCTTTAGTTCTCCCAATGAATCCATGGTTCAAAAACAATTAACATATTAAATTGTGTTCTAGAATATTTCAGAAATAAATTAAAAGTACATTTGCTCAATTCAATTTAAAATATACATTGAAACCCTGCCATAGGTTTTATGATACACATAGTCAAAAAGACAGCTGACCTCAAGGAGATGACAATACAGGGAATGACACATGAAAATAGCCATAATACAAGCCTGGGGGGAAAAAGCACTAAATTCAGTTGCATTATGTGCTCATATATTTGTATTTTCAAATGGAACACATGTTATAAATATTTTTATAGTTTTTGTTGGCACGTTGGAGCTCCTCAAAACACACATTGAAGACCTTTTCTCTTCTCACTTTTTTTTTTAAATTTGAAAATCTCATTCATGATGCCACTTCAGAAACCAATGACAGGGCTTCTCTGGTGGCACAGTGGTTAAGAATCCGCCTGCCAATGCAGGGGACACGGGTTCGAGCCCTGGTCCAGGAAGATCCCACATGCTGCGGAGCAACTAAGCCCGTGCACCACAACTACTGAGGCTGTGCTCTAGAGCCCACAAGCCACAACTACTGAGCCCATGTGCCTAGAGCCCGTGCTCCACAACAAGAGAAGCCAATGCAATGAGAAGCCTGTGCAGCACAAGGAAGAGTTGCCCCTGCTTGCTGCAACTAGAGAAAGCCCGTGCTCAGCAACAGAGACCCAACACAGCCAAAAATAATTAATGAATTTTTTAAAAAAAGGTAAAAAAAGAAAAAAATGACAAATTTTTATCCCCAGCTCCGACACCCTATCTTGGCTGCAGACAATATATCCAATTGCATTAAAAACATCTCAAGTTCAATATTCCCAAACAAATTCATGTTGCTTCCCCCCAAACCTGTTCTCTCTCCAATGCTCTTTATTGTAGTTCCCATGGAATTGCACAAGCCAAAATTAGGACTTTGACAATCCTGTCTCCCTCAATCTCCATACTATATTTATTTGTCTCTTCCAGTGTAAACCCTGATTATGCCATTTTTTTGTTGCATCCCCTGTGCCTGGCATATGTTTTGCTGAATGAAAAAATTGCCCCTGATTTTGGCTTTATTTTGGAAACATTTTTGACGAATTTATAAAAGCAAATGGAATTCTGAAGTGCATATGGCAAGCAACATGTAAGAATATATTTTCTTAAGTTTGAACATTTATAGAGATGAATCAGAGTGTGGTAGGGATTGTTAAAAGCAAAAAATATATATTTGTACAAAGAAATACATCTTGTAGATTTGGGGGCTCACTGTAAGAGTCTTGAGGAAGTGTACAGGCTTTTTCCCAGAGGAAGCACTACATTTAGCACTTCTCTGAATTCACAGCACAGAAGTAGTCAGGAGACTTTATAGTTTAGTCACCAACAGAGAGACATAGCAAAATAGCACAAAAGACTGTCTCTTACACAGTGTAAATCATGTAGCAAGAATGAATAAGATTTTCTGTTTTCTGTATCATCAATATAGCTGAAAGAAGTTCCTCTGAGACAGGTAACACAGAAGGAGACAGGCCATTCAGATGCCATTTAAACTTTAAACACTGATGGGCCAGTGCTGTTATTTCTCCTTTTCCTATGTATCCAGTTTAAAGTAACCTCGTAATGTTTTTATCTCTTTCTGTCAGAGAATCATTTTTCTCATCGCTTTATAAAATTTCTTTACTCCTAAATTCCTTTAAAAAGTGGGCTTCGGACAATACTTTTTCACCTGTCCTCAGCTTCCATGAGTTCTAATAATATGTCTAGTTGAGAAATAATTTTCACTTTTCTGTTTTCTTCAACAAATTTGTCAGGTTCTTAAGAGTGAATATTGTTTTATACATATTCTTGTATCTCCACTGCTTAACACAGTTCCTGCCACACTGTAGAGAACTGCCATTTGCCTCCCTAACCAATAAAAAGGGAATGTGGTGTCCTGATAAAACTTAGGAAGTGAAAATAGAATGCTACTCTGAAGGAAGGACATAGGAAGTAATACAGAATACCACCAAAAGAGAAAAGCAATAGGGAGAATAATACAGAGTTTAAAAAGTCACATTAATTGTTTTGCAAACTTCCATTTATTTTTTTTTACTTTAGTAAAACACTTAAGAAAATAAGTTCATCAGATATATTTTCAATTCATTCAGAGTGGTGTATTTCAAGCACGTTTCCAGAGCTTATATTAAGAAATATATTATGTGTGAAAACTCAGTATTCAAATATACACAGAGACACACACACATACACAAAGTGGAAAAAACATACATAAAGGATACCTATTCTTACTTTATGTGATGAATTCTAAGATTTCACCTTTATGTTCTATCTTATGTCCGTCTTGTAAATTGATTTCACAAGTCACTAGAAGGTTGTGGCACATAATTTGAAAATACAGTGGTATGTGGGGAGAGTTCTGGAGGCACCTATTCAAGGCAGCATGGTGTGCAGAGCATTTATAAACAAACATTTGCAGGTTAACCCTGCAGTGTTCCCCATCAGCTATCGGTGGTGAAGCAGTAGCTACAGTGGGGAAATGGTGAGCCCAAGGTCATTAAATGTACAGGGTCCAGACTTCCATGAAAACTCTTCCTCTAGCAAAACCACATCATTCATATAAAGGGACTTCTTGACTCCTTTAATCAGTTATGTTTTGGGTCATTAATTTAGTTAAATGACTTTGAGTCACTATGTCTTGAACGAGTCCAAAATATTTTAGAGGGCAAAGAAGGTATATCTGATTAATGCCTGATTTATAAAAATTAAACAACTTTTGTTATCAAAAGGATCCTTTTTAAACCTAACCTATTTATTGTGATTAAATTCCACCTTACTAGATTTTACAGAAGTGATTTGATATTACAAAGGAAGATCATTTGCATTTATAGTATAATAGAATTTTGAGCTAAAAGCACTATGTTGGGCATTTCAATTTTTTTCCAACAACATTATTGATGTAAGAAAAAATTGAAATTCTTTAGAGAGTTTTTAAATTTAACACGAGATTTTTCATCTTTAGCTTAAATTAAATTTGCGTTTTCTACGAAAAAAACTGTAGCAACTTGAAAGAAGTCAAGATGCTTGGAAGTTTATAGATTTCTTTTCTGAAGATTTAAACAAA
This sequence comes from Monodon monoceros, assembly GCF_005190385.1. Taxonomy (NCBI): domain Eukaryota; kingdom Metazoa; phylum Chordata; class Mammalia; order Artiodactyla; family Monodontidae; genus Monodon; species Monodon monoceros. Next base: position 10,771,838 of record NW_021703765.1, on the reverse strand, counting down.
TGTTGAGGAGTTCACAGAAATAAACATAACGTGGCCAGTGAAATATGAAGAATACATATAATTACTGAAGTGACAACAGGTGAAGTTTTGGACATTACATTCAGACACATGCCCTGCAGTCTAATTTGAAATACCCAATTCTTGAGATGCTACCTGTATTTTCAATGCAGATCTAGAATGCAAGAGCATATTCAAAAGTCAAAACTGAAAATATATAATAGTTTCAATATACCTCATCATGGCATGTTATGCTTCTGTGGGTATATTTACTTTGGATATTTTGAAATGAGTAAAATAATATTTTATAATACAATGTAACTATTACCATAAGAAGAATTGCTGAAAAATGTAAACCCCTCAAATAGATGTGCAGTTTATTAAAAATCAATAGAAAAAAATATGCTTTAGAAGCAGAGATGACAGTTTTACTAATAGCCAAATTATCTACTAATATTTAGAAAAGATAAGGCCTTTCTCGACCCACGTTCGCATCAGATTTACACTTTGCCCTTGATTTATTTTATAATATATTGAATCGACAACAACAGTTAAAAATAGGCTATATTTTTGAGGCAGAAATTAAACAGAAATATGTGTGCAAAAGAAATTCAATATATAAATATAAAAAGAGTTCAGAGTTATATTCATCATCATTTTAAAATATGGTTAAGAAGAATATCAAATATGAGAAAAAGTATGGGGAAACTTTTTAAATTACAGAATATATAAATTCATGAGGATTGTCATATGTTTGAGAGGTTTTGTCTACCTCATGTTATATTTGTATATGTTAGAAAACTTGATCAATCTGAGATGCAAACAAAATGTAAAAATCATTAAAGGACAAAAATATAACAAAACTACGATTGATGATTTTATCTTAGTTTTTTTGCCCATCAATTTGATATTATGTAACCAAATAAATTGACAGAGGCTTAAACATTATACGACTTTTAGCAGATGTTTAATTAAACTTTAAGTTCAGTAGCTGAAATTACTGGAGGATAGTAGTTAAGGGCATGGTCCCTGAATCCAAATCCTGGTTCTAACCAGTATTCCTAATATGTGTGATTTTCGGTAACATATTAATAAATCTCTTGGTGTCTTAGTTTCCCAAAATGCAAACTGTGGACGTACATTTGTTAGGTCAGTTAATAAAGGTATGAAAGTGCTTAGAACAATGACTCCTATATATTTACACCATATAAGTCTCTGATTTTATTGTCTGTTATATCATTAGGACAAAGATGAAATAGATGTCTGTCAATAAATTGACTATATATCTGTGGATGATGAGGCATATAAAGATTATAAGAAAAGGTAGTACACTTAAAATTTGGGTGAGTGCAAAATTATACCTATGTAAGTTATAAAGAAAATAAGCTAGAAATATTTCTATGTTAATAATATTTGGGCATTGTATGATTAAATTAAGAATCAATTATTAAAATAATATTTGACTTTAAAATTAGCATTTTTACCACTCCTTCAGTAAATGTGGCAAAGTAACATTTGTTACACATTTTCCACCCTGAATCTTTAGTATACAGGTGTGGTTCCCTGATATGACAAGAAGTAAGGGATGTTTATGTAGCAGCCTGTTTCATGTCTTCGAACAAAAAATAAAATCATCATTGGTTTGGAAAATGTTGATAAAGTGAATACTTTTAGCAGTTTCAGGAACAACCCTAAAAAAATGAAGGAGCCAGGATTTCCACTGGCCAAATTAAAAAGAAATCAGAATCATAATAATAATTGTGGTAAAGAGAAATAAGCTGATTTTTGAAACCATAATTTCATAATGAAAAAGGTTACCTGTAAGCAGATGTGATTGTTTCTACTATTGTTTATTCTCTGTCTTAGAAAATGGAAAAGAGAGGAGAGCGAAAACTCTGATTAAATCAAATTGTCCTAAAATAGAAGATAGAAAAGAGGACAGACCTGTACCAGGAGCCCCAAACAATAACCACGTAGAAAGTTTTCCAATAATTGATTAGCTCATGTGGGAATTCACAAATAAAACTACATAGATCTTACTCCTCATCTGTCAGGAGATAAACACAGATGAGAGCAAAACACACAGATGAGAGATGGTACAGGTTATGTTGGCCAGCTGGGAATGAGACTGTATTCCTGTTTTTCTTTTTGATTCTGCAATAAGATTGTAACTCCATAAAGGTACCTGAATAAATATGTCCCTAGCCATAGGAAAGTATCAAAAATAAATGGAAAGTTAAATCTAGGAAGCTATAAAATAATAACAGTAATAATAATAATAAATGGATTATATATTGATAATTATAGTAGTGATTTGGAAAAATGCATGTATAGAAAAGTAAATATTAAATTTGTGATATTAATACTTTTGTAACCAGTTCGTCTTTGCCTTGTAATCATTAAAAAATTTCACAAAGCTAGCCTACTTTTAAGTGCATCTAAATATGGTAAATTTATAATTTTAGTAAAGTTAAAGGTTTAACAATTAATTAAATTATTTATATTAACATTAAGAAAAATCTTATTGAATACAATTTAACCAATATTTACACATCTGGGAGATTTAAATGTTAACTATAATTTTTTTCTTTTTTTGCTTTATTACTTGTTACTTGTATTTAAATTTTTAGAGGAATACTGTTTAAACAGTTCTGTAACATGAATTAATTGCACAAAAGTGCCTTGGATTAAACAATCTGCTTAATAACGTACAATTTTACTATAATTTAGCAACCCTAGGAACAGGTTTATAATATCATTATATGAAGAGCCAGTGTTTTGGGCCATTCCGTGTGGCTTACGGGATCTTAGTTCCCCAACCAGGGATCGAACCCAGGGCCCTGGCAGTGAAAGGGCAGAATCCTAACCACTGGACCAAAAGGGAATTCCCAAACAGCCAGTATTTCATGTCTTTTGCTTTTGTTTTAGTTTTTATTTTACCTTATGAAAGATTGTATCATATAAACTGTTTTGAGATGGGATGAAATAACCTTACAACATTGATGATGATATCTAATAAACAGATTTTCACTGGTGATGTTAATGATGGTGCAGAGAGAATAAGATTTCTAGCCAAATTACAGCTGTTTTGAAAAAATAGAACTTTTTGGTTTTAGAAGTTAAATTCTGAACTAAGTTCTTTTTAATAAAGCTCTCCTGCAATTTTTTTTTTAAGAAGAGCAAAATTGCATGACTAACATTTAAGTAAATACATTGTATAACACTGAGTATTCAGTCCGTTGGATTTAGTCAGTTCTTTGACATGAGCACCTTATAATCATTTTATACACATTTGAGACTGTTTTCCAGGAGGAAAGTCCATACAGCCCTTCATGTTTTATAACACTTAAAATACTACTAACAAAATAATAGTGATGAAAGCACTAATATGTGCCTTCTCTCTTAAAGGATGCCACAGGATTTTAAAAGTGTTGAAAGGAAATCTTTTGCTTTTAATGTGACTTTTATTTTGTTATCTAATAATTGTAACATTTAAGAATAATCTTCTAAATGATGGTTATGCTATTATAGGCCAGTCATTCCACTCTGGGTTAGGAAGGTTTGAGGAAAAAAACAAAGCAAAAAAAAAGATTAGGCTTTGTGGAAAGCATTTCTAGAACTTTCTAGAAAAATTTTACACAATGTGAATATCATTTGAAAGCACTTGGGAAGCCTATTTGCCTTGTTAAAATAGCGTGGATCTCTTTGATTTCTATGGCATATGCATGGCCTATCACTCTGAGACATCCAGTGCTGTGCAGACAGCGTTCTGCAAGAAGACCCCATTTTAATAAAGGAAAGTAGATTAAAGGACAACTTGAATTTGTTTGCATAGTACTTTCACATCTACTTGACATGGATTGTATTTACCCGCAGCCTGCAGCAAAGAGGCCCACTTCTGGAAGGAGGCAAGAGGTGTTCAGTGCAGGCAAGAGCTGGCTGCACCAGACCCAGCTTCTAGGCCAGGCTCCCCAACACATCAAGCCACCAGCTTTGGCAAACACATTAATCCTCATGATACTCGGTTTTGCCATCTGGAAAATGATAGCAAAATCAGATCAGTGGTTTTCAATCTGTGCTCTGCAGAGTTTTAATGGATTCAGAGTAGCAATCTGAGGACCCCCACGTGGGGAGGACAGACTGTGTTTTGATCTGATTTTTATATTGGAGTTTGCCCAAAGGTTTCTGAGATTTAAAAAGGTACAAGCTGGTTAAAATAACTGGATTAAATGGTCTCTAAGGTTGCTTCTGTCTCTCTTCGTCTGTGAAATGTATTGCCATTCTCACTATAGTCATTTCATAATATTAAAAAGACTCAACCTGATTTTGATTTACTGTATCTGCTTAGGGGCATAATGTTCTACTTTTTTCAGTGAAAGCTTCCTAGTAAGGTATTTCAGAGCAGACCTCCTGTGACTTATTGCATAATGGATACTCATCTGAGAAAGGAATAAATTTGACAATGTCCATTTTTTAAAAATTTAACTTTAAATACAGGAGTATCTTTCTCCATATGTCCTATAATTATCCTCAAAGAAAACATGTTATAACATGCCATTTCAATTTACCACTTCTGTTAGTCTTCAGATTCCTCCAGATTAGCTTTGTTTTAGTGGGATGAATTTTTGTACTTAAAACATTTAATTGGGAAAGGAATCTAAAGCATGAGAAAATTTTAAACTCTTTTTACAACTGACTAAATATAAAATTACAAATATGAAACCATTTATGCCTCTAAGTAGAGTATCAGTGTTCCATGAAAAAATGGTATATGATACATTTCTTTTTCTATGGTATTTGACATATGATATATATTATTTTTAAAGTATAGGTATACCTCAGAGATGTTGTGCGTTTAGTTCCAGACAACCACAATAAAATGAATATCACAATAAATGGAGTCACACAAATATTTGGTTTCCTAGTGCATATAAAATCTCATTTATATATATATGCATTGCCTTATGCAAATATTGCTTTAAGTGGAATCTAGGGATGTTCCTTTGTCGCAGTTTTATAGAAATGCCAGAGGACTCTATAGCTGGAAACACATCAGTAATTATTAAATACAATTTATTTTTTATGTGAAGAAACTAAAAACTAGAAAATTGAAATTTACAGGGTACTCAAAGGCAAATACTAATTAGTGATGGAACAAGAATCTACATTTTTCTTTTCCAGAAGAGTTTTGTCCATTCTCTTAAATCTATTTTAAATGTAGATATCCTATTTTTATAGAAGGACAAATAAATACAAAATATACAAATACTGTCAGTTTCCAAAAGAATAATCACTTATTATCTTAATTTCCTTTACTGTTGGGTGCATAGTGCTATCCATAATCGGAAACATAGATCGATTCAAATGAAAGAATCAAGTACACATTGCTGTAAAGCAAATCTAAAGCATGTGACAGCAGGGAGCTGTTTATCAAAGTCTTCATAGACTTTGCTTTTAGCTGTTTTCTTCTTCCTGTTATTTTTCAGTGTCTTGAATGACAGTCTTTCTAACATTCCAAATCTATCTTTGATAAACCCAACCGCTCCCTTTAAGATACACACAAAGAGGAACATACTTCAGGGTATGTTTTCCAATCACCTCTAGGGGAAAAAAAAAAAAAAGTCCAGAAGGCTATTACCCTGGCTGAAAAACTTCAAGCTCTTTCTCTTCTGTGGAAGCAGCTAAAATTGCTGTTCTCTTCTTTTAGCCTTAGTTGGGTTTTTGTTTTGTTTTGTTTCTTTGTTTTGCTTTGTTTTGTTTTGGACTCTGCTCCATGCATGAAACATTTTGGAGTCATTCTAAGATTTAGATAGTTTATTTTCAGAATTTGAAGACATCTCTCTCTATCTTTCTTCTTTGCCCAATTTTTAGTGTCACATACCAGCTACTGAATTTACCCTAAAATCTTCATTCTGATTTCTTAAGACCGAAATCTTAAGATTTGGGTCTTCCCGCAGACAGGAAGCCATAAAAATTGGAAAACGACCTCCTTCCTTGTTCATTTTAGTATCAACTCTACTCATTTCTACTTGTTTTTTTTTTCTTTTTTTTCTCACTGTCTTATGACTTTATGTAGTTGGTTTCTAAACATTTTTCCAGAGTTACAATTGTAATCTTTGGGAGGATTGGGTTGGTAAGAACTATCCCTCTGTTACTGGAAGTTGAATACCCATTCTGTTTTGGTATTTTTAGCCCATAATGAAATCTTTTTCTACTAGCTGACTTGGATTTGATACTAATAAAGCTTTGTTAACTCCACAGGGCAGATGTTTTTAAAACTTTCTAGTAAGTTTTAGCCATTCCCTGCTTTCCTTCTATCCAATTAATTTAACTCCTAATAACCTACTGTGTATGTTCCTTGTCAGTTGCATGTTTACTCATTCAGGTGATTTAGCTCTTTCCAGAAGTCCTCCATCACCACGGGCTTAAAATTACATATTTTTTCTGGCTCTAATAACTCTTATAAGGAGTTATATCAGTAATAAATCTCCTTTCCAACAGCTTTCCTTGCAATTACATAGCCTTTGGTCTATCATTGTTCTAGTTATTTATAAGATCAAAATATCCTCTCCATTAATAATTTAATTAACTAACTAACTTTATCCAACACCTTCTCAATTTTCCACCCACCCCCATGCACATATTTTATTCCAGAAAAGAGTTTAGGTGAAACTTTTATTTAATATTCTTCTAAATTTTCAAAACTAATTAAAATCCAATGTAGCCAAGTATCTATATTGATCTTCCAGCCCGGAAAACTCTTTTATATCCAATGACCCTAATCTCTGGTTTACAAATTCCATCAACATATCTAACACAATAATTCATTTTCATCAGATTTTTTAGGTTTTTTTAAATTTAAGAATAGTTACAAAGCATGTAAGCTATGAAATGCCAACTCAATAGCTTAGACTCTTTAATGTTCAACAAATGATAATGAACTTTACAAAACAATGACTTTGTAGTTGATGAAAACAAATCAAAAGTAATAACCCTTGCATTCTAAGTTGGAAAACCGATCATTATATAAGTTCTTATGCTTTCAAAAATATTTGCTTGCAGTTGTCAGATATGAGGGTAAAAACTGATCATAAACACAAAAATGAAACAATTACAAATTTTGATAACTGCTACAAAAGGCGCAAGGAGGCAGAACAACACAAGATGGGGTATTTTAGGCAGAAGGGGCAGAGAAGGCCTACAGAGCTGTCACTTCAACAAGGGGTAATTTGTAATAAAAATTCAACCATGCAGAGAAGGATCAATGCATGAGTACTGGAGAGAGGGTTAATGGGAACCAAAGCTTTGAAAACCATGTGTGGCTCAGCATTTTATAAATAAATTTTTAAAAGTTCTGGATTCCAGGGTGGGAGGGAAGAAAAGAGGGAGTGAAGTAAGAATGAATTGCTGGAGCTGATTCTGAGGATGAGTAAGAGTCAGATCATAACAGTACTTGTAGGCAAACATAAGGAATTTAGATTGTTAAATATAGTGATAAATTTTTGAATGATTTTAAGTTTGGGAAATGATATGTTGTGACCTCCATTTATACAGAAACATTCTGGCTTCTGAATGGAGAATGGACAAGAGAAGGATCCCAAGTAAAGCAGGAGATGAGCAAGTTAATTCTCACAATTTCAGTTACGTGTTTCTTCCCTCAGTTGAAACCAGACATGTCCATCCTTGTAGCCTGTCCCTCAGAGAGTCATACTTATTCCCCCAAATTCTTAGCCATTGGGTCCAAATTTGTTAAATTAAGCTTTTATCTCAGAGGATTTGGTAACCACAGTAACACAGCATACAAAGTGTTGGTTATCTGTGCTTGTCCCTAAATGCCCGACTTCGATAGAATTAAGCCTGGATAAAACTATTGGTGGGGAATCGAAAGTCATGCTCTCTAGTAGATTATTCTTTAAAATATGATATTTTCTGCAGAATGAATGTCAAACAGGACCAGAGAATTGCATTGAGTTTTAAATATATGTAATAGTTACCATGGCTTTACAAGTATAATGTACTACATAAATAATGTAATCCTGGTTCAGACTTGACTTGTCTTATCTTTCCAACATAGTAATGATAAACAATTTAGGGCTTCCTCTCTCAACCTCTGAAGTTCCTTTTATAGCCCTAAAGTCTACTCCTGAGTGCTGTTGTTAAAGGAAAAGAATCTTTTATTCTGACAGCCCTGATATCCTTTGCATTTTCTACAAGTGCGTGAAAGGAAGATATTGTGTGAAGGGATTTGATTTGTAACACAATAGCTGCTTTTCCTCAGCTGAAGTAGAGAGCATGGAACACATTTACATTAAATGTGTACTCTTATGAAGGAAGAAATAAGCATTTGGATTTGAAATATGTCGAACACTATTTTTATGAAAGGAAAGTCATTCCGTTCAGCTGTGATACTAGTTCTAACTAACAAAAGCTCACTCCAAGCGTTCATTTTCTACTTCTGGGTATCTTGTTGGTTAAGCTTTAAATCTTCCACATGGTCCCTTTCTTCCCTAAGAGGTAGATTTCAGACAATGTTGGCTTTGCTGTTAAATTTTACAGCTCGATGGTAATAAAATATCAAGGAAGCTATTTCATGGCAATTCAGCAATGTAAATAGATGGATTCAGAACAGAGAAATATATCTGGACATGCAACTCACCTAACATATGCCCTCATATAATTGATGACAGATCTATTAGCTGCACAATACAAGCCTCAAAATGGATTTTGTGCATCCATCCTAGTTACAGGTTTTTTGTTTTTGTTTTTGTTTTTTTTACTGTCAAAGAAACATTTGAAAGATGCTGAAAGGTTAAACTACTGGTGGTCATAGTTTATAGGAAACATTTGAATAGCAAATGGTGGGATAGACCAAAAATGTACAGCTTGAGTAGCTTCTTGGGCCCCAGGGGACAGAATAATGGACTCAAGCATAGCTGCGTCTCATTTACTAAAACAACGTTACCTTTCTTCTCTCAATAAAAGGAGACTCTGGTAGCATGACTATATCTACAGCAATAAAAAGACCATGATAAATGCAAACACAGTATCATGTCTTATTCTCATTGTCTTTCTACTTGTTGGGATGAGTGTCAGTGACCCTGAACTCCTTATATGGTATTTGTGCTTGACCAGGCAATATGGCTACCTATGTAGCTTCTGGCAATAAAAGAAATTACTTGATATTTAAGGTCAGCTACATAGGTCAGTCTGCATGTCAGTATATTCTAACAGTTCCCTCACACCATGGAGACATTAGGTTGCTTTTGGCTGTAGTAAAATGAAAAATCCAACTCAAATTGCTTTTAAAACAGAAGGAAGTATAATATTGATTCTTATAAGTGAAAGTCTAGAGGGAGAGTCACATTTACAGTTGACTTAATTATTGAAGGTTTCAAGCTCCATTTTATCACATTTCTCTCATCTCAGCCCTGGTCTTAACCTTTGTGTGCCTGGCCCTAACCTCAGATCATCAGAATGGCTACAGAAATTCCAGGTGGCACATCTGAATGACAGACACTGTCTGTTCCTGTTAATCTCAACTCCAAGTAAAGAAATATTGCAGAAACCCAGCAGAAAACCTCTCACATCTCATTGGCCCAAATTATGTCAGATGCTCTTGGTGTGGGGAACACCACATACTGATTGGGTTTAAGTCTGATTCCTAAACGAATCAGTGGTGACAATCAGGACATTTCCATAATAGACATTAAATAATTAAAGTTCACCCAGAATGGATATGGAAATATTTAACACAATATAAAAGTCCCCTTATCCCTGCCTTAAAAATGAGGATTTCTGACGTGGCTTAACAAAACACCATCATTAGGATATAGATTTTTCATTGAGCATGGGGGAAGGCAGAATAAATAAAATGTCCTCCTCTGTGTGATACTCTCTTTGATTTGGCCCATCCTTTATTACATGTGGCACTGTAATAAGTCCTGTTGCTTTCTGTTTTGGAGAGTTTTCCTGCCACTGAAAGGCCTAGAAGGATCTGGATGTGGTAAAAGCAGACATATAAATACTCTGTTTTCTAGACCATGAAATATGAGTCTTCTCTTTCCTTGCTCTCTCCACCAGGCATAGCAGTAAGATCTAGAGAAACAAAACCAGACTACACCCTGAAAGACACTTGCTAGAAAGCGGGAAAATTAGCCTGTTTTCTATGTGGGTGCAAGGAGAACATGCATCTCATATGTTATCCAAAACATATTGATAGAAAAAGATACTACATGAAATTTGGATCATCATCCATAACTGACAATAAAGGTGCAATTGACTTTATGATGGTGAACAGGTAACCCTTATGAATTTGGTGCAGTGGAAGGAGGAATCCAGGGTCATAGTCTAATTGCTCTCCTTCCCTAAGCCATTTATTAGCCTATCTACCTTAATATACAAAATATGGAATCTCATTTATACTGATCTAACTTAAGTTTTAAAATGCCATTTTATGTGGTAAAATAATATACTCAATTTTTACTTACCCTATTATGGAGCATCTTTTATTTATTTATTTTTTAATGCTAAGGTGTAATCTACCCAACCATTATACAATTCTGAGCATTCAACGTTGCTTTTCATGGATGGCATTTATATTTTTGCTAGCTTTTCTACAGTAAGAGAGATGAGTAACAAAATCATGCCATTACAATTGGTTTTCTTTTGCTAGGAATTCATGAGTTTAAATATTATTTGGAACATTCTCAGTATCGAGAATAAATGAGTCAGAAAAGGGTACAGTATTGAGTTTCCATTTAAAAGGGAGGTAAGTTCAAATGTCTGGAAATATTGTGTAATAAATATTGGAGGACTTGACAAGAGATAAAGAAAGTTGAAAAAGCAATAAATTATTATATCCAAAGCCTTATATGAAAATATTCTATCTAGGCATCTCCAGCTCTAACATGCTATGAGTTCATGATTCTCTACTGGATAATATTTGATCTGCTATGAACTAGAACAAAGTGGGTCTCCCTAGGTCCCTTGCAAATTTCTCATCTTGCTCTTGATAATGTCCCAAATTATTTCCAACATGATATCATAATTCTATCTTTATAAAAATTTCTCCTTAGCACCTTCTGGTTTTGACAATTCATGAGCATCAAGATATGACTGATTCATTAACATTACTTCTTTAATCAGGGTTTGGCTTTTAATAGAAACAAGAAGAGATTCTAAATCAGTGCTGTCCATTAGAAACATAATGTCATCTACAAATGCAAGCCAGAGACATGCTTTAAAATTTTTTAGTAGACACATTAAAAAGTAAAAAAAAAAAATTGATGGTACCATTAATAATATATTTTAACCAGTATACATTTCAACATGTAATTAAAATTACTAATGGAATATTTAATATTATTTTTTTATACTAAGTCTCCAAAATCTGATACATATTTTACACTTACAGCACATCTCAATTCAGCCACATCTCAAATGCTCTTTAGCTACCTGTGTTTGGTGGCTACCTAACTGAATAGTTCAGCTCTAATGAATAAAATATTAACTCAGTGTTGAACATCATTGAAAAACAGAGTATTTATCAGGGTGGAGATGGAGAGACGAGGGAAGAAAGGGAAACAGTCTTAGCTCGGGTTGCCATAACAAAATACCATAGGCTGCATGGTTTAAGCAACAGAAACGTACTTCTCACAGTACTGGAAGCTGGGAAGTCCAAGATTAAAGTGTCAATATGGTCAGTTTTTGATGAGGACTCCCTTCCTGGCTTGTAGATAACCACCTCCTATTTATGTCCTCACATGGCAGAGAGAGACAGAGAGAGGGAGAGCAAGCTCTCTGATATCTCTTCTTACAAGGGCACTAATCCCATCATAAGGACCCCACCCTCATGACTTCATCTAACCCTAATTATCTCCCAAACGTCCCATCCTCCAGATAACATCACACTGAGTGTTTTCCACATATGAATTTGGGGTCAGGAGGGTGTGAACATTCAGTCCATAACACTGTTGCTTTGTTTCTATATCATTATCATTACTCCCCTGACCTGTGAGTTAAGGATTGTAATGACCATACCTATGCTTTACTCTTGGCTTTTAGGGGAGAGGATTTTTTTTTTTGAGTTGTTTTGTTTTTTATAAATCCTTTTATACATATCTGTAATTATAGAATATAAAAGAAAGGTGGTCGAAAGAGTTAAGTAGAAGCATATGCTCTCTTAAGTGTTAATGAGAAATTAAGTGGAAATTGTTTTACCTGGGAAATAGCACTATCCTCTTTGGTCTACTTATCTTCTTTAGTGTTTTTAAAGTAGAAACAGAGAAATTGTCTTAATTGGGAAATATTTTAATTAAGGAGAAATAGGTCATTTGGGGAAAATTAGCCGACTGGTTTTTTTTCCCTGAGCTCCCAGATCTTATATCAAATCTCTTGTAGCAATTTACTTTCTGTGGCTTACAAAAGAAGTTGAGATAAAACTGGCTTAGCATCTGAATTTTGTTTCACATTATGTTCACTGTATACTGATCTAAAACTCTAAACTCACCCACAAGTATTTAGAATATTTGATTCAGGGCTAAAATCGTTCTGCTTTACAAATAATGAAGATCATAATAAGTATAATAGTATCAGTTGTGAAACAACGATACATGATTGAAAAAATAACTTTCTCCAAATACATCCCCATTACTCTCTAAGTAGATATACAGAGTTTTTGTTGTTATATTACAATTGAAAAAACTGAGGAAAGAGTAATTGTTTAAGGTCAAGCAAATAATTTGTTTTGTATCAAAGACTTTTTCTTAAGTTACCTGGTTCCTAGTGCAGTGTTTCTTCACTGTGTAACAATGAACATCCAGATCCTTGAAATTCAGTTATCTGTCAGCGTTGGCATATTGCCCCCGCTAAATCACATCTTAAGGCTTGGTGACATGGGTATGTAGATGAGCTGCTATATAGGGTCTTCAGATTTTTCCACCACTTCATTCACATTCAATGTTCACTTAGGCCCCACTACATAACAAGTGCTAGACAAATGGCTTCTACCTTTGTCTCTTGAAATCTGAAGAAACTTGAGTGCAATTGAATGAGATTAATTTTCCTTTTAATAAATAGGTATTCATATTATCTGAGTTACTAAATTTTTCTTAGTAAGCATATTTTCAAGAGAAAAAAATAAGAGAAGGTAGAGGAGGAAGAAGGAGAGGAAGGGGGGAGGAAGAAAATATAAGGAAGAAAATTTGGTTCTCATAATCCTAGTAAATTGTAGGAAAATCTCTCATTCTCTACAAATTCAGGAGTTTGGTAATTCAGGGCCATTCAGGAAACACTACAGATTACATCAGAAAAGATATGTTAATTGATTAAACTATCAGATTATTGTTCTCTTGTTTATTTATAAAGTCAGAATCTTCCAAAAATACTCAAAATAATAATGATCCACTAGTATCAACTTAGCAAATTATCCATCTGCAGAAAGTATAGTAATTTTACAAAATTACTTAATTAAATCATTCGAATGCTTTGTTTTTAAAAAGTGGATGATACATTAGGTCAAGGATTCTACTTAATCCATTGCGAGAGGGAATATTTTGAATGTTTTATTCTCTTAAATAACACTATAATATGTGATTTGAATTGAGTGTTTACAAAAATGTTCACTTTTTCTACAATTTTTATTTTAATAAACCAATGGGAATTGTTGAGAATGGTGTAGCTTTTTTTGTAAATTCTTCCATCTCTGGTGTAGAGGATCAAAGGCAACCAAATAAAATCAGGTTGTAAAAATTAAATTAAAAACCTCATTAAGAAGATTAGTTATTAACTTAAGGCTAGAGAACAAAGTTTCATTTTTTGTCAAAATTAGTGTGGTACCAGGGAATTTAGGGGCCTAATTAACACATTTCTTTCTGTATACTTGTATTGATTTCTTGAGTGGTCACAATTTTGAGTACTTGTTTTATATCAGATACTTTACTTTTATAGATGAGAAAGCTAAGGCTAAAGGAGGAAAAGCAAATTCCCCAAGGTCAGAGAGTTAGTATCTGTTAATTCTGACCCAACTGAGTGTAACTCCACAGTTTAGCCTTTTAAAAATCTTGCTAAATTTCCTCACCACTTCTTCCAAATCTTAATCATGATTAATTCTTTGTGTTGCCTATAACCAGAAAATGTACCTTAGAATAAAGATGAATTGTACCCATCCATCACCACAAGTGAGAAAGCAGCTTATTTTAAAATAAATTACAAGTGTGCCATAACATTTGACATACTAAGAGTACCATAATTTTCTCCTCATTCAAACAGCAACAGTGAAATAACAATTTAATTGTCATGTTAAGTAAGTTTTAATCAGTTACTAAGAAACTAAGAAGTTTAGCTTTTCGTAATATAGAAATATAATTCATATTAGGATCCTGATTATTATTATTATTAGTGATATGGCATATTCAAAATGTTAAATTGATTTTGGTTAAGCAATATTACAGATGAAAATCTGAGGCCTTTCCAAAGAATATTTTGGCTACTTTTGACTTGCTACATGGCTAGATCTTTGCCAAATCTTTGGAACAATGCCTTGTAATGTTTGAGGAATTGACAACTTCCAAACGAAAACATATTTTAGTGATGAAATATACAGGTTTGCAAAGCAAGTAAAAGAATTTAAAAAGTCCTGTTTGTAAGGTTGTATCATTTTTGTGATTGAGAGAAAATGTCAAGGAGGTACTACATTTTTCTCTTTGAACCAGCTATAGAAGTTGAACTGACTCTTCATTGGGTATGAAGGGTGAGGCACTATGTTCAAGGTCAGATGAGATGGTAACACAGAAAGATAAAACCAGAGTCCTTTTCATTTTTCAAGAAGATGAAGGATCCATCATTTCTTAAAACTTAGAGAAATTCAACAAAAAAGATTTTCAAACACTTCTTTGAGCAGAAAATATGAGCTAATTTCCATGGCAGGCACTGAGATTACAGAAATGAATATGATATAATCTAAATATTGGCATAGCTTAATCTTTGTACAAGACAAATGATTGCTAAGGCCACATCTTGCAGATTGGAGATCTGTGTATGTGTAATGAGCCAAGGGCTAGCAATGTCCAAGTTATACCCAAATAACTTCCCTAATGAAATTTTCACCACTGACACTATCCCTTTGAATAGTATCACCATTTCCAAGATGCCACAACTCTAAGAAGGATTTAAGCAACATGTCTGTGCTCCTATCAGGAGAGAAAAAGCCAGGAGGACTGGTCTATTTTCATGGGGAAAATAAGAATGACAGACTTCCTGAAAAAAAAAAAAAAACGAGTTTTGCTAGTAGGAAAGTCATTATCTATGGAATGTTTTTAGCAGAATATTAGCAGAATATGCCTGTTTTTGTTGTTTTTTGTTTTTTGTTTTCCGGTACACGGGCCTCTTACTGTTGTGGCCTCTCCCATTGTGGAGCACAGGCTCCGCACGCACAGGCTCAGCGGCCATGGCTCACGGGCCCAGCCGCTCCGCGGCATGTGGGATCCTTCCGGACCGGGACACGAACCCGTGTCCCCTGCATCGGCAGGCGGACTCTCAACCACTGCGCCACCAGGGAAGCCCTCTGATAGATTTTTAAATAACCCTAATGTTGATTATAAATTATTTTGATTTATAGCTGCAATATGGTTCAAATTTATAATTTCACTTGTGATATCTTTAGTTGATTTCAAAATATCTTCATATAGATAGTGTGACGTGTTTTGTCATCAAATGACATTATCAAAAAAGGGAAAAAATAATCTATAGAATGAGAGAACATATTTGCAAATCATATATATGATAAAGATCTAATCCCAGAATATATAATGAACGCTTGAAATTCAACAACATAATGACAAACAATCAAAATCTAAAAATTGCCTTGATAGATTTTCTCCAAAGAAGATATACAAATTGCCAATAAGTGCATGAAAAATTGCTCAAAAGCATTAATCATTATGGAAATGCAAATCAAAATCACAATGAGATACCACTTCACACCCACTAGGATGATGATAGC
Source organism: Monodon monoceros (assembly GCF_005190385.1). Lineage (NCBI taxonomy): Eukaryota > Metazoa > Chordata > Mammalia > Artiodactyla > Monodontidae > Monodon > Monodon monoceros. The sequence goes on along the minus strand of NW_021703765.1, from coordinate 10,755,841 downwards.
ATTAAAAAATGGAAAATAACAAGAGTTGGTGAGAATGTGGAAAAATTAGAATCCTCATACAATGCTGGTGGGAATGCAAAATGGTACAGTTTGGTGGTACCTCAAAAAGCAAACAATTACCATATGATTCAACAATTCCACTCCTAGGTATATGCCCAAAGATCTGAACATGGAACTCAGATACTTATAGTACAGTGTTCATTGCAGTATTGTTCACAAGAGCCAAAAGGTGTACACAACCTGTGTCCATCAACAGATAAATGAAAAAAAACAAAATGTGGCATGTACATACAATGAAATATTATCCATCCTTAAAAAGGACTGAAGTTTTGTTGCATACAACAGTATGGATGAGCCTCAAAAACAGTATGCTAACTGAAAGAATACAGACACAAAAAATCACATATTTATGACTCCACTTATATGAGATATCCATAATATGTACATCCAGACAAAAAGGAAGATTGGTGGTTGCCAGTTGTTGAGATAAGATGGGAATGTGGAGTGACTTCTTAATGGCATGGGGTTTCCTTTTAGAGTGATGAAAATATTTGGGAACTTAGAGGTGGTGGTTGTGCATATGCGATGTACTAAATGCCACTGAATTATGTACTTTAAAATGGTCAATATTATGTGATGTGAATTTTACCTCAATTTATTAAAAAAGCAGTTGTTTGTTTTCTGCAAGGTTGTGGTGTGAGGGGTAGTGATGGCAATGATTTTGAGTTGCCTGACTCCTGTCCTCTCCACCTTTAGGAAAATATTCAGGAGTCTGTGCGCATATCATGGTCAGATGCCAATACCAAAAACATATACTATACAAAGTATATATCCCCTTTTACCCAAATAAATAACATTTCTCGTGTTTGTTTTTTTTTTACTATAATTAAAGCACCAAATGTATAAACCTTTCCTGGATAATCACTTCTCTTGCTATCAGTTTCATTAACACTAAGTTGCATTTAGTCTTACACCTTAATGAATTTACTTTTCAACCATTCAGTCAACAGATATTTATTGGGCACATATTCTCTGTGCATGGGATACCTCAGTGAATTAAACAAAGATCCCTGATTATAGGGATTTTACATTCCAGCAGAGATAGACAATAAAGAATGAATATAATAAATAATTTATGTAATAGCTTCATAGAGGCTATGGAATAAAAAGGTTTAGAGTACAGTAAGGAGACTGGGTGATTGTTCTGTGTAAAAGTTTTAATAGAACATAAAGTCAATTGGGTAATTGCTGCCTTTTTTTCACTTGATTGTGGAACATTATAAGGGTTATATAATGTAATGTTATAAGGGTTGTATATTATATTATAAGAGTTCATAAATTAAACATAAACAGTGTTGTCTTTAAGCTTTTAATTTTTTATTTGCACTATTCCTTTCTTTGCATTTTGGAAAATTAAGAACAATTTTTGTTATTTTAGTTTGCTTGTGTTCATGGTACTTTCCTCCTTTAATTGTGACATAAATCATATAAAAAACATATAATTTAAAACTCACCAAATCAGCAAAAAATAAAGAGTATACTGGTGTAACATTAAAATCTTTTAAAGTAATTAATAATGAGGTTGAACCAATCTTCTTATATGTTTGTCTTTTGGATTTCCACTTTTACGCAGTGCCTGTTTATTATTCATCATCAATTAAGAGGTAGATTGCCTTTGAAAACATGTGAATATTTAAATTAACCTTTGCTTGGGATACTTATTAAAATAAATATTTATAAGTAGTTATAGATATGTTTTGCTCTTGAAAATCTAAATTACTAATTAACATATCATTTTACTTTATTTAACACTTCCTCAAAGCAAGCCAGTTCAAATATAGTTTATCCACACCTTTAAATCAACACTTTACTTATGCACACTGCACCTGCATTGGGAACCGTTTCTAAGGTCTTCACAGTCTGTTGACACAAATGATGTTACATCAGAGTCACTATCCCAAGTTTTCTGTTTGTGTTCCCAACAGCAAAGGAAGGATCTTCAGGACTCTGGAACATTCTCACTAATAATATCTGAGGAGGTATTTTGAAGGTTCACAGACCTAAGTGCACACTGGAGTTCTCACTCTATTTTTGCCCTGTTCTTTCTTCTATCCCAGTTCACTATGGAAGAAGCCCAGAGCTGCCTCAGTTCTCTGTTGCTTTTGGAACTCACAATGAGAAGACCAACATCCACACTAGAGGTGGTAAGTACCAAGGCTTTCAAACTCTCCAGCCTCCTTCCAGACAGTGTTGAGTGCTTTACAGAAGAGCAGAGGGTCCATTTCCCAATGATTGTTTGTACTGTCACCATCTGAAATCTGAAGCAAGTACCCTGGGTATATTATACATTCTAAAACCTTCTCACAAGAGGACAGCTTCTTTAGCACTTTACCTCTAATACCTCCATTCACATGGAATGAAATTCTGTTCAAAGAGGTCTGCCAGGGCACAGATACCATACTTTCCCTTCTAACTTTAGGTGGTCTCAGAGTCTCCTGACTGGTCCACCTCCCTATCCAACCTAACACAAACATTCAGTCGAAATCCCCTCGCATTGCTGACTCCTGCTAAAAGATTTTGAGGCAGCACCCAGGGCCTCACCATTCAGCAGGCATTCTTGAAATCTTCATTCATTCAAACTTGAAATCTTCATTCTGCAGCAGGAGCACATTGCTAATTTGGACCGGTTTTGATCTGAGGCTGCCACAGATTGGGTGTATGATTTGAAAAACTTCCTTATTCCAAGTTTCTCAGTTCCCCTCTTTAAAAATTGAGGAGGGTAATAAGAATGTATATCAATGTAATTAAGATAACGCCTACAAAATGCCTCAAGCATAAGCCAGGTGTATACTTCACATTTAGTACATTTATCTTTATAATAAAAAGATGGAATCATGAATTTCGATGTTATTACTTTTGAACTTTGGAAAACTCAAAGCCGTTTTGCTATTTTTGCTTGTTTGTCTTTATTAGAGCTTCCTCCTTTAATTGTGAAATATAATGTATAACAAATACATCATTTAATACCCATCAATTCAGCAGAAGTCTAATAGTACAACATTAAAATATTTTATGTAGTTAATAGAGAGGTTGAACACATATGTTTATTTGTTCCCTGGGCCCTGTTTAAGCATATTGTCCAATTTTTATAAGTCTTTTTCTATTGATTTATAGGAGTTCTTTATGTATTTTTTATACCAATTCTTTTGTCAGTTATGTTTGTGACAAATATCTCCTTCCACTGTCTATATAATTTTATTTCTCTTATTTATCAGGCTTTCAATTAATGTGATTAAATTTATGGATAGTTTTCTTTGCAAAGTATTTTCTTTACTTTTTGATCCATTGAAATAATTTTTTCCTATCATACCCTAGGATCAGGAGAATATTTGCCTATATAATTTTTTCAAAGATTTATAGTTGGAACTTTTCATTTAGTTCTTTAATCTACTTGCGGTCGATGTTTTTGTACAGTGTATGATAGAGGTTCATTTTTTTACCTGGTAGGGATTTTAGATAACATTATTTTCAGCACTGCTCTACAATGTCGCCTCTGTCGTAGGATGAAGAGCCCATATGTGAATACATCTCAGGTTTCCTTTTTTTTTTCAAGTGGTCCATTTGTCTCTACTTGTCCATAGCCACATTTATCACAATGACTTTAAAAATAATTATTTTCTGGTAGAGAAAAATCCTTTTACCACTTCCTTCTACTTCAAAAGAGCCTTACCTATCCTTAACTTTTGACATCACATATACATTTTAGAATTAGCTTGTCAAGTTCCACAAAGTCCATATAAGCAAACGTAAAAGGACTTTGGTTTGTACTAAATTTATTAATCATTTTGAGTTGAATGTATACTATTTTATAGGTTTGTACAGCAACATGGTATCTTCCTCCATTTACTTATCTTCTTTATTGTATTTCAATAGAGTTTTATATTTTCCCTATAGAATTATTTGCATCTTTAAAAATATTTCTATGTAATAATACTTCTATCTGTTTTAACTGACATCTTTCTCAATTTGAAATTTATCACTTGGTTGTAAGTAGATATCAGGGTTGGCAGACTGTAACCTGTGGCTAGATCTGGCCCTTTTCCTGGTTTTGTAAATAAACTTCATTAGAACACAGTCAAGTACATTTGTTTATGTATTGACAATACTATCCTTGGGCTGCAATGACTGAGTTGAGTAGTTTTGAGAGAGACCTTATGAATTGCGAAACCTAAAGTAATTATTATACTATCTGGCCATCGATAGAAAATATTTGCCCACCGTTGGCATATAGGAATGTACTGATATTGCTTTTTCTTCTTTTCTTTTCTTTTTTTTTTGCATGTAGCAACCCTTCCAATTCCATTAATTAATCTGTACACAATTCTGTCATCTGCAAGTAATAACAGATTTGTTTCCTTTTCCTTTTCCTAATTCTCTCTTGCTCTCTCTCTCACTTTACTGAGCTGGCTAGAATTCTAGCACAAGGTAGAAAAGAAAAGAAGTCTATCACGTGGATAGCCTTGTTATTCTGTTATATGTTTTGAATATTTATTTAAGAACACCTATTTATATTCCTAGTTTGATATTTTCTTTTAGATTTGGCTTTTTCCAAACTGCTTTTTTTTTTTTTTTTGCATCAGTTGAGAGAATTGCTGGATATTTTTCATTTAATTCTACTAAAGTGATAGAATACATGAATTGATAATTTGCATTTCTGGTACAGATCTAACTGTATCAAGACGCATTTTCTTTCTTATCCCTCTTTAATTTGGCCTAGTTCATTTTGTTTTTTTCAAATTTTTGTTGTTCTCAGGAATTTTATTAGTTACTGTCAGAAGGATGATTAGTCTGAATAAACTAGTCTGTAATGCCAGAAACGAAGTTCTGTTTTTATGATTTTGAATACATTAAAATGTTCAAAGCAGTATATTCTGTACAATTTTATCTTTAGACCCTTCAGAAAGGGAAGGTTGACTTAAAATCAGTAAGTTTTTAAAATTAAGAGCTCAGTAAGGAATTCATTTAATTTGTGGTTCAGACTTTAGGAATAATAAAACCATTTCCTTCTTATATTAACTTTAGTGTAGAACTATTGCATATTCTTTTTTTCATGTATGTATTTCAACATAAACATAAAACAGGTATTGTTTATAAAGCATACAATATTTAGAAATGGTAATTTTGCCTCTAAAGTAAAAATCTGTGATGTATTTTTGCTAAATTATATTGATCTCTATGTGGCTGACCATTATTTTGAATGAAATTATTCTAAGTATATTTTTCTGTAAAAACTTGCCATCTGTGGGTGGTGTTTCCACTGTTAGTTCAATTTTCAAAATTTTGCTATGTATTTTGGGTCATTTATCTGCAACTTTGGCTGGGGTAAGCATCAGAATTGACTTCTAAAAGCCTATTCCATGTTTTGATAGGTTCCTTACATGTGCACTTTGTAAATGAACAAGAGACATAATGTCGATTAGTATCAGAATTACAGATTCCCTTGACAGACTCTCTTCTCAGGGATTTTCCTGATACTCATCAGAATATCTTTACCTGTTCATAAATACAGGGTTCTCTCTGAGTTTTATCCTCCCACACTGTTGAGTAGTTCTGTGGGATTGGGTCTGAACTTGGGACAAAGCAGTGAGAAAAGGAAGAAGAAAAAATATTGGAGATTCCCTTCACGTTCTTCAAACAACACAGGCCCTTTTCCCAATTCTTCTTTCCAAGGGGTAGGGTTTTGCTTTGTTTTGTTTTCTCCTACATGTCCAGTTTACTGCTCTGCTACTGCAGTGTAGTTCTTCAATGAAATCTGTTCTCAGGGAAGGGCTGAAACTTTAAAAAGAAAAAAAGAAAAGGAGATGAAGAAGAAGAAAGAGAAGAAGGAGGAGGAGAAGAAGAAGAAGAAGAAGAAAAATAAGCAAGGATTCTCTGCACATGTTCCAGGTCATAAGAGCCTTTTTGCCACCCCCTGGTTAGAAATTTAGGGTTCCTCTAGAAGTTTTACTGAGTATCCCATCATGCAGTTCTATAACTTGGCCTGACTTTGGGTCAAAGCCAGGAGATGAAGGAGAAAAAAAATAACCCCTGCCACCAAATGTGTTAAATTTAAAGATTGAGCCCCCTCTCACTTCAGAAAGTCTGCCTATTATTTATTTATTTTTCTCAATTTTTTTTTTTTTTTAATCCAGAGGTTTTTATTGTGATCATTTGGTAGCAAACAGCCTTGTAGTGAGCTTTCTCCATTTTGGCTGGAGCCAGAAATCTATTATTTCATTTTGAATGTTTAGTTCTTAACCCATATAAATAGTATTAAGAAGAACATTTGACTTATTTTTTCCCAAAAGTTCTGTCACTGATTACATTATTTATTAAATACTCAGTCCCATTATAACTGACTTAAATACATTTTTCATACATTTATCATATATGAACTTATACCATATACATGAATCTGTTTTAGGACTTTATCTTGTATTATAGTGATCTATTCCAATATTAGTGCAATGTTGTTCAAATGATTGATAATTTCAATCAATATCAATATGTGATATTTTCAAATATCAAATATAAATATAATGTCTCATGAAAAAGGCTTCACTATTCATTATAAGATATCTTGACAGTGGTATTCTTTTATTTTTCAGAAAACTTTAAATTCATAGTTAAGATTCAAAAACACTGCAATTTTGATTAAAATTATTAAATGCTTAATCTATCTTAGAGAAATGGCATTTTTAAAATTATTTTCTCATTAATATTTCTCCATTTAGTGAGATATTATTTATGTCTCTCAAGAAAGGTTTTTAGCTTTCTTCAAAAAATAATTAAAGTGTTTAAACTTCTTAAGTATTTTTTCATCAGGTATAATTGTGAAGATTTTTTCCACTTTTATTTATAACCTATAGTTCAATAGTGTTTCTATATGTATAAACACAGAAAACTTTGTCTAAAATTAAAATAAATTTGATGAGCTAAAATAAAGCAGTGCTTTGTATTTATGACTCTCTTTGTTGAGTCAAGAATTTCAAAAGATATTGACCTTGAAACTCAGCACATTTTGCTATAAATATTTGCATTTGTCTGAGATGTCTTTCTTTCATTCATCTGTTTTTATAAATATTTCAACATTTTACCAAATTGCCATTTGATCTCTTAGGACTTTAAACTGGGAGGGGATTGAAAGGGTTCAGAACAGATCTCTCCAACATGTGCCACTATTTTGAGTTGTGGACTATTTTGCTGAAGGCAATCAAGACCCAGCAGATTCAAGAAAAACTTTTACCTCTCTCTTAACTGCCTGAAAGAATTTAGATAGAGGGGTTGGTCCAGGAAGAGAACTATCAGCAGAGATAACTACAAAGAACACGAGTGAAGTGTAGTAAGCTGGTGGGGAGCTGACTGAGTCTGGAGATCAAATTCCTCCATTGTCTCTGCATAGCACAGCAAACATTTGTTTACCAAACCTATGCTCACCAAACATTTGCTCTTCCTGTGTTCCTGTACATTTTCCCCACCTCCCTTGAAGTTCCAGACTCCTACCCTGCTTCTCGTTAGATCAAAATCTCATATAAGCCTCAATTGCCTGACTGCATATGGGCCTCATGGTCTTAAAGGACTCCTGTATGTATGTAATTAAATTTTCTCCTATTTATCTGTCTTATGTCAATTTGATTATTAGACTAGCCAAAGAACCTAGAAGGGTGGAGGGAAAATTGTTCCTCCCCTACAGGATAAAAGGAGTTATTTTGTATAAATTTTGGACATTTTTATGAAATTTGTGAGAATAGCCTGGAATCTAGCATGTAGCAGTTGCTCCATGGGGTCAGACTCACTGTGGGACATCTGGGCAAATCTCCAGCTCTCTAGCAAGATAGTTAGCTCAGAGTCTCAGAGCTTGTGCTTTGGGCTGAATTTTTTTCCTTTTTCTGGAAATAGGAGAAAAATATTGAATATTCAGGTTTAATATCAGATACTGTTCTTTTTAAATACACAATATTGCTAAGTGAATTAGTAAATATAAAGTAAATAAAATGATGCCCAGGATATAAAAATCATTTTTAAAAAAGCAATCACCCATTTTCTAATAAAGTTCTATTTCTACTAAAACTTCTATTTGACTTATACTCTTTTCTTATAAATTATATATAAATTGAAAGTATATAATAATAATAACAGGGAATTTAATACTGTATTTTTATAGCACTTCATCTAAGTCATAATAGCAAGATGTTGATGTTTAAACACCTCACAGGCAGATTTTGGATCCTTCATGATTAATCAAAGCATGTGTTTATAGACATTAATTTTAAAATCCTTTCTTCAGTTATCGCCATTGTCTTAATTCCTCTTCCCTCTCGCAAACGATCTTTATTATGCACAACTTCACCTGTAAAAGCAGGTGAAGTTAAATAACTGTAATAGCAGTTATTTAACTTTATCTTTTCACTTTTGAAAATCTGTAATGGGACCAACTTTACCCACCAGCTGTCATGAACCCTGCAAGCTCACCCTAAACTCAATCCCAACCACTAACTCCCTTGCCCACCCTTTCTAGAGGGATTGTAAAAGCTAAATATGCCCTTCTTTAGCCCCTATTGCAGATGGGGTTTACTTATGTCACTGATCTGGCTAATGAGATGAAGGCAGGAGACTCTTGGCACCACCATGGAGACATAAACATGATGACCAGAGCCATGACAGCTGGTCACACCAGGAAAGAAAAGCCAAGGGAGTCACAGAAATAAAGCTGGAAAGGCATCAAGGAGTCACAGAACCAATAGCTTCATTGGCCCACATGCTTCTTGTTACATGAGAAAATTCAACTTCTATTTCCTGAAGCTGACATTAGTGAGACATTCCAACTGATCCATCGGCATTACTATTTCCTGAGGGTGTTATAAGGTGTTATTCCCATCCTGTACTTGAATGGTTGGATGATATAAAATCATAAATAAATACATAACAAAATAAACAAGCAAAAATTCTTCCTAACGTAATATAAAATGCCAAAGGAAAGCAATAATTGCCAAGAACTGAGAATGCATTCCAGCTGTTTCATAAGACCTTATATATAAATTATATATATGTGTATATACATAATATAATGTGTATATTATATAATATAATGTAATTTGTGATTTGTGTAATTTGTGATTACATAAAACATGTGGAGGAGTATTTTTATAAAGCACATTTTCATTAATATGCTTTAAAAAATAGATGTATTCTTGTGGTATAAAAACACAGTAGGAATTTCAGATATTGTTTTCTAAAGGCACAGTGAGAAGTCTCTCTTTTTGCTGTCCCCCAGTCACCTAGCCTCCTCTCCTGAGACAACCTCTCAACCTCTACTATTAATGCTTATATTTTCTCTCATAGATATTATTAATCTGTCTTTAAAGGTGTGTGTAAAATATGTTTTGTGTCTGTAAAATAAAAAGCAGACATTTAATAATACACTCATCACCTCTATTGACCCTACAGCCCTGTTACTTTTATTGGTAAGAATGAAAAATTGACTGTTTCCTGTTCTGCCTTGGGGGTCTACCCAATTTTGCCTCTACACAGTATCCTGAAGCTTGCATTGGTCAACAGCTTGCTATGATTTAGCTACACAATTTGTTGGTTTTATTTTGGGATTTAGAACCTCCTGGATTATCCACCCTCCTCCATTTCCCACAAAGATCATTTGAAGTTTGACTTCTCATACCATTTCCTGAAAAGAGACCTTAGTGAGCTGAGACCCTTTTCCTTCCTTGGAACTTACTACTCTTTCCAGCACTACTGCTACAACTCATATACCACCACCACCCCAACTGGAACAACCTGTGAATTTTGTCCCATTTCCTATACACAGGCGGGGAATGGTATGTGACACAAATGTATATCAAACTGAGTTAAATGAGATTAATTAGATGTTGTTTTGGTATGACTCTTTTACTTAGATTTATGTAAATTCTATTTGAACTAAACATTCAACCTCTAAAGACATTTTTTTTGCTTTACTTATTCACCCTCAGCCCCACTGGGGGAAAATGAAACCAGTTATTATTCAGTTAACTGAACTGCTATTAATTTGTTCATTCCTACTGAACTCAAGGATAGCATACTTTTCATTTTGATACACTCAGATACTGGCACAGAACCTGATTCAGTAAGTGTAGTGATCATTTGCTTTACTCAATACTCAGTTTATTGGGAGTTCCCTAGAGGTCCAGGGTTAAGACTCTGCTCTCTCACTGCCCAGGGCATTAGTTGGATCCCTGATCTGGGAACTAAGATTCCGGCATGGCCAAAAAAGAAAAAGAAAAAAGAAGAAAATCACGTATGAGTTTGCTAAATCAGTTAGCATGTATGAGTTTGCTAAATCATTTAACAATATTTTCTGATTTGATCCTATGTGGCACAAGATAGCATTTCCATAACTAATCACTTTGTAATACAAAATTTTTGTTGGAATTACCCTACAGTTTGCTAGGGCAGTGTCAGTTGTGATTTCTCCTTTTTCATTTCTAATTTTATTGATTTGCATCCTCTCCCTTCTTTTCTTGATGAGTTTGGCTAAAGGTTTATCAATTTTGTTTATCTTCTCAAAGAACCAACTTTTAGTTTTATTGATCTTTGCCAGTGTTTCTTCATTTTTGTTTCATTTATTTCTGCTCTGATTTTTATGATTTCTTTCCTTCTACTGACTTTGTGTTATCTTTGTTCTTCTTTCTCTAGTTGCTTTAGGTGTAAACTTAGATTGTTTATTTGAGATTTTTCTTGTTTCTTGAGGTGAGATTGAATTGCTATAAACTTCCCTCTCAGAACTGCTTTTGCTGCGTCCCATAGATTTTGGGTTGTCATGTTTTCGTTGTCATTTGTTTCTATGTATTTTTTAATTTCCTCTTTGATTTCTTCAGTGATCTCTTGGTTATTTAGTAGTGCATTGTTTAGCCTCCATGTATTTGTGTTTTTTACAGTTTTTTTTCCTGTAATTAATTTCCAGCCTCATAGCACTGTGGTGAGAAAAGATGCTTGATATGGTTTCAGTTTTCTTAAATTTTCAGAGGCTTGATTTGTGACCCAAGATGTGATCTATCCTGGAGAATGTTCCATGTGCACTTGAGAAGAAAGTGTATTCTGCCAATTGGGGGTGGAATGTCCTATAAATATCAGTTAAATCTGTCTGGTCTACTGTGACATTTAAAGCTTGTGTTTCCTTATTTATTTTCTGTTAGGGTGATCTGTCCTTTGGTGTAAGTGGGGTGTTAAAGTCCCGTATTATTGTGTTACTGTCGATTGCCCCTTTTATGGTTGTTAGCATTTGCCTTATGTATTGAGGTGCTCCTATGTAGGGTGCATAAATATTATACCACAGAAATATAAAGGGTTATAAGAGACTACTACAAACAACTATATGCCAACAAAATGTATAACTTCGAAGAAATGGACAAATTCTTAGAAAGGTACAATTTTCCAAGACTGAACCAGGAAGAATTAGAAAATACAGACCGATCACAAGTAATGAAATTGAAACTGTAATTAAAAATCTCCCAAATAACAAAAGCCCAGGACCAGATGGCTTCACAGGTGAATTCTATCAAACATTTAGAGAAGAGCTAACCCCTATCCTTCTCAAACTCTTCCAGAAAATTTCAGAGGGAGAAACACTCCCAAATTTGTTCTACATAGCCACCATCACCCTGATAACAAAACCAGACAAAGGTATCACAAAAAAAGAAAATTACAGACCAATATCACTGATGAACATAGATGCAAAAATCCTGAACAAAATACAAGCAAACAGAATCCAACACATTAAAAGGATCATACACCATGACCAAGTGGGATTTATCCCAGGAATGCAAGGATTCTTCAATAGATGCAAATCAATCAATGTGATACACCATATTAACAAATTAAGGAATAAAAACCATATGATCATCTCAATAGATGCAGAATAAACTTTCAACAAAATTCAACACCCATTTATGATAAAAATTCTCCAGAAAATGGTCATAAAGGGAACCTACCTCAATATAATAAAGGCCATATATGACAGACCCACAGCAAACATCATACTCAGTGGTGAAAAACTGAAAGTATTTCCACTAAGATCAGGAACAAGACAAGGATGTCCACTCTCGCCACTCTTATTCAACATAGTTTTGACAGTCCTAGCCATGGCAAACAGAGAAGAAAAAGAAATAAAAGAAATACAAATTGGAAATGAAGACGTAAAACTGTCACTGTTTGCAGATGACATGATACTATACATAGAAAGTCCTAAAGATGCTACCAGAAAACTACTAGAACTAATCAATGAATTTGGTAAAGTTGCAGGATACAAAATTAATGAACAGAAGTCTCTGGCATTCCTATACACCAACAATGAAAAATCAGAAAGAGGAATTAAAGAAGCAATCCCTTTTTCCATTGCAACAAAAAGAATGAAATACCTAGGTATAAACCTACCTAAGGAGGCAAAAGACCTGTATGCAGAAAACTATAAGGCACTGATGAAAGAAATCAAAGATGATATAAACAGATGGGAAAATATACCATGTTCTTAGATTGGGAGAATCAATATTGTGAAAATGACTATACTACCCAAAGCAATCTACGGATTCAGTGCAATCCCTATCAAACTACCAATGGCATTCTTCACAGAATTAGAATAAAAAATTTTACAATTTGTATGGAAACACAAAAGACTCTGAATAGCCAAAGCAATCTTGAGAAAAAAAAATGGAGCTGGAGGAATCAGGCTTCCTGACTTCAAACTATACTACAAAGCTACAGTAATCAAGACAGTATGGTACTGACACAAAAACAGAAATATAGATCAATGGTACAGGATAGAAAGCCCAGAGATAAACCCATGCACATATGGTCACCTAATTTATGACAAAGGAGGAAAGAATATACAATAGAGAAAAGACAGCCTCTTCAATAAGTGGTGCTGGGAAAACTGGACAGCTACATGTAAAAGAATGAAATTTGAACACTACCTAACACCATACACAAAAGTAAACTCAAATGGATTAAAGATCTAAATGTAAGCCCAGACACTATAAAACTTTAGAGGAAAACATAGGAAAAACACTCTTTGACATAAACCACAGCAAGATCTTTTTTGACCCCCCTCCTAGAGTAATGAAAATAAAAACAAAAATAAACAAATGGGACCTAATGAAACTTAAAACCTTTTGCACAGCAAAGGAAACCTTAAACAAGACGAAAAGACAACCCTCAGAAAGGGAGAAAATATTTGCAAATGATGCAATGGACAAAGTATTAATCTTCAAAATATACAAGCAGCTCATGCAGCTCCATATCAATAAAACAAACAACCCAATCCAAAAATGGGCAGAAGACCTAAATAGACATTTCTCCAAAGAATATATACAGATTGCCAACAAACAGATAAAAGGATCCTCAACATCACTAATCACTAGAGATATGCAAATCAAAACTACAATGAGGTATCACCTTACACTGGTCAGAATGGCCATGATCAAAAAATCTACAAACAATAAATGCTGGAGGGGGTGTGGAGAAAAGGGAACCCTTTTGCACTGATGGTGGGAATGTAAATTGATACAGCCACTATGGAGAGCACTAAGGAGGTTCATTAAAAAACGAAAAATCGAACTACCATATGACCCAGCAATCCCACTACTGGTCATATACCCTGAGAAAACCATAATTCAAAAGGACATATGTACCCCAGTGTTCATTGCAGCACTGTTTGCAATAGCCAGGACATGGAAACAACCTAAATGTCCAATGATAGATGAATGGATAAAGAAGATGTGGTACATATATACAATGGAATATTACTCAGCTATAAAAAGGAGTGAAATTGGGTTATTTTTAGAGGTGTAGATGGACCTAGAGTCTGTCATACAGAGTGAAGTAAATCAGAAAAAGAAAAACAAATATCGTACATTAACGCATATATGTGGAATCTAGAAAAATGGTACAGATGAGCTTATTTGTAGGGCAGGAAAACAGACATAGACATAGAGGACGGACATGTGTACACGGAGGGGAAAGGGAGGGTGGGATGAATTGGGAGATTAGATTTGACATCAGTACACTGCCACATGTAAAATAGATAGCTACTGGGAACCTGCCTTATAGCACGGGAGCGCAGCTCAGTGCTCTGTGATGACCTGGATGGGTGGGATGGGGTGTGGGAGGGAGGTCCATGCGGGAGGGGTATAGGTATACATATAGCTGATTCACTTCACTGTACCACAGAAACTAACACAATATTGTAAAGAAATTTTACTCCAAAAAAATAAATAAATAAAGTTATATGTTTTCAACCACAAAAAAAAATTTGCTAGGGCAAAAATATGATATATAGTATACTAATATGTGCTTATTATTAATATGTGTATGTGTGTAAATAGTGTCAATCATTATAGAGATTGAATGGGTCATATGGAAACAGTCAAGACTGTAAGCGGGTTAAATTTGGCTGCACCATCCAGTGACTCCGCTATCTTAAACACTTGTCTATGTTAATGGAGTGTCTCTGATACCTTCTGTCTTCATTCTTTTAGACCTTTGGAGTAGCGAGCTGACAGTTTTGAAAAATATCCCCTCTAGATCAGCCTCGGCAAGGACATGAGTTGCAATCACTCAACAATTCAATAATAACAGTATTTCTGTAAAGATTTTTCTCAAACACTCATTTAATAAGCAGAGCTATGTTGACACTTTAATATCATTGCTAACAGCACATTTTATTTCTATGGTCAAGGAAAAGTGAATCTATCAGTAAATTCTAAGGGTCAATTATTTTCTTCTCTATTTATATCTTAAGAAGAAAACAAAATATTCAAAACTTACATTTTCCTACTCAAGATGAACCTTTGAAAGAAAGTATGAGTTGTGTCTCTCTTGGTTACAGCACAACTCACTGGAATTTTTGAAGAGTATTTAAGATACTTTATTTTCTATAGGAAGCTATTTATTTACAGATGATCTTTTTGCTATTGAACAAACAGTGAAACAGCTATACTCAAAAGTAAAAAGTCTTTGAAAATATAGGCTATACCTTTTATTTCCTCTCGGTTAACATCAAACACTATACTGTACACATTCTCATTAGAAAATGTGATCTGCCCACCACTATATAAAGAATTTGGATTCTAAAACTCAAGCACAGAAACTCAAATATGTATTTTGAAAGGCAAAAAGGATAAAACAAAGCATAAAGAATTATTTGTCTCAGAACTTCAGCATTTGTAGTGAATTTATCTCTTTATGCAATCTAAAAATACCATTTGAAAAAATAAAAATAACATTTGAGTCTTGATAATCCTTGGAAATAGTTGAACAGTTCCATAAGCTAGCTATACTTGTCAAAGAGAATGGAGCTATAAGTTAAATCCAAAAACTAAAACAAAATAAGAAACACTAAATTTGATCATAAAACAAAGTTATTGTTTCTTTCCCCATTTTGTAAAGCTCAAATTTTATTAAGGCCTTAAGTAGAGACTGTAGATGGCAATTTCAGAGGTATTAATGTTTTATCTACTGTCAGAGAGGAAGAAATTTTCCTCTCCCCTTCTAGGTTCTTCTGGCTGGTCTAAGAATTAAATTAACATGAGGCAGATTTAATAACATGTATACATGGGAGAGACCCAGGAAAACTGAATAACTTATTAAAATTGTTGAAGCCCTCATCTTAAATACCATCTTCAGCTAAAAACAAAAGAGGATGTTGGGGATAGTGGTTTGGGACTTCAAAGGGAAGGAAGGTGATTCACAAGGAGATGGAAAATCACATGTTTGGAAAACAAGTGTTTGCTGGGCCAGGCAGAGACAAGGGATGCAGAGTGGATTCTGATCTCTAGGCCCTGCTGAGTTTCCCCACCACCATACCCAGTTTGCTGATGTCTTTCGTGATAGCTCTATTCCGGTAACAGGGCCTTTATCCAAAATGTTTTAGGCAGTTAAGGGGGAGGTAACAAGAACAAACCTCTCAACTCTTCTGTTTCTTAAAAATCCAGGCTAAATTAATCCTCATGCCAAACAGACATGGGGTGGCAAATTTTGCTCCCGTACACTGCCAGCAAGAAGACCACTTTGTAAGGCTTGATTTCACCCTTTAATATCTTATGGTGATGTCTCTGTTGCTAAAAGAATAATAATATTGACCTTGAGAAATTAGACTACTGAGACATTAGTATAGTGAAAAGATAAATAGACTTAGATCCAGAATAATTAAATTACAAAACCATATTTTCACAGTAAAATTTGGAGAAAAAATAGAGGAATCTAACCTTCATTTTAACTACAAATACTACATTAAATTAAGAGCAAGGGAAATGAAAATTAACAGATGTGACCTAGTATTTGAGTATGAAAAGAAAATGCAAAAGAGTCAGCAGGTACCACTTAAGGAGAAACTAAATTGTGGAAGCATTGTGTTAGGTGCCTTATATGTGCTTTATGTATTTTACTATAATGCCTTGTAAGTTGATATTTTTCCAGTTGTACCAATAAAAAAATTAAATGAATTACACAGAGCCACATCACTTTTACATATGCATGTATCTATTCTTTTTCAAAATTCTTAGATACATGTATATGTATAACTGAATCACTTTGCTGTATACCTGAAACTAACACAACATTGTTAATTAACTATACTCCAATATAAAATAAAAAGTTAAAAAAAAACAGCAACAAAGCCATATCACTATTAAGTGGCAGGCCCAGGGTTTTATCTTGATTCCAAAAACCATATTCTTTCCTGTGTACTACATCTTTGAAGAAGGCAGTTTTTAAGATTAAATTTCAGAGCATTCTTTACTTTGCAGATGAAAATGAATCACTATAAAGAATACAAAGGCAATCCACGATATGTAAGGCGTGTCACAAAGCACACTCAGGACTTTCTTTGGTTTTCAAGTTGGTTCACTAATATAGCACCTTCACTATAGAGTGGAATGATGGTTCTTTGATCAGCGGGGCCACCTCATTCAGTAATGCCAAGTTTAAACTCAGAAAACCATAAAATTACTCAGTATCTTTCTTAAAATGAAAAGTAATTTATCACAAACAGTTGTGCCTATAGGCTTTAAGCCTGGTATTTGATAGTCTTTGGCAAAAATCCAGTCATGAGGCTTATTACAGAGCTGCCTATATAACATTGGCAGAAAAACAAATAAATATTTTGTTCCAATGTCCCTTTAATCATTATAAAGAAAAGTAGTCTCTTAAGTACCACACTACCCCAAAGTAAATTCTGTCATATTTTCATAAAGGTATAGAGAGGGTACTTAGCTTTACTATTTAATGGCTTTTGATCATGTTATAGCCAGGAATGCAAGATGTAGCACAAGGACTTCTAGAGATGGATGATCTCCCTAGGAACACACCACAGGACATGTGTGATTTATTTCTCCTAAATATCTTGTAATTTTCTAAAACTGTTTTTATATCTGTGGTATCAGAAGATAAAAATGTAACTTATTTTAACTCTAGGATAGCAGTACATTAAGGTAAATTCATGGAGTGGAGAGGTGCATGCCTGAACTAACAAATTAGAAAAATTAAATACATTTAAAAAGATTTCTTCCATTATGGTTGGTAAATCAGGGTCTTTCCTAAGACGCTAACTAAATATTTGTTGATTCATGCTATACATCACTATATATTATAAAAATAACAATTTAAAATTGATTTCCAGTATTGAAAAGTCAATATTCACTAATATTAGTTATATAAATATATATCATTATGCAGTATAATTATTAAAATTCATTTTTAGAGAATACTTTTTAACATATAAGCTGATATTCATTAAAAAACAATTCAGTATGTTTTGTATTTCCTATTCAGTTTGTAGGAAGAAAGACATAAGGTAGAGGATACATTTTGATTCAGAAAAGTGATCCTCTTTGGCCGCAGGGATCAACTTAGTCAATTTAGTCAGAGAATATGATTGAATATAAATCTCACTCTTCAGAGCACTAGAGAAAGCAAAGCAATGGAAAGAGTTATAATCCTTGAACTCTAAGTTCTGCTTGTCGTCTAAAGCAATATTGATTTAAACAACAAGGAAACACAAAAAGAAATCCACACTTCACCAGGTAGCAGAAGTTCAAGCAGCTTGGAAACCTGTCTGGTATAGAGTAGCTGGGGCTTTCATGGCAATTCTGGATGCAAATTTTAGCTCTGTCCAAACTGATCCTCTCCCTTGGCCCCTTTATTCAAATCCTTGAGTCAGAACCCACCATCTCCTACCCCTACCAATGGGAGGGTTACTGTTCCTTGATGTTTCCATCTGTAAAATTCAAATAATGGTGCTGCTGAGTAAATGAGAGTCATGTATATTAAATACATGGCAAAATACAGAAATTCAAAAGAGTTCATTGAATTTGGGTAAAAAAGTATCTTAGGGTTTGAACATCTTATCTAAAGATAAGGATTAGGGCAGTTTGTTTAGCAAGAAAATACAAGACTGCGTGGCAAGTGGCAGAATCATGTGACATTACAACTGTCAGCCCACACTTTCAATAAATTTCATGTGAAGTGCTCTTTGAATACTCTGTGTTTAGAGCAAGGTTACTCAAGGCAACATTTTTAGAAGATTTTACCCAATTACTTATACACTCAGTTTCCACCATTCATACCACAATGTTCAGGCTTCTCACAAGCTAACAATTTTGATGTATACTTTTTCAAAAGCGAAATGTTATTGAAAATATATAAGCAAAGATACTTTATACCTTTACAAATTACTAAAATCTGCAATTTAAAACTATTGCAATAATGAGTTCAATCTCTGAACCTAATTTCCCTGAACAACAGGATTCAGCAGCAGAAGGTAAGAGTATGATCTTCAGAGTCAGGTTGCCTGGATTTACACCTTGGCTAGGGAGCTGTTGACTTGGAACAAGTTACCTAGCCTCAGTTTTCCCACCTATAAAATGGAAGTAATAATAATATCACCCCTTATAAGTTTGCTTTTAAATGAGCTAGCAAATGACGAGGGTTTAGACCAGTGACTGGTGCAAAGGAAGTGCTCGGTGTATTTTAGCTGCTTTTAAAAACAGTTATTAGTAAACGCCTTCTGAGTTCACCTTCAACTCTTATTTTCTAGGATGCTTAGATTCCTTTAACTTAAGTTTATAGATTTAGACACTCAAAACAGTGAAAGCTTCTGTTCACTCTCCTTTGTCTTTCTGAATCCCCCAATGACAGCTCCTGGTACGCACCAGTCACTGGGAGTCATGAGACTGAAGAACGAAGATTCAGTTCAGTTTGACAATATTTCATGGGTGCTAATCATTTACAAGATTGACCTTGTGGGGAAAAGCAAAGATAAATTTCTATTTTCAATTTTGAGTTCATATACTGATTGAAAATAGCTCTAGGTCAAGAAATATCTCATATGAAGCAGCAGGTAGGAATATAAATGGGGAGCATTGATGAGGGTGGGTGGGTGCATCTTCACTCTAGGATTTTATGCTCACACAGTACCTTTCAAGCAGTTGAAGAATAGGGAAAATTTAGTTCCATATCCACTAAGTAAGATGGAAGGTGGTGGTAAACTGAGAGGAAAAAGGATAAATTAAATACTGTATAAAATGTAACCAAGAAAGCCCTAGAACAAACCAAGTATTCAATCAAAAACATTTTCAAATTTTTTTACAAATAGAGTCGGGAATTAAAAGAGGTGGCTGAGTCCCATGCATATCTCCTTACCAGTGTATCCACACAACACTTAAAGAAATAAATCAGGCCCTCTGACAAGATTACTTTCTGTGCACAGTGCTTCTAGAGGAGAGAAAATAAGTTGTATGAACACATTCCTGTATGTGTGTATAAATATGTTCTACTTCAAAGATAATTTATCATGTTTTAAACTTCCCATTTGAAAAAAGAACACATATACAATGTGTCAAAATAAAGTTTTCTCTTCTGCAACTTGTTTAAGGATGACTAGGGACTGGGTGTTGACTTTGATCACTTTGGTGATTTGGACTAAAACAAATATAGTTCCATATCTGAGATAGATATATACAGAGGAAGAAGGCCAGGATGATTGAAACAAAACATCACACCTGATTCCATTCAACTAAGCAGGAGAGGGGTATTAAAAAGTGTTTTGGGTATGTGGGAAAGATTAATGAAGAAATCCTTCAGATTTAAGAAGAGAGATCTTTTAAAGCTAGCTGAGCTACTGTCAACAAGCAACACAGGACAAAGGCTCTGAAATGGGAGATAAAAAAAAATTTAATTTAGGTCCTTATAAAAATTCAATGTAATGTACTTGAAATTTTTCTCATGGTACTTTTGCAGTTGGAATGATTCCAAAGCAAGTGGCTTTAACCAGAAAAATCTTATTTCTAAAAGGAAGCTGACAACCTCCTTCACTTGAAATCATTCTGCAAATGTTGATAAATAGCAAATCTCTGTCTCAGCCTCATTGTGAGATATGAAGTGAAGAACTATCTGCAGACGTGATGCTAAGATGCTGCTTTGGTAAAATATTAAAAACTTGGACTTTGCCTCCAACAATGCCATTCACATGGTAGAACAAACAAATTACAGTCCGTATTTTTTTTTGCTTCCTCCCATTAAACAGTTAATATTCAGTTACTGAATATTGCAGTATGCTAGGCACTGGGTTAAGTAAAATATACAGTACACATAAACCACATCGCATACACATAACAGAACAGGATAAGTCCACTGAAATTATGTAGCGATTTAGGAATATAAATCGTTTTCTAATTTTAATGTCTGAAATTATGATAAAAGGGAGCTGGGTCATCATCTGAATTTTGCTGCAGGGATTTTTCTAGTACCAGCTGTGGACACTTCAACTCACCTTTGGGCAGACTACTATAAACCTTCTTTAAAGAAATCTTAAGGTATCAACCTTTCATTAAAATTTGATTATATATCTCTGGATTGGTTGTCTATGCCGTTTGTATACAGTTGAGAAAGTCTGTTGGGTTATTTTCCAAGGTGCAGTTTTATGTTTTTCCTGACTTTGTATATATAAAGATGGTACTCTGCAGAAAGACAGTTATCTGCCTTGAAGGATAAAGACGTGTGTGTGTGTGTGTGTGTGTGTGTGTGTGTGTGTCTGTGTCTGTGTTGAGTTACTAGCTAGAGGAGCGAAGACGAGGAAGAGCATGCGGTCTTCTGTTTTAGCCATGTGGTTCAGAGCCTGAGCATCAAAGTGCTGCTTAGAATGTCAAGAAGAGGGCCATTTCATTGTTTCTGCACAAAATGAGCAATGTCTGGCCTCCTGCGTACTTTTTACATAGACACCATGATAACATCAAAGGCACCTGCAACAGTGGCAGCAGAGAGGGTCCTCTGGGTCAGTTCCAGGAGAGTTAGAAGTACAAAGCAGGGCAAAATACGCTGGATGCATGTGGAGACCAAAACCGATGATCTGGTTTGTAAGCAAGCAAGAACACTCTGAGTGATTAGAGAAATTATTTAAAGAACACTTTTCATGAGAAAACGATAAGACATGGCAATATTGAAACATTTTACTTTTTTGATTAGGAAATTAATCAAATTAATCCCTGATTTTTTAATTAATTGTATACTCCCCTTTCCTTTACTAACTCTGCCTGGCTTTCTTGCTGTTCTTCTGACACGTCACACTTATTGATGCTTCAGGGCCTTTGCTCTTATTGCTTCTTCCACCTGGGATATTCTTCTCTCAGACCTTTGCTTTGCTTTACCCATCACTCCATTTATGTGTACTTATGTGTTACTTCCCAGAGAGAGTCCCAAGATCACCCTAACTTGAATATTTCTCTCTAGCCATTATTCTCTTCTGTAGTTCCCTACTTATTTTTCTTCGTATTACTACTTGGCAGTATAATATATATTTATTTGCTTTTTTATTTCAGTGCTGCCCCAGACTAAAGGCACAAAGCTGTATTATGCTGGTATTAAATTAATGTTTATTTGTGTATATCTAACTTACATTTGGTCCTCTTATTCGGGAAGATCCAGTCATCAACTGTCATCATCAATTTAGTCTTTCATTCACACGTACAAATGAACAACCAAGAATCCTGAGACAGCTGGAGAAATGTAATAACTCAAAATAGAAAAATCTAAAGAGAGTTAAAAAGAACAGGACCAACAGGAAGCAGAAATAAAGCTAATTATTATCCTCAGATACATAAATATTTTCATTATTTTAATGTTCAGTATGCTTAATAGTGAAATGAAAAAAAATCAATAGAAATGGAGAATATAAAAATAAAGGTGAAAGAAGATAACATTTAACAGAGGAAAGTTGTAAAGGAGAATGAGGGTATGGTATTTAAAGGCACACATGTATGGGATTGATTTCCCCTTTGCAGAAGGGGAGTCACCACATTCATTGTGATGGGGAAGAAGAATCAAGAAAATGACTCAGGATTGGAGGGAAGTTAAAAATCGCTTGAGGGAGTGATTTTTTAAAAATCTATGTGAGGGCTTCCCTGGTGGCGCAGTGGTTGAGAGTCCGCCTGCTGATGCACGGGACACGGGTTCGTGCCCTGGTCCGGGAGGATCCCACATGCCGCGGAGCGGCTGGGCCCATGAGCCATGGCCACTGAGCCTGTGCGTCCGGAGCCTGTGCTCCGCAACGGGAGAGGCCACAACACTGAGAGGCCCGCGTACCGCAATAAAAAAAAAAAAAAGGGACCCACATTACTTATCCTCAATGCCGATAGCCAGAACAAGTCACATGCCCCTGACCTACTTGAAAGGATGCTGGGAAATTTGGGGAAGTAGTGCATATCTTTTCCAATAAAGGATAGGTGAAATTAATTAAAGGGAGACATGAGAATACAGAAAAGTCAATTTATATTTAGCTACATAAATATTCTGGGGAAAAATGTGCAAGTTATATTTAGCTACCATTATCTGAAAACTAATTACACGTATAAACATTTGAATACACACAGGACAAAAATAATGTGGTTAATCTTACCATTTACTTTTTAATTATTACCTTCTTTATACTACATTGATTATGGGTTTGTTTCTGAAAGTGTGTGTCTTGGTTTGATCTGCTAAATTAGAACAGAATGCTAAAAGAATACATTATGTTACAGCTATTAGCTGTTCACCTAGAAGGGTGTTACTGACAGCTACACTTGTCCCTTTATTTGACTTCCTGGGTAGATAATACTATATTAATTTATTTGGATTGACCCTTGAAAACCAGTTTCATCAGGCATGATTCACCAAGCAGCTGCACACTTCACAACAGCAGGTAGGAGAGACATCCTTTTATATTGGATAAGAAAAAAGATAATACAATTGTCAAAATGTATTGGGGAAAAAAAGAGAAAGGTTTGTTCAAGATGTTGACCTTTTGGTTTCTGGATTGGATCTGCTTACTGAAAGAAAAATAAAACTGAGATTTCAGTACACACAAGAAGTATAATACCCAGGATGAGTAAAGAGAATTGATTCCAAACTGAGTAAAAGCAAAAAAGAGAACAAGCCAGAGAGGAAACATGTTCGGCTGTTTCAGTTGGAGAGCTTCTTTTTATTAGCTAGGTTTTAGACTTGCTTAATGTTCAAAACTGATTTGTAAAATTTTGATTTTGTATTGGTGAAAGCTTCCCATGTTCACAGAGTTGAGATTTAATAGTGGTTGGGAGAAGCAAAATTAAGCTTATTTCTTTTAAAATGCCCCACCTTGAAGGGTAAGAATTGCTTGCAGTGAAAAACTTTCAAATGTCATCCTTAGTTATCCCCCAAGGAAACACTTTTCTTTCACCTACCAAATATTCTGCCTATTTTTCCAGTTTTTTCAGAGTATCCATCACTGTGTCACATGAGAACTGTTACTACTTCCCAGTGTTGTTTGAACAGATGACCAGGGTTTTGATTTTCTATCTCCCCATAAAGTTGTAATATCGCTACTTGAAGACTTCTGATAATCTTACTAAAATGAATCTATGTTAAACCCAAAGTCTGTTTTCCTGAATTATTCTTTTTTTTTTTTTTTTTTTTGCGGTACGCGGGCCTCTCACTGTTGTGGCCTCTCCCGTTGCGGAGCACAGGCTGTGGACGCGCAGGCTCAGCGGCCATGGCTCACGGGCCCAGCCGCTCCGCGGCATGTGGGATTTTCCCGGACCGGGGCACAAACCCGCGTCCCCTGCATCGGCAGGTGGACTCTCAACCACTGCGCCACCAGGGAAGCCCCTGAATTATTTTTTGAATGCCATTTTAAATCACTTCAGATGCTTTCAATTGTTTATTGCAAAAGGATGACATTTCAATGGTAGGCTTCTTTTGAAATTAAAGAATTTTCCTTAGGGATGACTTCCCTTATGCTGTGGTTGGAAGTCTCAATAAAGATGGCTTTATTTCACATCTTAAAAATAAAGTCAGGTTTTCCAGGAGTGGTAAGAAGTAAATGAATTTTATCTAGTAGTACCAGAACACAAACACCCTTCAACAAACAGGGCATGGGATTGTGAATTCCTCCGTTGATATGTAAGAAACACACACTGGATAGAAACAGATTTTACCAAATCTATGCTTCTCTTTAAAGTTCCACTTAACTACTTTCTTTTATTCTTTTTTTTTTTCCCAAGGCTTTGATAGAAATATATTTAAAGCACATATGTAAAATACAATATGCCAGAAAATGTATCCAGTCAAACTATTTAAAATTTTAGATAGCAACTTTAAATTGTATAGGGAGATACGTATGCTTTTAATTTAAAATATGTTGGCAAACATATTTGGAGAACATTGCCATTGAGGGGACAGACATCAAGGTTAGTAACGCTAGACATAATAAACTTTATTCATTCTTAAGAAAAGCTCTTTGCCTAATTGTTAATTTGGTCTCATTCTTTTTTTTTTTTTTCACACACACACACACACACACACTGTATTTTATTTTTACAAGAGATAAATAGACTGACACCAAGCATTGTAAATGGATAACCACAACAAAACCAACAATGATTGTTGAACTGTCCTTTATTCACAGAACCCTGAAGTGAACACATCTTCACCAGTTGCTATTTTATATTTAGGATTATGAAAAAAATGTAAGTTTGTGTTGAACCAAATTGAATCATTATTCTGAATCTAACAATTTCAATATTAATTATGTTTGTAGAATGTCAGCTGGGACATACTTTCCAAGATTTTAGCTAACAATGTTTTGGACTGATATTAAATTAATTAATTGATATTAATTGAATACCTAGGTCATTCATAAGCAAGATAGAATACTGAAATATTTATTACTAACTCACATTTTAAGTTTATGTACATTAGCTTTTAAGTTTTCTATATTACAAAGAAGTTCTATCTTCAGAACTTACTTTCTATGCAATAGGGCCAGTCTGTTAATGAACATGTTCATTTTTGTTGCTTTTAGAAATTGTTTAAGGAATAGTTTTTGCTGTAAAAACTTGTGTTTTTGTGTATTCATGAGTTCTTTTAAGTCTAGTAAAATGCTGATGTGTACCAGAAGGTTCGCAATGTCCATTTTATTGTTTTTTGGGGTTTTTTGTAAATAAAAGTTACTCTGATTAAAAGTTATAATTAGTATACATAAATGAAAGTTGGAGCAATAATGTCAGAGAAGTGCTGTTCATATACAAGATAATGAGGTAGGTTTTTGTTTATTAAGGGAAAATATCAAGTTTTGACCTAGAGTAAAGTGTCTGGCCATTCCAGAATGAGAAAGAGAAGCATGAAGGACAAAACCTGAATGGATGTAGAAAGTTGTAAGTTTGCACAGAGGAATTTAATTTGCTTTGAGATATAGTTGGTGCAAAAATGAGTCTGAAAAGAAGCGACAAGGTATGTTACAATTTTGCCAAACTTCGAACTCAAGCAATGAAACAAAAACTAATTACATAGGAGTGAGTAAACTGATAGGGGTTGAGTATAGTTTTTGTTTTCTTTTGAATATTCTTGTTGTTGCTTTAGTGTTCCATTTTCTGGATGTATTAGGAGGCCCTCTTTCTTTTTAAGCTACCTATAGCCCAAAACAATTTAGTGAATTATTATTTTGTAAGCTAAAATAAAACATTTTAAAATGATTATCTTATGCTCTGTCTGACCCTCCCATCCCAGAAGTTGAAACTCTTATGAAAAAATTTTACTTTTCATGGCAATATAGTTACTTGCATAGATTCAGTAAGAAATTGTTCCCTTATTTATGAGGATGTAATTGGAAAAATTTATTTTGCAATCAAGGACTTGCTTGGAATGTCATATTTAAGAATGATGCTCATTTAGTCAGATATGACCAGAGACTTTTAAGTCAACTGAAGTTGAATTTACAGAGCATTGCTCACAAAGCCCTATAGGAAAGCTGGACTGGTACCTGGCTTACAGGAATTCCAGCCTTAGAGGTCAGTAAGGAAGTTCACTTCCTGACAGACTTAGGAAACTTAGGATATTTTGGGGACTGAGAATTCAACTAAATGTATAGGTACCACAGGTAAAACCTGGTGGAGAGACTTCTTGGCTTGTATTCTAGCCTCAGTACAGCTTACTAAGATGATTTTAAAATCTTTATCTGAGATTCCTTATGAAACTTACAGCAAAACAAAGTAAAAAAGGGCCATGTGGTAAATTTACATTCTTCCTGTAGCTGGGTAAATAGTACAGATCTAATGAGAAGAGCCTTCATTTGTGACTCAGAATAATCTTTCTTTGAAATTATTTATCATAGAATGAGGGGAAAACATTAGGTGGAAAAAATGTGTTTCCAAAAAGCACTGCATTTTCTGGATCATACAAGGCCATCCATGTCTGAACTATTTTACCACTACTGTTTACGTACAACACATTTTTGGGTTATTCAATTCTAGAACTCTTCATGGTTTTTGAGCTGTTTTACAACTCAGTAATTTTATGTCTATTTTTTGAATTCTCTTTTGAACTATTTATAATGTTTTCCTAGTTCCTTCACTGAATGAGTTAAATAACATCATTTAACAAATGTTCATTTTTATTTACTTATTTATTTTTATTTTTTTTATTTTTGCGGTGCGCGGGCCTCTCACTGTTGCAGCATCTCCCGTTGCGGAGCACAGGCTCCGGACGCGCAGGCTCAGCGGCCATGGCTCACGGGCCCAGCCGCTCCGCGGCGTGTGGGATCTTCCCGGAGCGGGGCGTGAACCCGTGTCCCCTGCATCAGCAGGCGGACTCTCAACCACTGCGCCACCAGGGAAGCCCACAAATGTTCATTTTTATATCTGAGGACAGTCATTTCAGCTTTTTTTGAAAATTACCTTTAAATATGAATCTCTAATATTGTGTTATGGTTTTATATTTTCATCCAGAATTAATAACATGTATATTATTGAATACTGATCTTTTTGTTTTCTTGTTGCTTATTTTCTATGTTTATTTATATTTTGTTTTCTAAATATATGTAAGTCATTTATTGAATAGTCTATGCTCCATATTTCATTATTTCCAAATACCTATACTTAGAGTAATCTCTTTCTGGACCTTTTCTTCTGTAGAATTCTATTTCTGTAAATATGCCCACCTCCAGACTGTTTTACTGTGTTTGTGTTACTTTACTTTTTATTCCTATAACTTTAGAGTAGTGTTTATTCCTCTTTCTTAGAATCTTCTTATCTCTCCCCATGGAATTACTCTGCAGATGATCTTTAGAATCTGTTAGTGAAGGCTCATTTAAAAAACTCTATTGAATTTTTACAATGACTGATAAGGAAAGAAACTAAGAGACATTAAAGCTCTTTTGTTGCAGTCTTCAATGAAAAGCTCTAAACAGACAAATTGTATCAAGAAAACAGTAACTTAGATGTTAGGTAAATTAAAACATATATTTTTGAAATTTTAATTGTAATTTATTGTACTGTACGGAATTGAAACACTTACTATATTGATTATCAGTGTGGCAGATCTCATGCTATTTTTTATATACTTATATGTTCATTATTTTTTAATGCACTCAGTTCAATATAAGCCAAAACTCATTTTTAGAAATTAAGTTTAAATATTTTTGTTTATTATAACAAAATAATAAAAATATTATTATACCCTAAAATGAGATCTGAGGTCACAAAGTGGTACCTTAGTTACCTCACACAGACATGTTCTTGTTATTGTTTGTTTCTAATTTTTGGCCACCAAAATATTAAAGAAAAGTGACAACTTTTAAAAATAGAGAGCTGTGAGACTTCCCCGGGGGTCCAGTGGTTAAGACTCCATGCTTACAATGCAGGGGGCGCAGGTTCAATCCCTGGTCAGGGAACTAAGATCCTACGTGCCCTGCAGCGCAGCCTAAATAGATAGATAGATAGATAAATAAATAAAAATAGAGAGCTGTAATATAAAAATATACATTTTAGACTTCTTATTAAAAATGAAAGTATCTTGGGCTTCCCTGGTGGCTCAGTGGTTGAGAGTCCGCCTGCCAATGCAGGGGACACGGGTTCGTGCCCGGGTCCGGGAGGATCCCACATGCCGCGGAGCGGCTGGGCCCGTGAGCCATGGCCGCTGAGCCTGTGTGTCCGGAACCTGTGCTCCGCAACGGGAGAGGCTGCAGCAGTGAGAGGCCTGCGTACTGCAAAAAAAAAAAAAAAACAAAACAAAGTATCTGGCAACACTGGGCCAGCCATACCAACATAAATGTTCAAATAAAAAGTAACAATCACATCTTAGCTAATAAAACTTTATTGGGATTAAACACCTCACAATATAAAGCACTTACTCTTCACTATTCCATTACCTTAGTGCACTAATACAATATGATTGTGTTTCCTACTCATATCGAAGAAAAAAGTGGGGCAGGCAGCTGTTGGAGATGCCGATCATTGGAAAGCAATCAATTCCTCATTGAAGTGAGAGGAAGCCTCTGACTCACAAGGCTTCCATCTCTTCAGCTGTGTGGCATGTTAAGGAGTGAATTTGTCATATTTCTTTGCTCTGCCCCATGCTTGCTCTTGAACATTTAGACTTACATGTATTGTAAATAAGAATGGAGCTTTTGTTTCCTGTGTAGATTGCCAGCCACACAGGTAAAATTTTACCCTAAGTTTACTCTTTATAGTTCTAATAGAAGCTAAGAGTCGTATGAACTTTGACCAATCTGCTATGTTAGAACTGTCAAGTTTTGATACTGTGTAGCTTATTATTCATTTGAACATATATGTGGAACGAAGTAGGTAGAAATTCAAAAACTATAACTCAGACATGCAAAAGAGTTAGATTGCTCCCAGCTTCCCTGTGGCAACAACCTCCAAGCAGAGCATACCTGGGGCCTTCCCTCTTTTCACTGTAAAGCTTTCTCACTCCCCTAACTTTGAGTCTCTGCCAAAGGCAAGGGACGATGGCTGACTTTCTTGCTAGAGCAAGGAAATTTCCTCTTGTCTGTTCTCTTTTGGGTCATCTTTGCAGATTTCTATAATACCTCATAGATTGCACTAGTGCGCCTGTGTCATGCAGGGGATTCCCCTCAGAGCTCCAAACTGAAAATAAGGATCTAGCTCCTTCTGCCATCCCCTCAATCTGTTTGAAATTCTTAGCATCTCTTACTCCATGACACTGAGTTTCATCTTAAGAACCAGTCAGTACCATAACCTGGATCTTACCTCTCCTGGGTCTCCCCACCTCCTGGTTAAACATTGTTTTCATAGGAGAATTGAAGGAAGGCTGCTTTGATTCATCCTGTGTCCTGCCACCACCTGACTGATTGTGTACATGTGACAGCACTTTATTTTAAGGTTGCTGCAGGAAGCAAGACTTCTAATAAATTTAATTCAAACATTTCCTTCAGCTGGAAAGTTTTTATAGAAAAAAAGAAGGTGACCTGATAATATTTTTTTGACGAAGTATAAGGAAGGAAATGTCTGGTTAAAGGTAATTAGGCTCTTCACAAGACTGCAAGTTAGCTTTCTGGGCAAATCCAACTCAACATAAGGGAACTTGATCTCATGGATTCTTTTAGAAATTGCTCAAACGTTTTCCTTAAAAAAGGTTGTTAATTCTATCAAATAGCTAAGCCTATACTAGGCTTGGTCTATAATTAGCAAGTATAGCCTCTTGGTCTATACTTGCTAGTACAGCAAAAAACTGTAACAGGGGGTTGTGTGTAGGGATGGAGGAGGTAATGGCACCAAGGTCTGGTCAGGGGGAGTCACAGGTGTAGAGCCTGGGAGGGCTGTGCTGTGGTCTGGACTCCACATCTATAGGCTGGAGGCTGGGCTCTGCAATCACCTCTTCACGTGAGGCCCCAGACTGTACTTCCTAGCTGGATGGTGTAGCACGTTTGACTCTGCATTAGGCAGGGCCACAGACAAGGCTACACTTTTGTACCAGCCTCCGGCTGCACTTTGTGATTAGTCAGGGCTCCAGATGTGGTCCCACGTTGGGCGGGACTGCAGGCTTGGCCCCATGCAGTCCTCTGCCTGTGGTCTGCTGTCGGAAGAGGTTGCTGGCTAGGTCCCTTGGTCAGGTGAGGCCACATGCTAAGCTCCACAAATGGGTGAGGTCACTGGCCAGGTCCTTTGCCTGAGAAGGGATGCAGAATGTGAACAGAAATCGTGCGGGGCTGAAGGCTGATCTCCGCAACCAGGCGGTACCATAGGGTGGGCTGTGAGGCTGCCTGGGTGACTATTCAGTCTCCCTGCTCAAGTCGGGCCAGAAGTTATACTCTACAGTTGGGCAAGGCTACTGGCTAGACTCTGCCTTCTAGGGGCTGTAGGATGGGCTCCAGGGCTGCCCAGGGTCTCTGGCCAGGCTTCCTGGTCAGATGGGGCTGGAGGTTGTGCTCAACAGTTGGGTTATCCCTGTCCGGGTGGAAGTGCAGACTGGGCTCGTGGCAGGTACGGCCCTTTGGCTGGGTGTGCAAAGCCGGCAAAACTGCCAACCCAGCTCCCCGGCCGGATGCGGCCACTGGCTTGGCTCTGCAAATGAGAAGAGTCCCCTGCTGGGACCTGTGCTCGCCGCCAGCAGCGTAGGAACAGGATCCACGGGGATCCCTGCACCGGCGGCTGCAAGCCGCGCCCCTCCCCCCATCTCCCCGCTGTTCCGTTCCTGCTTTTTCCGCCAGTGGTCCCCAGAAGGTGAGACCCTAGCGGGTCTCCTGGGAAGCGTCCAGAAACGCTGAGGAAGCTGGGGATTCACCTTGGATTCTGTTTTGCACCGGAGACCAGGTAGGCAGGGGCACCCTCTAAGGGCAGCGCCGGACCAGCCTCTGGGAGGGGCAATGGCGTCAACCGCTCCTTTCACGCTTCTAACAGTGTTTCTTTTTTTCTTTTTCTTTTTCTTTTTTTTGCGGTGCGCGGGCCTCTCACTGTTGTGGCCTCTCCCGTGGCGGAGCACAGGCTCCGGACGCGCAGGCCCAGCGGCCATGGCTCACGGGCCCAACCGCTCCGCGGCATGTGGGATCCTCCCGGACCGGGGCACGAACCCATGTCCCCTGCATCGGCAGGCGGACTCTCAACCACTGCGCCACCAGGGAAGCCCCCTAACAGTGTTTCTTGGTGTTTGTGGTACAAAGAGATGCTTCAGCCTCACCCCCAGGTTCTGGGCATTTCACAAGGGCACCTCCTTTGTGGCTAATTGCTGTCTGGCCTTTCTATGAGGAGGGCTTATGTCGGGAACCACCTATGCTGCCATCTTGCTGAGGTCACGAGCTCAGGTGGCTTTTCCAAAGCTCCTCCCACCATGTTTAATAACTATTTTTATAGGAAAAGTATCTATTTTTATAGGAAAAAATCTTGAATTTTAACATTTTTAATAATGAGATACTTTCTTCAGAAATTTCATGGCCAAGAGATAATTTGGTCTAGATAGCCTTTCTCTCAGTGCAGTATAAGTTAATGATAGTAGTTTCCACAATTTCCCACTGGTTTATTTTATTCAAATTCAGAAACATATTCTCCAGTGTTTGTTGGTTTTCTTCCTGGAAATGAGCCTCTTGCTCCTAACCGTTTCATTCACTAGGGGTTTACATATTATGTCTGTTTGAAAAACCTCTAGGGTAAGGTTCTTGAACAGGTGAATCTCGAACAGAGTTTGAGACATTACCAAACCTGCTTCTATGACAGTTTGATTTGATTTTCATGAGAGTCTGCAATTGACAATTCAGATTTTTTTTCAGTCGGCAGACAGGGAAAGAAGGAGTAGTTATATTTAACTAATAGATGTAGTGATACTGATGACTCAGGTAAGGTCAATAAAATATTGAAGAAAGCAGTTGATTTTCTGCAGTTGCAATGCTTTTTGAAAGCTATTTACAAATATTGTGGAATGAATTCAAGCCAATCTACTTCCCATTTTACGTTGTGTCTCACTGCCTGAGCCGTTCACCATCTGTGCCTTGATTTCTCAATTACATGCTCTAGAATTCTATTTTTTACATGTTTCCGTACGAATAAAAAAGGCATTTTTACATCAATAAAAAGGGAGAATTTCTAATTTTCTGGTTAGTTTTTTTTAGCAGATTTGGAGAAATAAGTATTCAAAGAAACAATATATGGCACTTACACATTTATCACAAGTATAAATAGTTAAGTCAATTTCATGATTCACACTGACCCAAACTTACCAGACTCCAAAATCCCTGGAGCTAACTGAAGCAGCCCTCTTCTTAAAGCATGAAACCCATTACAATAATCACAATAAATGGTCACATCCATGAGGATATACATTGCACTTTTTAATAGTTCTGCTTGTTAGAATTATTCTACTTTGATAATGAGTTGAGTTTTTCCCTCTCAGGAACCCTTCCATACCCTTGATATGTACTGTGCCCACAATTTTGCAAGATAAGTTTTATTACTCTATTTGCAAATGAGATGCTAAAATTCAGAAATATTGATTTTCTTTTTCAAGCTCACAGAGCTAGTAAACAACAGAGCTAAAATTCCCCTCACACTCTGCTTCACTCCATATTTTCTTCACTTTCTTGGTTCTCTGATTGTATTTCCCTGGGTGAATTTCTATGCCTTGAGCTAAGAGTGGCACAAGAGAAATACAGAAGGCACTTGTTGGGAAGACAATACCAAGTACGTATTCATAGTTTACCCATGTAGGGCCTAGTTTGAATACAGTTATTTCTAGAATTGGCATATGCAGTTTCCTAATATATCTCTCCTGACGACCACTAATAAATCAAAAATTAACCTTGGAGCTTTTCTTCAGATTGAACTGATGAGACAATTAGAATAGAAAGCTGAATGGTTGTTACCTAATGCATATTTCCAGATAATAGAAGCAAAACACAAGTTAAATTACTAGGTGATTTAAAAGGTTATTTTATAGTGTATGGACTTAGCCTTTGATTCATTTTCTGAAGTACAAAGGATGAGATATGATCTTATCTGTTTATCAAACATTTATCAACTTTCATTCGTTACTGCTACCATTCTTAACTGAGTATAAAAGAATAAACTACTGAGGTATGTTAAGTAAATGAGGCTGCCAAATAGATGTCAATAAATAATCTCGATAAGACTTGCAATTTTTAATTAGTTCAATCAGCACTTATGGAGAATATAATTATCACAAAATACTTTCTTCTGAAAAATGTCCCATGTTTAAACATATTTCTGAAAAATACCTTATAGGCCATTTTTATTTAAATGTAGACTTTTCTTCCTCTTAAGAACAATTTCTAAAGCAAAAAAACATGCATAGTATAAATACTTTGAAATGAAGTAAAAATATTCTAACATTCAGTGCACTTTTTAAAACATGTCCTTCAAGGAAAGTTTCTGCCAGACATTACCAAGAGTGTTTTATAAGTTTAGATAATCGTTTCAGTTACAGAGGTAAAATACCTCATAAGTCTCTAATTATATAGTATTTTTCCTATAGCACACATGAGTTGCTAAAGCTTTCATTTGGTGGGTCATGTTGCATACTTCAAAAGTTAAGCAGTCTTTATAATGCCTCCCATACACAGACCAACTGGGGATGCTATACCCAGAAAACTCTCAAAAGTCAATATGAAACAGTGATTAGATTATCATCCATCTAATTTAAACTCATAAAATAGGATAATTTCTTCAACTGTTTGTGTATTATAATAACATCCAATGAAACATTTGTTGAATATTTTCTATGCAGGAGTCATTTCCCCTTTATTGCTATTTAATGTAACAGTCTTCTGAGGTAGGCATTATGATTAGCTCAGTTTTATAGATGAGGGAGCTGGCATACAGAAAGGTTGCCTGACTTAAACTATAGTCTCAATGTTAAAAAGTAGTGGAACTGAACTTCACAGCCAGGCTGTACTGCTACAGAGCCTGAACAATTACCCACAACATAGACAGCCTGTTGGTTGATTGCCTGCATGTCTATTTAACTCATTAACTGCATACCCTGAATGTTGATCACCTTGTTATATCATCATTTAAGCAGATACCGAATGGTAAATCTCACTATTCTAAATGGGGAAATGCTAATATTGCCAGTAATTGAGTTTTACTCACTTATTAATAGTAATGTTCATAGTAAGACTACAAGTGATTTCAATTACAACTAATGCTAAAATGTCTCTTGGTATTTATTATTTTGTGTCATGAAGATCTTTCAATACACAACAGATATAATCTTAAAATTGTACCTTTGAAGAAAAATCTATAGCAATATTATTGTCGTTGTAAAATTACTAGAATTATGTTGAATTACTTAAGAGCTCACTTCATGGAAAAATACTGATGGCATGGTTATGCATTATTCATGAAGAATTCATATTCCCATAAACTAAATTCCTCATTCTGTGAACTATATGTATCTTGCCATTTCAGTAATATCATAAAACATATAAGCATAAAAAATTCTCCATCCTTCCCATCCCCATTCAGTGCAAGTGAACTTAGAAATATGGAGAAAATTTAAATCACTCATAAAATTTGCCCATATTTTCTTTACAGGTATGTTTAAAACTTTACATCTATTTTAGGGAAAAATGTCCCTAAGTTTGGAATCAGATATCCTAGAGATAAAACTATGTTTTACAACTAAAATCTGAGTAGTTTCACAGGAATTTCCTGACACCTTCAGATAATGAAATAATCTTTTAGATATTTAATAAGAATTAAGGAAAATACTGTGAATGGCAATAGCACTGGTCAGTAGTAGACATATAAGAAGTATGTTCTGAAAGAAAACATAATTTTAATTAGGTATAATCATACTATAGAAATGGAAAATATTCTAGTATAAAGCTTCATGTTTTTACTCATTTGTATAAAACTTTCCTCAATACTTTGATATTGAAAGGTATCATGACAGGCATAGAGGATACCATGACAGGCATAGAGGATATAATTATAAATAATTAGTTGTATTATGAGCACATTTTGGATAAGTATTTGATCTACACATTTATAAAATCAGTAATGTTAATATTCTTAAAAAGGAAAAATATCAGAAAAGCTTAAAGAATGGAGAATAATATAATGGAGACCATTCATATAACCATAATAAAATCTAAATATAAAATTTCTTATTAACACTTGGAATGTTCTTTTCTCTTTGAAAATTGTCAATGCATAACATATTATCTTTTCCACTATTTAGTTTATAGATTATTTATAATTTAATAACATGCCTTTTTTACTTTACATGACAGCTTAAGCATTTTCCATGTCATTGAAGATTCTTCAGAAACATGATTCTTAATGGTGGTTTAAATATAGGAATAAATGAATAGAAAGCAATACTGTGGATTGGAAGGCTCAGCATAATAAAGATGTCAGTTTTCCCCTAATAGATATGCTGATTTAATGTAATTTCTATCAAAGTCTTAGCAAGATGTTTTTTTCAATATAGACAAAATTATTCTAAAACAGTGTGGAAAGACAGAAGAACTATAATAGTTTAAGCAGTTTTAAAAAAGAATAATAACATGGACAGAATCAGTCTACTCAGTTTCAAGATTTATTACATAGCTACCATAGTCAAGACGTGGTTTTGGCACAGGTGTAGACACAAAAATCAATAATAAAAAGTAGAATAGAAAATCCAGAAATAGACCCACGCAGATATGCTCAATTGATTTTTGACAAAGGTGCAAAAGCAGTTCAACTGAATAAGACTTTTCAGCAAATGGTGCTGGAACAACTGGACATCCATAGGCAGAAAAAAAGAAGCAGGATGTAAGTCTCACACTTTATACAAAAAGAAGTTTAAAATAAATTATGGATTTAAATGTAACCATAAACTATTAAACTTTTAGGAAAAAAAATCTTAAGAAAATCTTCCGAATTTAGGGGTAGGCCAAAAATTATTTAGGTTTGACACCAAAAGCACTATCTTTAGAGGAAAAACTAGGTAAATTAGACTTCACCAAAGTTAAAAAGTTTGCTTTAAAAAATATTCCATGAGGAGATTGAAATGACAAGCTACAGACTAGAAGGGAATTATTTACAAATTACATATCTGACAAGGAACTAGAATCTAGAATATATGGAAAAGTCTCAAAACTTAACAGTAAAGACACAATCTAATTAGGACATGAGCCAAATATATGAAGAGATATTTTACCAGATATGCATATGGCAAATAAACACATGAAAACACATTCAACACCATTAGCCATTTGGGAAGTGCAAATTAAAAGCACAATGAGATGTCACCACACACTTAACAAAACGGCAAAAAAAAATTGTGACATCAGTTGCCAGTGAAGATGCAGGGAAACTTGGCCATTCACACATTGCTAGTGGGAATGCAATAGAGTATTTATAATTAATAACATGCCTTTTTTACTTAACATGACACCTCCACCCTGAAAAATAATTTGACAGTTAAAAAAAATAACTAAACATGTAACTACTACCATATGACCTGGCAGTCCCCTCCTGGACATTTATTCCAAGAACTGAAGGTTTATGTTCACAAAAAAATACCTGGAAATGAATATTTAGAGCAGCTTTATTCATAATAGCCAAAAACTGAAAACAATCCAGTTGTCCTTCAACAGGTAACGTGATTACACAAACTGTGGTACATCCATACAATGGAATACTGCTCTGCAATAAAAATGAATGAATTGTTGGTACACATAAAAAAGTGGATGAATCTCCAAAGAACCACGCTGAGTGAAAAAAAAGACCAATGCCAAAAGGTTACCCACTGTGTGATTCCATTCATATAACGTTCTTGAAGTGACAAAAATTATAAAGATGGAGAAGAGATTAGTGGTTGTCATGTTTGAAAATGGCTGGCAGGAAAGAAGTAGATGTGGCTATCAAAGTTCAGCACTTTTATAGGGACCCCTGTGATCACAGAAATGTTCTATATTTTGACTGTATCAATGTTCGTATCATGGTTGTGATATTGTACTATTGTTTTTCAAGAAGTTACCATTGGAAGACACTGGGTAAATGATACGGAGGATCTCACTCTTTTTTTCTTACAACTGCATGTGTCTCTACAATTATCTCAAACTAAAATGCTTAATTTAAAAATACTTTACTATCCTATGGGACTTCCTTGGTGGTCCAGTGGGTAAGACTCTGCGCTCCCAATTCAGGGAGCCTGGGTTCCATCCCTGGTCTGGGAGCTATATCCCACATGAATACTGCAACTAAGAGTTTGCATGCCGCAGCTAAGAAGTCCGCGTGCCACAACTAAACATACCACAATGAAGATCCCACGTGATGAAACTAATACTCAGCGCAGCCAAAATAAATAAAAAATTAAAAAATAAAAATATTTTTCTATTCTAATCTGTTTATTTTTGATGAACTTTAGGTTTTTTGGGTTTTGATTAGTATTTTATTTCACTAAGCCTATAAATTAATTTGGGAAGGTTTCCTTTCTTTACAATAATGAGTCCTCCTTTCACAGGTTTTACATATTTCTTCTTCAAGTTATTGTTGGTGACTATTTAATGAGACATTATTTGTAATTAGAATGGTGCCTGGATCATAGTTAACCATCAATAAATTATCAGTTATTATCTCACGTAAAATAAGCACATGGTAACAAGTCTGATATAAAAATGTAACAGACTAATAATATAGGATTTTCCTACCAAATAGAAAACATTGAAAAAAAAACAGCTTTATTGAGCTATGATTGATATGCCGAAAACAGTAGAAGCCTTTGACAGTGACTGGGATGGGCAGAGCTGCGCTTTGGTTTTCACAGCTGCATTTTGTTCTTGGTTGCTGGTTCTAAGATAGCATGACTGACGTAGTAGATGACTCATTCACAGGGTAGCTGTGAGTTGAGAAATTTTAATGACAAGAATGCTTGAATGGAAGCGTCTGGTTTGTAGTCTATCATTGCCATTTATTTAGCTGTGTGTCCTTAGACAAATTATTTGGACTCGCTTTATTGTGGTTCCTGATTTGTAAAACAAAAAGTTGGGGTGAATTGATCTTTTGAATTGCCTTGGGTTTTGGAAGACTATAATCCCATGAGAATTGACTTTATGGGTATTTTGCATCCCCAGTGCATTCATCGCCTCGGGTTTATAAACATCCCAGTTTAGCAGTCTCCTTAGCATTACGTGGTTCCCAGTGCAAACCACTGGACTGTAAGACATTTTCCAAGGATCAGTACTTCCAGCAGTCACCTGGGAGGCACTGTGAGATAGTTTACATGTTCCTTGAGCACAGATTATCTGTCTTGTTCATTCTTATGTGTTCTAAAGATTTGGTTCTTAATCTCAGAGGCAGAAGAGGGCATTGGCTTTTAGTTTGGCATGAATTTCCCACAACTACCTCATAAGTTTATCTTTATTGCAGACTTGAAAAACAAATCTTGGTCTGCCTACTGGAGTGAGCCATACATGTAATTATCAACTAGCAGGTGTGTTGAAATAGACAAAAATATTTTGAGCCACTGCCTAAAGTAGATAATGCAGTATCATTTAGAGACTAGATAATCAAAATGTTATTGAATCAAAGTAAACTACTGCCTTTATATTAAACTTGGTAATTCTCAATATAATTTCATTTGTCCAAAGATTTGCTTTAGTTATAGAATAGAGCTTACTGGAGCATTTTTTTCCTTTCACAGTATTGACTGGAATTAAAAACAAAACTATAAAAATAAAGGATGTCTTTCAGCCTCGTTACTGAAATATATAGGCGACTCACAGTCCATAGTATAATGTAAAGATGTGACGACAAGAGATTCCATATTTTCTGTGATATTTGCTAAGAGCATTCTCACATATTATTTATACCAAATATGTATGACTAATCAATTATTGAGAAATTATTAAACAAGATCCCAACCCATCATTTACTATAGTAACTGCAGTGAACGTATTCTTCTCCATTACTCATACTGATTTCTTCTAGAGATGCTGACAAGGGCACCATTTTCTCAAGAATGAATATTATAAAAAATTTTAAAAGCTGAAAGTTCACAACAATTGATCAAAGAATAGTACAGAACAAAATACTTTTCTACTCAAAAAATATTTAAAAAGCCTTATTGTTGCCATTTGAGGTTTCTTAGAATAAAGAAAAACTAGTTTTAAAATTGACTGCCAAATTGCAGAACTTTTAAATAACCAAAAATCTATTCACAGTATTCCTAGTGTGTTTAAACACTGCTTGATACAGTTTAGTGCAGCATGATGTGGGCCAGCTGAAACCAATCCCCAGGGGACATACCTTAGTAGCCTATTTTACCTAGAGCATATCTTCACGACAAAGACTGGAAGACAAAGATTGAGAAAATCGTGCATGTAGTGACGATATGATAACAAAAAGTAGTGTGTGCTCAATGATTTGAGTTTTATTTTGCAGACAACATTTCAATGTTGTGGTTTGGTCGATTTTTTTTTTTTTAACCTGGTCTTTTTCTCTCTACCCTACCCTAACCATGGATATATATACCTATTCTCTTTTTGTATTTGAACTATATAGTGACAGTTCTTACATTGAGTCATTAAACCATTGGGAATTTTTGAGGGGAATTGTGTGAAATGGAGATCAAATTTATTTGTTTCCAATTGTTTTAACACCATTTACAGAATAGTCTGTTTTCATCTTTTGTTTTTCAATGCTGTTAAGGCTTATTGAGTATGCTTCGAGGCCCCAAAGCAGTAACTATCAACCACGTCTTCCCCTTAGACTCAGCTGAGAAGCTTTTGAGCTTCATCTCTAAAAAGTCCAAGTTGATTGGCCTGGGGCAAGGCCCCGGTGTTGACGTTTTAATCACCCAGATTATCCAAAGCGTTAGCAGGTGGAGCCCTGCTAGAGGGTTAAACTGCTGGAGTCGGAAGCAGGTTCTGTCTTATGCTAATCGTGACATTGGAAGTTACTTCATATCTCTGTGCCTCAGTTTCTTCACCCAGAAAATCAGAGTATTAATAGTTCCTAACACAGGGAGATTCTTTAAGAATTGCATGATAAAATGCAGAAGTGATTAGACATAATGAGGAAGGTGGTTGTGAAGAAAAGGATGTAGACGTCCCAGAGGAAGTGACACAGGAGAAAATTTCCCATTAAAATAATTCAGAGATATTTCATGACACTGAAAATGCAAAGAATAAAATGTTGGAAGTTGATCCAAACTTAGAGGAGATTTGCCTCACTTCATATCCTAAGTTACATAATCAGAAGACTAGCACTGTTCAAACTACTCTTAATAAGTTTTTTACAAGGACATAAAACACTTTAATTCTCAACGTTTCTAATGTTTTTCTTTAAGGTGTACTAAATATATATTATTTTTATTATTTTTGTTAATTTCCCTGTACACTGATAACCAACAATAAGAGTATGTTTAATGTTTTCACAAAACATTTCATCGGTTATGGGACCAATCATAACTTTTTTCCCCTTAACAATTAAGATCACTTTGTATTTTGAGTATACTATTGGAAATCATTAAAAATATATTTATTCACATCTTTTTTGAAATTATTCTTCAAATGTGAATAGAAAGAAAGGAAGGAATGAAAGATCATCTTGTTTTTTGCAATTATGTCATCTGGTACTGATAATGGTAGCCCTTCTAATTATGAATTAATTTAGAATATTATATAGTACTAGAAATCTTTCTAAGCATTTCTGTTTATATCTAAAAATGCCATTTGGATTTGTTTGTTTGTGTGTGTGTGTTTGTATTTAAGATTATATAATGTGACCTACATTCTATTTTTCTTACTGTCACAGAGGGTTTTTTTTTTTGAGTGATAATTTTTTATCCAGCAACAATTTTTATTGCTTTATTTTAAGCAATAAATATTCTAATATGCCAAACATTTCTCTAAGAGATCTGCTTGTATTATCTAATTGAATCTACATAAGAATTCTCTAAAATAGATATAGTTTAGATCCTCCTTTAAAAACAGAGAAATTCAGCCGTAGAACAGTTAAATGATTTCCCCAAGTTCACACAGCTAGAAAATAGTGGAGCCAGAATTTGAAACAAAATAGTATAATTCCAGAGTCAATATCTTCTTAGTCTAGCTGCCTTCCAAACTTATTATAAATACTAAATATTGAATGCTAAACTCAATTCAGGCAACCTAGTCTATAAATCAACATTTATATTCAACAAAGGTTTTTAATAATGATCAAAGTTATTATTATTCTCCTTATTGTAAAAATTCTAAGTCACATAATTTATTTTCCTATAGCTGTCTCTTTGTATTAAAAACTCATAGTATTCTAATTTCTTTATAGTGTACCATGATTTAGGGTAAACCATTTCTTGATAATTTAGTTAATAGGTAGATGTTGGAGCTGAAAAATGGTCAGAGTTACAGAAATTCTGTTTCTGAGTCTCACTCTCATTCTGCCAGGGGCAAACATCTGTTGATACCTGTCATCCCTGGTATCAGTCATGTTGTTAATTTTTCCTTGTTTTAGTATTCCCCACGGTCATCATTGATCACAGGATGTCCATTACAATTTGGTTCTGATGCTCTGTGTGATGATCTTTTGTTTCATTTGTTCTTCTTTATTAGGATCATAAGGGTGTTGACATTCAGTTGGTGTTTCACCAGGCAACTGACCTGCTAGTTCTTATCTGTCACAATGTCATCATGAAAACTTTTAATTTGCCCAAGTCATGATGCCCTACATAGTAAAAACAAGCAAATTAGGACACATTATAAAAATAAATTTAAAAAAACACAAAGAGAGAGAGAGAGACAGAGAGGATTCAGTTGAGCTGTAAAAAATACTATGCTTAAAGTACACAGGCCCATTGTATATATCATGATAGTCATTATAGCTCAAGGCTATTAAATATTTACCTCCATGATGCTTACATATCTATTTAAAATGTGCAACCCCCAAAGTGAGTTTCTTGCTCCACTTTGTCATAACTGTCCATGAAAAAATATTGCATTTAAGTTTTAAAAATTTTATCACTATAGAATGTTTAAGCATGCCTTCTGTTCAAGAATGTCAACTAATTTTGACCAGAATATGCATTATTACTATCGTTAATTATTATCATGTATTTGAATATAGATCAATCAAATAAAATCAAAACCTAAAGTTTTCTATCAAGTTTTTATAGTGAATTAGAATTTACAACATGATTTGAAGCAAAAAAATTAGCAAGATTCTGTAAATAATACCTAAAATGTCATGAGATTTGTGTGACTGTAAAACATTGCAAGACTGGTATTTTATTAATTAATTTATTTATTTTTGTTGTGTTGGGTCTTCGTTTCTGTGCGAGGGCTTTCTCTAGTTGTGGCAAGTGGGGGCCACTCTTCATCGCGGTGTGCGGGCCTCTCACTATCGCGGCCTCTTTTGTTACGGAGCACAGGCTCCAGACGCGCAGGCTCAGTAGTTGTGGCTCCCGACGGGGCTAGTTGCTCCGCGGCATGCGGGATCCTCACAGACCAGGGCTCGAACCCGTGTCCCCTGCATTAGCAGGCAGATTCTCAACCACTGCGCCACCAGGCAAGCCCCAAGACTGGTATTTTAATTTATTTTCAGATTTCAAGGAAAAGAAAAATAAACCTTTAAATTTAAATGGGGGGGGTGGGACTTTTTTCAGCCATGATAGAATAATAGGAATCAATTTATATTCCTATCTAAAACCACTAAAAATAACACCAAAAAAATCAATGATTTTCATACATTAAGCATCAGACAAGGCAGAAAAGTGGTCCCTGAGAGAGAAGAGACAAATGACTTGTGCCTTATGATTGCCCAGGGCTGCTGCCCACATAGAGGGATGAGGTTGACATGCAGGAAGGGAGCACTGAGGCCAAGTCTGGCAGCCTTCCTGAGTTGAGGAGAGGTACCTTAGAATCTAGTGGGGTCGGAAGGCTGTAATCCACAGAGTAGAGTACTAAAGGGAACAGAGAAGCATGGAAAGAAACTTCTTGAAAAGGGCAGAGGGTCCACCTCTAGTTTTCAGCTGACTACTGATCAACAAAGGAGTATATGAGAACTCTTGAGACCAGAAAAGAAAAAACTGAAAGAAGCAGAGGAAACAATTCCAGGAAAAGTTCAAGCCCCCACTGGCCAAAGTGGAAAATCTTATAATCCATAGGGTTTCACAGAGAGTTCTTAGAAAGGTATTGCCTCTATAGGGAGTCAAAATAGCCCTGGAGTAAAAGTTGCTGCGTTCCCACATGCAAAGCCTAAAAACAAACTGTTTCCAAGCAGATTAGTTTTGCCCCAGCACAAATTCAAGAACATTTATAGGAATATAAAATTATGCAACACTCAAAAAGGCAAAATTTGCAATCTTTAGCATCTAATAAAAAATTTCCTAGCATAGAAGAGAGGCAGAAATATGACATATATAAGCAGAAAAATCAATGATTTAGAAATCACTGAGAAATTACACAGATGATAGAAATAGTAAACAAGGCTTTGAAAACATTTATTATAACTATCATATATGTTCAGGAAGGTACAGGAAAGATAGAGCATGTTAAGTAGAGATATGAAATATATTTTAAAAGAAAAAAATT
Organism: Monodon monoceros; assembly: GCF_005190385.1. NCBI lineage: Eukaryota > Metazoa > Chordata > Mammalia > Artiodactyla > Monodontidae > Monodon > Monodon monoceros. The sequence goes on along the minus strand of NW_021703765.1, from coordinate 10,711,962 downwards.
AAACCTCTAGAGGTGAAAAATACAAAGTCTAAGATAAAAAAATACACTAAATAAGATTAAGTAGACACTACCAAAAGGTGAAAAAAATTACTAAACTTGCAAAGAGCATATCCAAATTAAAACACAGAAAAAAAACACAAATAAAAAGATATAAAACATCAATAAGCTGTAGGAAAACTTCAGGAGGCCTACTTATATGTAACTGGAGTCTCTGAAAAGTGGGGTGCAAAATAAAGGAATACTGGATGAAATTTTTCTAAGTCAGATTAGAGCTACAAGCTGTTGGGAAAGGCAGACATGTGCAGGTTGCTCAGCCCTAGCTTGGCTGCATGAGAGTGTGCCTTGGGCCTGAAATATCTTCTAACATGGAAGTCAGGAGCCCTCATAGCCTGCGCTGGGCATATTGCCTTGTTTGGGAATATCCTTCCCTGTTCCAGGTTTGACACATACTTCTTTGTTTCGCTTAAATAATGTGTCGTATGGCACCTGGCCAACCCTGCTGCTTTATCTGCTCCTGGTGGGGAGGGAATGACATCCTTTGCCTACAGCACAAGAGGGGTGCATGCAGACCATCTCCTTGCCTTGGCTGTGGGGCAACACCTGTTGGACGTGGGGGACCAACACTCACTATAGAAGCTGATGTTGCTCTGTCTCTTCTCTATGTGAGTGAGGTGTTGTTCCATCCAGTGCCTGTATGATTTGTGTCTTTCATGGTGAGTCCGCTACCTGCAAACCAAGCAGTGGGTAGATATCCTGGCACTGCTGCTCCTGGTGGTAGGCAGCAGGAGTTACTTGCTTGACATAACCCAATAGATCTAAGATGCCCAGTAAGCAAAAGGAAGGAAGGGAGGGAGGGAGGGAGGGCGAGAGAAAGAGATGAAGGAGAGAGAAGAAAGGAAGGAAGGGAGAAAGGGAAAGAGAAATAAAGAGAGAGAAAAAAGGAAAGTAAGTTACATAATCAACTTAAAATCAGTGATAAAGAGAATATCTTGAAAGTAACTGGATAGAGGTGGGGTGGGGTGGATATTATGTACAGGAGAACAAAAATAAAAGGGACAGCAGACTTCCTGATGGACACAATGTAAGCAAGAAAACAGAGGAGCAACATTAATGTACTGAAAGAGCACATCTTTCAACGTAAAAGGTATACCAAGCAAACTTATCTTTTTAAAAAAAGGTAAAATAAAGACTTTATCATATATTAAAAAGCTGAAAAAGTCAGAATTAGTGACATGCTCTACAACAAATGTTAAAGGTAGACCTTTAGGTGTAAGGAAATGTTACCAGAGGTAATATGCAGTTTGTAAATATATAGAAGTAAGATATATATCACAGTGCAAAAGACTGGGAGAGGGGAAATGGAGGTATACTGTTGTAAGGTTTTATACTATGTGTGATGTGGTATAATATTACTTGAAGGTAGACAACAATAAATTAGAAATATATACTATAAATACCAAAGCAATTGCTCAAAAAAGTATGGAGTAATAGATAATTAGCCAACAGCGGATACAATAAAATCATGAATTACTCAATCAAAAAGAAGGAAGAAAAGAGAACTAAGAACAAGTAAATAAATGGAAAATAAATAGCAAGATGGTGAATTTAGACCCATCCCTATCAATAATCATATTAAATGTAAATGGTCAAAATGTATCAATTAAAAATGAGAGATAATAAGATCACACGAAAAACCAAGATCCAACTATATGCTGCCTTGAACACCAACAACAAAAGCCAACAAACAAAAAACCTCAAAAGACTTTAAGGACGTGTATAGGTTAAATATAAATATAAAATAACATATTGGGTTAAATAACCCAATATGTTAAGTAACACTAATCAAATGAAATTGGAGTCACTCCATTAGTATCTGTGGTTGACAAACAAAGCTTTGAGTTGCCCTGTGATCCTCACCCCCTGATGTTTGCATCCTGTATAATTTCCTCCCCATGAGTGTAGGCAGGACCTGTAACTTGCCTTGGCAAACAGAAAATGTCAGACATGAAGGAATTTTGCAGATGTAAGTAATCATTATGACTTTGAGGTAAGTGAAAGGATGACCTTCCTGGGTGGGTCTGCCTCATCAGTGGAAGTACAAAGCCCTACCTGCAGAGAGAGACTCCCCGTGAAGGCTTGATGAAATGAGTGGCCATGCGGGAGAAGTTTGCATGACAAGAAACCGTTGGCAGCCTCCTGGACACAAAGATAGCCTCTAGCTTACACTAAGCAAAATGCCAGAAACTACAGTCATACTGTTGCAGGGAAATAAATTCTGCCAACAACCTGAATGACCTTGGGAGCGGATTCTCTCCTAGTTAAGCCTCCAGATGGAGCCCATTCTAGCCAACACCTTGGACTCTGAACAAAGCAGCCAGATAAGCTATGCCTGGACTGCTGACACAAGGAGACTGTGAAATAATAAGTGGATGTTGTATTAAGTCACTAAAATTGTGGTCAATTGTTGTGCATGATTAGAAAACTAATACAATATCAGGCAAAGTATATTTCAGAACAAAGATATTATCAGAGACAAAGAAGTTTATTTCATAATAATTAAGTGGTCAATTCAGCAAGAACACATAAAAATCCTAACCATTTAACATCTTAATAACAGAGCTTCAAAATACATTAGGCAAAAACTGATAGAACTGCAAGGAAAAATTAAAAACACATAGAGATTTTACCCAAAAGAAATGAAAGCATATGTCCATACAAAGACTTGTACGTAAATGTTCATAGCAACTTTATTTGTAATAACCGAAAACTGGTAACAATTCCAATGGCCATAAACACATGAATGCATCAGGAAACTGTGGTGTATCTCTACGATGGCATTCCACTCAGTAATAAAAGGGAATAAACTATCAATTCATGCAGCAACATGGATGATCACAAAGTAATTATCCTGAATGAAAACAAAAGCAGAAAAGTGTATAGTATAGTTCCGTTGAAAAAAAAAGGACATCTAAAATTCTAGAAAATGCAAAATAATTTGTAGTTACAGAAAGTAGATCAGTAGTTGGTTGGCCTGAACTGGAAGTGTGAGGGAGAATGGGAGGGAGAGGCCAAAAAGAGTCATGAGGAACTCTGGGAGGTGATGAGTATGTTCATTACCATAGTTTTGTTGGTAGCTTCATGGGTATATACATGTTCAGAGCTTATCAAATCATATACTTTAAATATGTGTGGTTTATTTCATTTCAGTTACACCTCCATTAATCTATAAAAGTTTAAATTGGGATAAGTTTCATTGTAAAATCAGAGCGTACTTGTAAAGAATTGATTTATACCTTTCTAATAAAATTACTGTAATGTACTTATAACTTGTCCACTATATTGTAGTTTGGGGAAGAAAACTGAAAATAGGAAAAATAAAACCAAAATAAAAAATCTAAATAAATTAAATAACAGATAGAATTTTCTGTACAATTAATAGTTCAATAGAGTCCTTTTTTTTAACATCTTTATTGGAGTATAACTGCTTTACAATGGTGTGTTAGTTTCTGCTTTATAACAAAGTGAATCAGTTATACATATACATATATCCCCATATCTATTCCATCTTGGGTCTCCCTCCCTCCCACCCTCCCTATCCCACCCCTCTAGGTGGCCACAAAGCACCGAGCTGATCTCCCTGCGCTATGCGGCTGCTTCCCACTAGCTATCTATTTTACATTTGGTAGTGTATATATGTCCATGCCACTCTTTCCCTTTGTCCCGTCTTACCCTTCCCCTTCCCTGTATCCTCAAGTCCATTCTCTAGTAGGTCTGTGTCTTTATTCCCGTCTTGCCCCTAGGTTCTTCATGACCATTTTTTGTTTGTTTGTTTTTTAGATTCCATATATATGTGTTAGCATACGGTATTTGTTTTTCTCTTTCTGACTTACTTCACTCTGTATGACAGACTCTAGGTCCATCCACCTCACTACAAATGACTTAATTTCATTTCTTTTTATGGCTGAGTAATATTCCATTGTATATATGTGCCACATCTTCTTTATCCGTTCATCTGTCGATGGACACTTAGGTTGCTTCCATGTCCTGGCTATTGTAAATAGAGCTGCAATGAACACTGTGGTACATGACTCTTTTTGAATTATGGTTTTCTCAGGGTATATGCCCAGTGGCGGGATTGCTGGGTTGTATGGTAGTTCTATTTGTAGTTTTTTAAGGAACCTCCATACTGTTCTCCATAGTGGCTGTATCAATTTACATTCCCACCAACAGTGTATGAGGGCTCCCCTTTCTCCACACCCTCTCCAGCATTTATTGTTTGTAGATTTTTTGATGATGGCCATTCTGACCGGTGTGAGATGATATCGCATTGTAGTTTTGATTTGCATTTCTCCAATGATTAATGATGTTGAGCATTCTTTCCTGTGTTTGTTGGCAATCTGTATATCTTCTTTGGAGAAATGTCTATCTAGGTGTGATCCTTTTTATTCTACTCTATTTTATGTATTTTATAGCACTTATTACCTTCTTTTATATTACATTATACATTTATTCATTTACCATGTTTATTGCTGTTTTTTTCTCTCTCTCCATGTGTCTTGTTCACTGATGTCACTCAACCCCCACAAGCACAAACCAGCCCTTTCATTAAAATTTGTCATATTGAATTGACTCAGCTGTATTATCAGGAGAAACATAGAGCGAATCCTTCCCTGGTTATCAAGTATCCTTCTAGGAGAGAGTTTTATATAACACAAAGTGGGACAAAGAACCCTACATAGAATTTACGAGACTATCTTACACTCTATCTTGTAACTGTGAATCCTTGAACAACTAATAAAATTAAATGAACCTTAGTTTTCTTAAACAGTAAAATGGCTAAGTGAGGTAAAATATGTGAAATAGTTAAAAAGCTAAATTAGATAGAAGTATGTGTAATGCTCACCATAGCCCCTAGAAATGCACTGATAATTAATTAAAATATAGTTTTCTTTCATCCTTTCTCCTTTCTATTTTCTTTCAGGTTTTCAATTTCCTTGCCCTGGCTTTAAAGAACAGGTTTTGTTTGTGTTTATTTTTAATGCATATTTATTGCACACTTTGTCGTACCAGTTAGTATTCTGTTATAATGTCATGTATTTAGTGCCTGCAATGATCCTGAACTTTTAGCAGTAGTCTGTTAAGAATAATATATACACCTCAAGAAGCAAATTTGTATTGGTCCAAATGTCACTCATTCTCTGTTACACTTTAGGAGGCAAATTGAACTTTTTCTCTGCTAGAAGACTATGATTATCATTAATAAGAGAAGATAACTTTAAAAAAATTAATGTAAAGATCTCCAAGTAATCTACATCAGTAAAAACAAACTTGATTTTAGAAATGATTGCTTTTGATAGACAGGCATAATTTGTTTCAATTTACGGATGAAGAAATCAAGGTTACATGAGCTATCTAGGTACAACACTCAGTCAATCAATCAATCTGTCAATCAACATGAAAGTCATTCATGTTATTCTTCCCACTTAGTTCACTTTTCTAATACTCAGCAGATGCTAGCCCAAGCCTTGTAATATAACACTGTTTTCAAATATTCACGGGAGGACTCTATCTCTCTGCCTTAAACAGAGTGTCTAATATCTTTGACTTCAGTTAACCTATCCATAAGGACTGCTAAAAGTGTTTTCATGTAGAATGCATTGAGATTCAGATGTATGGGAAACATTTAACTTTTATATATATATATATATATATATATATATATATATAACTATTTGAAGCATTTGTGGAAAGGTATCCCACTTGGCTATATAACAAGCTCTTCCTTCTACTCTTTGAAAGTGTAAAATAGAGTAAAGGAATCCATCTTAAAGAGAAGTATGATTGATGACTCTCTCCACCCCTTTTCCATCCAATCTTACCACAAACACTTTAAATAATAGAAGATGAAAGTGTGTGCCATATGAGTTAAAGATGTTTCATATGAGAAAAAAAGGTTATCTTCGATAACTCAGAAATATTCACACGTATTTCTGTCTATATTTCCCAGATCACAAAACTCAGTATTTCTTTTCTGTAATGTTTTCCACTTTGCAATAATTTTTTTTCCAAAACAAGATAAACCAAGCAAACATCAAAACAAATAGAAAAAAATTTAAAAGGAAATGCATTCAGGATAATATAGCATATATTCTTAAGGATTACTGCTACACTTAAGACTTAAAACTGAGAAAGAGTAGTATTGTCTCCAAGTACCAGAGAGCAAAACGATGATAATGTGAAGTGGCAAGTGATCAACCTGTGACCCATAAGTAAATTAAAGAATGAGTATGAATTATTTAGTTCCTATTAGGTCCCACCTGAGAGTTATTTTCTATATAAGTAAATTAAAGAGAAAAGTAAAGATGGAGAGAAAAAAGAAAAGAACATTTTTTAGCACTTACCAAAGGCCAGGCAGTTGGCTATGAGGTTTTATATAATATTTTATTGGATTTAATTTTCTCAAATGACCCTGGGGGGTATAATTGGGTCTATTTTTCTGATGCTTAAATATGAGGCTTGGCTCAGTTGAGTCTTTTTAGACTTTGTCAGGTCTTGACCTTGTTGACATAGCTCGTAAGTGGCAACACATCAATGGATGAGCCGAGAGAAAGATATCTGGTGAATACTATGCAATGGGAGGAAAATGAGGTTATAGTCAGGGCTTGGGATGCCTGATTTATTAACAGCATTCAAAATATGGTTGGTAAGTTGGCTGAAATGCTATATAAGACCTACAACGCTTATTTACGGTGAAAGTCTTTAAAACCCTAAGAGGACAAGTTTTTGCCATAGAGTAATGATTTGAACATTAGCCAAGTCAAGATATATTGGATTTTCAGTTATTAAGGACTTTTGTTTGTTTCCCCATTCAGACTTAGATAAAATTATCTGACACAAAGTTTGGGAATAGGAAAAATAGGTGATAACAGCTTAGATTCTACCAAAAATGCTGATTGGTACAAGCGGTCTAACAAGATGGGTGTCAAAAGTGCTTGGGGACCAATAAACCCTGCATGGTTGCTTCCCTTAGACAGGTGGCTGCAGAATTCTTACATTATAAATTAAGGAAACAGTTGGAACTCACCTTTAAACGTCAGCGTTCCTGTCAGAGCCCTGACAAGGTGATCTGTGGCCCTGACTGTTTCAGCAACTGTTCAAAGGAACATTTTTAGTATCAGATGCTTAGTTTAAACAAAATACGTTCCACCACCACTGAGTTGAAGCCTGGATTCTATTTCTTCTCTTGTGCCTGGCTTTACAAGTTGAGCATTTGTTTTGACAGAGAGGTTATGTTTTAGTGTAACATATAACTTGTGATTCAAGGCCAAACAATTAAAGGACTAATAACAGTGTAGAAGATACTGTGATTTGAGCCACGATCATTCAAATAGAAGTGCGATTCCTCCTAAGTGTTTCATCTTTGCTTTCATTTTATTAAGGAAATGAAACTTGCTATTACTTTACACGTTCGTACATATTTTGTACTTATACATGCCATGAACTTTCCTAGTGGATAAACAAATCTAGATACAAGTATACTGGATATTTTTGGTAGATCAAGCTCTCTTGGGTTTGACTTTTCATGTGTCTTTAGAAGTTAAAAAAAAAAGAAAAGCATATTTTAAACTGGCTCTACCCTTGAGAGGCTGTATAACTTTGAAACTTTATTTCCTCATCTGTAAAGTGATGATAACACCTAATGTGTTAAACTAGATTGACATGTGAACCTCACATGTATGGGTATGTATTGAATCCTACTAACTAAATTGCACATCTAGTATAAACATTACCAACTAAAGGGAACAATGCCTGAGAAGTACATAGCACACTGTCTGGCACCTAGAGGGTACTCAGTATGGCAGCAGTGATGATGATAAAGGTGATGGTGATTATTTTTATGATTATGTCAGCAGGCATTTTACTATCTGCTCAGATCACAGGATTGATCTTAGAATCTCATAAAGGTTGTTTAATATAGTTTTAGCTTGATTTTTAACTGAACTGGTTAAATTAGTGGCACGACCTTAAATGAGTTGGACGCTGGGTAGCAGTGACTTAGGAAGTCAGTGGTGAAATGTTTAATGAGTGAACGGTAGCACTAACTGAAGCTTGCAACTGGGTACCTGGAGGGAGGGATTGGAGAGCAGTGAGCTCTGAGAGCCAAGTTGGAGAATCAGTCAGGTGAGAAAGGAAAATTACTTCCTTCTGATTAGAAACAGAGAGCCATGGGGATTTGTTTTGGTGGTGAGCAGACACGTAACATAATAATGGAGATGTCTTTCTTTCTGCTTCTGCCTGGAGAGAGAGAAACAGAGAAAGTCATATAACAAAGAGTGAGGGGAAATAGAGCAGGGACTTTCTAGATGATTAGGAAACCCAGGAAAGCAAGAAGGAGGACCATCTCCCTAATAGACTTAGGAGACTGAAAAAAGGAAAACTACCAGCAGAAAACTCACTCATAAATTGTTTTACACCCACTTGCCCTGGAATCCCCAAGTTGCTGTTACATAAGTGACCCAAAAGATTGTTTTGGTCTAAAGTTATCTCCCAGATGCAGCTTGGTAGCATGGGAAAAGAAATGGCTTTGGATTCAGGTGGACCTGGGTTTCTGCTGTGGCCAGGTCCTATATTGATAACTTTGTACAAATTACTTAACCTCTCTGAAGTCCAGCTTCTTCTTTAGTAAAAGATAGATAGTAATAACATCCTGAAAGTGTGTGGTAAGAACAAATAAAAGTACAATTTATGTAAATAGTTTCTTGCAGAAGATACTCAGAAAATGCTAATTATAATCCACCGTCTAAGACCATTTCCTCTTTGTCTCTTCTACTGATGCATCTCTCTCCTTCCTTCCCACAGGATTCTCTCTTCCTGCTTTGTTCTTAAAAAGCAATATTTGTCATTCCTAGTCAATATTGGCTTGTCTTTCGTCTCAGTAATCGAATATATAATGATGCTTGGCTTCAGAGATTGTTTCCTAAACACCAGATCTACATTAAAAATACTAATGAAATTGCTATCTCTACTTGTATGTCCTGCAGACATAATGGACTGAACATATCCCAAAGTGACAGCATCAGATCACCTCTTAACCTCTTCCTTCTCTTCCAGTAATCACTAGCTCTCTTCATGGTTTTATAGCACTATTTATTTTCAAAGCTGTAACCCAGAGGTTGGCTCCTGTATTTATCGCTTCCAACTCGGTAAAAAATCATGTTCTTTCTAATATTTGGAAGCTAGACCTATTGCCAATCCCTTTGTTTAAGTCTGTGTCATCATCACCTAGACTAATCTCTTAAAGAGTCACTTTTCCCCTAAACTCTTCCCTCTCCAGCAAATCACCAAACTTTGTCCTGGGTTTTGTGAAAGTCAAACATTTTATAACCAGGCACAATTAAGCTATACAAAAAAAAAAAAGAAAACTTAGCAAAAGAATCTGATCAATTAGAGCTAGAAAGATATGGTACATGTTTACACTAGGTTGCATGACAACTGGTACTAGGTATTGGTTTTAAGTTCTCACACCTAACCAAGTAAGAAGTATAATTATCTGTAAAGCATTTGTACATAGTGGAATAAATAAAAAACATCAAAATCTTCACCGGAGGCTTCACTCTCAGCTGATGACATTAACTTGTACTTTCCTGGAAAGGTTGCTGTCAGGCAATATGAACTCACTCATCTTCCCTCGTTTCTATAATAAACTACTTCGTATATTGACTCAACATCTTTCTCTCTTTTTTTATGCATGAAGTAGTTTCTCCTGTTATTGCTAAAACAAACACGTGGCCTGAGTCACATTGTGGGAAAAGCATGCTCACATATATCAGTGATCCACAATGTGCAAATTATAAATTCAGGTTCTGCCATCCAGGTTATTCCTCTATAAATTATTTCCTTCCACTGGTAAACCTTCAACCTTTTGAATAAACTGCCCCATTTGTTATCCAAAGCATAAATACATAATATATTCTTCCCTAAATGAAAATAAACACAATATAACAAACAAAAACGACAACAAGAAAAGTTCTACTCCTCCCTCATACAACCTCTTTCCCATCGATGTTGAACGCCCTGAAGGAACGGTCAGCCTCTGGAGCTTGCACTTCCTCAATACTCTCTCCTTTCAGTTTGGCATATATTTCCACAATTTGTTGGAAAACAACTCTTTACAAAACACTATTTGTAATGTCATGACTGGTTTTAATTCCTTAAATCCACTTAGCTTGTATCAATCTTCATCCTACTTAGCTTTTGAGTAGCATTGGGCATTTTAGAGCATTTCTTAAAAGTGTTGTAGAGAGTCAGACTTCTGCCTTGTGTTTCAAGTTACTCTTTAAGAGTAACATTTATTTTACTTGTAAAATGACTTTTTCACAATGTGGAATGCTAATAGATATGTATATATTATTCTAAGAGAATCTTCAGTTTCCATACTTGATTGTTAATTAGAAGTGGATCAGTGAGGTCATAGTGGATTAAGTAATGCACAGCTGGTGAGTAAATTCCTATTTCTGTGATAACCATAGTTTACAACCTTAACTGAGTCACTGATAGCCTAACAAATGTGGTTTCCTCAAATAACATCCATAGTCTAATGTTATAAGACAAATGTCCTCTACCATACTAAGTGAAGTAAGACAGAGAAAGACAAATATCATATGATATCTTTTATATGTGGAATCTAAAAACATGAACTTATTTACAAAACAGAAATAGAGTCACAGATGTAGAAAATAAATTTATGGTTACCAGGGGGGCAAAGGGAGAGGGATTAATTGGGAGATTGGGATTAATACATACACACTACCATATGTAACAGATAACTAATAAGGACCTACTGTATAGCACAGGGAACTCTACTCAATACTCTGTAATGACCTATATGGGAAAAGAATCTAAAATAGAGTGGGTATATCTATATGTATAACTGATGCACTTTGCTGTACAGCAGAAACTAACACAACATTGTAAATCAGCTATACTCCAATAAAAAATTTTTTAGAAAAAGACAAATGTCCTCAAAACTATTAAAATGTTCATTATTATAAGAAAACTATGTGCCCCTTTAGTAAACAGACTTAGACTGAAATTTGATTTATGATCATAGGTATAAAAGAATCCATAAGGCAATCCCCAAATGGGCAAACTCCCAAATGCTCATTTTAGAGGCAAACATGGAGGGAATGGAGGAAGACCGACAAAGTATTAGTTTATTCCAAAGAAGGAATTTAGGACCATGGAAGACAATGAAAAGGGACACCAACAGAACTTCTTGTTGCCATATTGGATTAGCCTCTGACAAGCCAGATGCCTTCAATGCTTATCTAACAGGATGGCATTTGTGTTATAGACCACGTGGTTTCCTCTTCAATTTCTTTATAAAATGCAGGGTTAAATTATAGTTATTCAGTTCCTTTACTACCTTTATAAACTGAGTATGTATATTCTCTTTAGTGTGTTGGACAAATCTAAACCTAATTTAAATCAATACATATTTTGCTGGTGACTACTTTTGTCATAAGGGAGACACGTGACTAAGTTGACTTAGACTGAAGAGAAGGGTTTTATCATGGGTAGGAGAAATGTTCTTTATCTTAGGCAGGGAGTAAACAGGGAAGTGTTTTGGCCTGGCAGTTATCCGAAGACCACCAAGAGAAAGTAGTCTTAGAATGAGGCTAATGTTGTGGACAGAATAAGAGAGAGAACGATTTTGAGTTCTAGATGACACTATTGAAACGCTCAACCTACCAACCCTGTGTGCTGTTATGTGAGATGATGGACTTAGGTATTTTGAAGACTGAGACATGGTTTCTGCTACTTATAACAAATGATATCTTAATTCAGACATTATTTTAAATCAGCTCCTTACATTCCCTCTTCTGACCAATAGCTTTATTAAAGCCACTTCATTTCTTTTCATTTTATCTTCTTCCCCAGTAGCCAGGCCTAGAAGTCTTGGAGTAAATCTTGACCGGTTCCCTTCCTGCATCCTGAGTATCCTGCTATACAAGGCAACCAAGTGTTGCTTCCCCTTAAACGTCCCTAAAATGATTCCATTCCAAACTACCGACTGTCACTTCGTATTTGATCTTCTGCTCAAGTAGAGATTACAGAAAACCTCCTAGACATGCAACGTATTTTAGGTCTGTCCATCCTTACTGGCGTAATATAATGCTGCTCATGTAATACTGCCAGTCTGATCTTTTAATATAACCCCCTATTTACAGGTTCTATTTATTTCCAACCACTCAACTAGGGCAGCGTTAGTGGAAATAGAGCTAATGATGTGATGTTGGAAGTGAGTTAGATGACAGAGCTCAAGTTCCATCAGACAAAACAGTTCCTCCTATGGTTGTGACTCTTCCTGAACACCTTTCTCTATTTGTGGCAAATAATGAAGATATTGCAATACTTGTTTTGTGACTACTTGCCTTTCTGGCTATATTGTGGGATTTCTTGAAGGCTTAAACCATGTTCTACCTTTTTCTTTTTTTGCACTACTTATAACACTAGTGACCACATTACATATCAATGGAACAATCTGAATATTGAATAATAATGACAACTAGGAAAAGGCATATGTATCCTTTTTCTATTGCTGAGTAACAAATTGCCACAAATTTAGTAACTTAAACACTGTTTTTATCATTCCATATTTCCTGTTTGTTAAAGGTCTAGCCGATCTGTCTGAATTCTCTGCTAAGGATCTCACTGGGTTAAATCAAGACATCAGCCAAGGCTGTTGTTCTCACCTGGAGGTCTGGATCCTCTTCTGAGTACAGTGGTTTTTGATAGACTGTGTTTATTTCTCATGCTTTCCATGTGAAGCCCTCCTTCTTCAAGCACATCAAATCTTTCTCTTGCTTCAAATCTCTTCAACTTTCTCTCCTGCTCTAAAGGGCTCATGTGATTACATTGGCCCTACCAGAATATCTGGGATAATCTTCTTATCTTCAGTTCAACTGATTAATAACTGTAATTATATTCGTAGAGTCCTTTTTTCAAGTGACATAACATTTTCATAGACACAACACCAGGGAACACAGTTCATGTGGGCCAAGATTCTGCCAGTCACAGCATGCATAAGGCATGTGTTAGTTGAACACAGCAGAGTATAAAATGTATTACGTTATGATTAGAGATGTGTAAAAAAATATGGGTAGGCAGAATCAGAAAATTATAAAATATTAAGATTTATATAAATAAATTTTTTCTATGTATAAAATATTCTTTAATCTTTTATAATTTATAGAATAGCATAGAAAATATATAAACACCAACATAAAATTTAAAGGATTAAAAATGCATCTAAATATTTATTAGTAGTAAGGTTTAAATTTCTGAGTTTATTACATAAGGTTGAAATTTTTCCTTGATTTGGAAAAGCTTACGGGGTTATTTTTCATTTTGTTAGACAACGATAAATAATCTGTCCTGTCACAATTACCCAATAAGTCAAATATCTAATTTGTGTAGCTGAGGCAGAAAAAAAAAAAAAAGGCGTTATTACAGTGCTAATGGAAGAAATGCAGTCATATATTAACTCAGCATATGTACCCTGGAAAGAGAATGGGTGATACTGTGATATGTTCAAAGATGTCTGCGGGTAAGAACAGTTGACTTTCATTCTAATCTTAAGATTATGAAGCAAATGTTTTAATTGATCAAGTACTCATATTAGGGTGAAAGGTATGTTTAACAACTATTGTGTATTAATAGAAATGTTAATTTATTTTTATCAGCCTTTAACTCTAAATTCTTTAACATTTTAATCTTGTTAGCTATTAACATCTAATAGAAGGTATTATGCAAATCCAGAGAATTATCTGAGAATCTTCAAAATGAAACATATCTTTACAGATGGTGTGAAGTACTGAATTGTTTTCAATGTGGTATAGATTAACAACTGTCTAAACAGAAGCACACTTGAAGGACTGTTTTCATTTTCACTGGTAAATCATGAATTATTTTGAGACATATTAATTTAAATTGGATTACACTCAATAAAAACAGAGCTGTTTCCACATCGTAAATAAATTTTGAAAATACACATGAATAAGCAAACAGCCTTTGGGATGTGTGTGACAGTAGGTGTGTAAACATATTTTTAAATAACTTATTTTTTTAAATAAATTTAAAGATTTTCTACATTTTTCCTCCCACCTCTCAACATCCAGATACACTTGTGGTTTTGTGTAAAAAAAATGCACACTCCTTCCCGGTGGCTAAGGATGAAAAGACTGCATTGGATCATGATAAATGGGCTTTATTCCCCAAGCTGTTTAGAGCTGTGAAGTGGTTGTGGGAGTTGACAGGGTTGATACTTTGTGATGTAACTGGAGGTAATCAAGAGATGTTTTTATACATTATTTACACATGGCTTCTATCAATTCAATGGCACTCAAAAGAGCCTATCCATTTTATAGCAATCTAGTTCTCTGACTCTGCAAGTAAGGTTAAGACAAATGTATTTCTATACAATATAGAAGAAATTGTTTGAATTTCGTATTTTCATTTTTAATATATCATGATTTTAAATATTATAGAACACTATTTTTATTTTTAATTGTAAAAATAGCATTCCTAGGTGAATCATTTCTTGTTCTAAATAAAATAATTTCTTGTTTTTATTTATTAAATGTTCTTTATCCTTATGCTATTTTACTATAAAATTGATAAAAGAGATAAAAATCATAAAAAAGAAATGTCAACTTTGTATAATTCAGTATTCTTTTTTTAAAAACTGTAAAATTATCTTTACTCAGTTTCTGTCTCTCAACTAAATCTTTTCTTATTTGAAAACTCCAACTGGAAGGTTGGCAACAGGAAAAGCCAGCACTCATGCTAAGAAGGTGCTGTTGAGAGCTCATTTGAAGAAACTGTGAGAAAAAAAGAGGAAAGCATATGTAGAGTAAAAAAAAATACATTACTACTTCCTTAGGCAGCAATGTGGTTAAATATTGGAATGATCATCTATAATTAAGCAAAATTAAAATCAGGTAATTAGATAAAACAGAAAATAATAATGCAGTGTGTAGATGGGTTAAGTAAACATTTTTACCAAGTAACAGTTATAATTGCCTTTGTCTACACTCTGTATGACTATAGCTCTTCTTCAGTTCTTGATCTATCTCTCCCTTGATATATATGTAGTTTATAAGAGGAGAATAGTTTACTCATTCTTATGAACTTTTTACTTTTCTTTTTCATCTTTATAGATGGATAGATACGTAAGTAGATAGATAAATATACACTAAAACCTCCCATCTGCTAGGCGCTGGGAACAGGGAGATCTAAAATCTACTGGCCAAGTTGGAAGAGGGAGTCAAACAAATAAATAAACAATTACATAAATATGAGAAGAGGTGTAAAGTGTAGAGAGTGAAGGAAATACACTAGAAAGCTCGCAGGAAGCACCTAACTGCTTGGAATGGTGTGGGGGTATCAGTGGTAAATGTGTTCACTAATATGACCAAGTACATGGATAGGTCAGCAAAATATCAGAAATAAAACATGTGCTTCACTTGGGGAGAGTATGATTTGAAATATCCACAAAAGGCCATGAGAACGATCTATCAGGTCAAGGGAATACACAGCTTGTTATTAATATTTTTCCTCACAAATAAATATGAGCTGCCCTGTCTTGACCCAGACCATCATTTAGGGTAGTTTAAGTGGTGAAGTAAAATGACCAAAGAAAAAGTGTGTCACCCTCCCAGTTTCCTTGCCCAAATACGTAGATTAAACATAGTTGTATCCTGATGGAAGGCTTGAATCCCACCCCCTTCCCGAATTAGATTGTTAGATTAAGATGGGATCGTATATTTAAATGTCCTTGATTCAAGGAAAACTAGTAATATTCACAAGCTTCAATATATTTATAGGGTTTCAGTTTACACATTAAAATATGAAATCTAAAAATAGATTGTCCCTAAATCCTAGCATAAATGAAAGACAAGGTCTCTCTGGGCTCTTTTATAATACTCTGGAAATCCTAAGTTTACAAGAGTACAGCTAAGAAGCAGGCAGAAGGAGATAAGAATGGTGAAGGCTGCTTATATCCATAGGGGGCCAGGAAGCTACAATAAATAATAAACCGAGGCTTTAATAGTGGAAGTGAACAATTAAACACCAAGTAAATGTAAGCGTAGAGTGATAAGTTCTGGCAAAACGCATGTCAAGTGTCTTGCAACTATATTTCTGGACTGTGACAAGACAATTAATGAGAGTGGCAGGAAAGTCAGCAAATAATGCATTATGATTATCCATCAAGAAGTGCAATGAATATATTGATCAAAGTCTAAATATCTCCTGTGTTAAGGAGGGGCATAATGGAACTATAATTACCAGTATCAGTGGAATCCCAGAACAATTTCTTCAAGGTCAATCATAATATTGAAATGTGAAAATGTTGGGCAAATAGCCCAATTAGAAACATATAAGTTTGAGATAAAGGAAGCTGAAAGACAGCTGAGTCAGTAAAAGATAAGAATTTTCCATGCTTAGTACTTGCTAGGGTTCTGATTAGCCGATGTTTTAAACTGAGATTAAAACATAACTAAAGGGGAAAAAAAGTAATGGAATCCTCTCGTTTTTTACAGTGAAGCTGTATATTGTGTGTGTGTGTGTTGAGGAGTATACAGAATTACATGTTAAGTCATTTATCCCTCAAACGGGAACAACAACAAAATAATTTACTTGTTCCAACTGAAGACAACATGAAACTACATAAATATTACTTTAAATTTCACTTATCAGGATTTTAAAAAGGAAAAATTGTGATACATGATAAAAATCCACATTATTCCTTGTTTTAAGAATCGCTTTGTACGTCTCTTTGGTGTGTCAGTATTATTGATTAAATTAGATTTGGTGTACTTCAGAATGCCTCAAACCAATTTAGTTTGCTAGCCTTAAGTGTTCTAGCTGACAGATCACTCTTCCTCCCGTCAGTTAAAGGGAATTGCAGTGATTTTTTTTGAACTCCATAAAAAATGTCATTAAGGATTTCCTCTATGCCAGGCGTGACTATTGCCTTCAACCCTGCTTTGACATTTCATTTATTCAAGGGTGTCCTTGTTGCCTTTCCCTCCTCTAAACTCAGTAATTATGGTGCCATACTATTTAGCCTTAGAGAAAGATTTCCAGAACAATTCAAGATAGTTCAAAACTCAGCAAGCTGTCAATCCATTTGCTCCAACAGCGATAAAGCCATTTATATTGTAGAAGGATTCTACAGCTTTATGAGGCAGTATGAACTCCAAATGATATTTGAACCCAAAATTTAAAATATCCTCTTCTCCGTTTGCAAAAAGTTCTACCTAAGCTGCTTTCAGTGATGTATCTCTTTAAGTATTCCTGTTAGTATTTATTATAATACCAATTTAAAATGGGCTATATGAATGAGACTTTTAATTCTGCATCAATACTGACAAACTGAACAGTAATCAGAAGTATTAAATATGATTTGACATAACCTCAAATATTTCTCTTGTATCTCCAAATACTTTTTTTAAGTTCATGACCTTAGATAGTACCATTGGCTACTTTCATTCATTATGTTTAGCTACCAATCAACTCCTTAGCTCCTCTCATTTACTGAATGACTGAATTTCCCTCCACCATTTCTGAATTCCCTCCGGTCATTCCTGATAACTTCAGCATCACAAGTAACACATTGTTTAGACCCTTTTCCTCCTAACCTCTAACATATATTTTCTCTACCTCCTTCAACTACCTATTACTGTAGGATTGGCTTAAATCTTTACATTACCAGGTAGCTTCTTCCTCAAATTGAACATATCACCCCATTTTCCTAACTCATGAACTCAATTATTCCCATGTCAACACTCCAGCACTCCAGAAAAATTTTCTAACCCACTGATACTTCCGTTTTTCCAGAGGAGTTTCAACTGAATGCATCAAAATTTTTTAAAAAAGAAAGAAAACATATATAAAAGGAGGGGAACATTAAAAATCCTAAAGCACAGTCTAACATACACAAAAAGATTTTAAAAACTAGAGCACAATAATTCATTTACTAAGGTTAATGATATGTGAAGGACTGGAGAGAAACGTGTTTGGGGAGGAAAAATGCAAATGAGTCATGTTCTGGCATCCTAGGTTTTATCCAAATGAAGATATCAAGTAACCACTGCATTATATTGCAAATATATGTGTGTGTATAATCTTAATAGTATAAAAATGTTTCTCGTTTTTAGATTTCATTCCATTCCATTTCTTCATTCTCCTTCATAGCAACACCCCTCTCAAGCTGCCTGTGTTTGCTGACTCTGCTTCCTTTCTTCCTTAGTCTTTTCTGTCCCCTCTAGGCTGGAGGAGTCTCCATGAGTTCACAGTGACAAGTCTTGTCTAGACAATTTGTAAGCTGCCTCTTCCCAGATCCTGTCTCCATGTCCTGGGGAGTCAAGCCTGTAACAGCACTCCTCCCTGATAACTCTCCTTCTTCCGGGACACACTGCCCTCTCTTGGTTTCCGTGCGATGCCCTCTCATGATTTTCCTCCTACCTTAGTCACTGCCCCTTCTAGGTCTGCACGCTAGATGTTTTATTCTTTGTCTCCTAAAGCTGGAATAGTCCAGGGCTCAGATTTTGGCCTCATGCACTGTCTACACACTCTCTCTAGGGGAGATCTCCAAGGGAGATCTTATTTAATCCCCAAACATTATACACCATCTAAAGGTCATTCACTGTTAAATCAATAGCTTGATCACTGAAATTTCCTGGAATCCAAATGCGTATAGTGCAATAGTTACTTGATAGCTTTATTGAATGTTTTATAAGCAGCCACAACCTAGCATGCCAAACCATGACTCTCATTTTTCCCCCAGATATTTTTCTATTCAGTCTTTCTCATATTAGTAATCTTAATGAATGTGCTATCTATCTTTCTCTACTTTTATTTCATTAAAATTTCCTAAAATTTTATGTAAACATACACAATATTTCAAAATTTATGTAATTAAATTTTATTAAAATTTATAAAAAATATTATTACCAACAACAGTAATGAAACTGAGACAATCTTGATGCACATCTCTTTTCCTTACACTCAACAGCAAGGTCTGCCAACTTTGTCTCTGAAATATACGTGAACTTTTCCTATTTTTCTGCATCTCCACAGTCACTACCCTAGTCCTATCATTCTACTTGCATGGTTCCCATATAACGTTCCCAGAATGGCCTTCTGATGTACATTAGATCATGTAACTTTACTGTATAAAAGTCTGCATGATCCCTTAGGCATTCAGAATTAAATCCAGTATCTTTAGCATGACTTACAAGCCTTTCATGACTTAGTCTTTGCTTATTACAACTATCCCTCTCCCCCAGATACAATCCAGCCACCTTGGTCTTTCTGTTCCTTGTTCTAGCCATAGTTTGGACCACTCTGCCTATAGAGATTTCCATGACCAAATATTTCTCAGTACTCCAATGTTAGTGCAAATGCCAATGAAATCAGGTAAATGTTTAGAAAGTGAGTGAAGAGCTACATATGTTAAGGTGATCAGAGGCTACCTCTGTACCACTTCTTAGTTTCATTCGTTTCATAGAATTTGTCACTGCTTAAAATTATCTTACTTAGTAGTTTGATTTTTTTCCTTTCTCTTTCTGCCAACTAGAATTTATGCTTCAGGAGAAGAAAGCCATTGTCAATATCGCTGATTGTTGAAGCCTCATCACCTGGAACATCTCGTCTTAGGATAAGCTCCGTAAGTATTTAACGAATAAACCAAATAAATGAACATAATTGTGAATACTTTCTCATTATAGAATCAAGTTAAAGTTTGGTTCTAGGCCTTTAACATCAATTTATCTTTTTCATGTGTTTTTAATTTGATAAGCCCAATTAGGATTAAATGTATAGATCCAATGATTCCTATCATTTTCTAAAGTCAACAAGGAAATGAGGAAATAAAAAACTGTAGGTGCTAAGTCCAACAAACAGGCCCTTCTCATTCAGCTTTCAAATATGACTCACATTTCCTGAATTTCCTAACAGTGATGTACATTTGTTTTCTGA
Organism: Monodon monoceros; assembly: GCF_005190385.1. NCBI lineage: Eukaryota > Metazoa > Chordata > Mammalia > Artiodactyla > Monodontidae > Monodon > Monodon monoceros. The sequence continues at coordinate 10,691,916 of NW_021703765.1, read as the reverse complement.
GAAATGCCCTAAGGCATTCAGTCTCAGCTTCTGTTGAAGGCAGTGGCTCTCTACAATTGCTGTCCTTAGCAGCTCTTATTCAAACTTCTGACTCTGCTTGCCTTACCAAAACACCTCTCATTAGCAGCTCTTGGCATCAGTCACTCTTTAGAGTGCCGAGACAATTCTGTGGCTACTTTATCTTCTTTGTACTCACACTAGTGTCAGTTTCTCATCCTTAGCATCACAGCCCTTTGGGGTGGATTATTAACCTGCTGTGAGAGCCTTTCCTTTGTATTGTAGGATGTTTAGCAGCATCCCTGGCCTCTTCCCACTAGATGCCAGTAGCTCCCTCCCCAGCTGTGACCACCGAAAATGTTTCCAGGTAATGACGAATTTCCTTAGGACCCCAACTCACCCACCCACCCACCATGTTGAGAACCACTGCTCTAGTGGACAACTCACAGAAGGAGACTTTCTAGAAAATAGCTCTTCCCTTGACTTCCATGGACCGATCTCTCTTATTCTCCACCTACCTGTCTGTCTACTTCTTTGTTTTCTAAGAGAAATGATATCCTGCAGTTCCTCAAGGTTCAATCCTTTGTTTTTCTCTTTTCATTTTATATGTATCCTAGGAAATCTGGTCACCCATAACTTCAATATTAACTTAAAATCTGTCTTCTCCAGAAAGATCCCAAAAGCCCCAGTATAGGTCATATGTCTTTGTTCACACTCTTTTAAGCCTGTTGCTTTCTTTCACAGCACTAATCTCAGATTGTAAGTCTTATGTAATACATTTATAATTATGATACTGTTTTTATTAATGTCTGTCTCCTACATAAGACTATAAGCTCCCTGAGAGCTAGATCAGTTATATATTTTGTATGCCGTGTATGCCAATAAGACTCAAAAACACTAAACCGAGTTCTAGGAACAACTTGGATTTCCCCAGGCTAGACATGAAACCTACTCTTTGAATAGCCGTCTTAACTAAGATTATTTCTGTCAATTACTGCTTAGTTAGTTTCAATAAACTCAGTACGTTCCAATTCTGTAGATTCAGTCTTCTCTCTCTTGCAAGATTTATCTTGACGTAAAGCATTCAGTACTATCAATAACTTCACTCAGGAAAATGTAGCTACTGTCTGTTAGGTTTAGCCAGGCCGTATGAACAATTACTCATTTGTTTCATTTTTGTTCCACAGGATACAGCCCTTTTTATGTACTCTCTCTTTGGGTTTATTATTTTTATTTTAGATTTTCTTCTTGTCTCTATTTTCAGAAACTGGCTTAATTTGGGGTAGTTTCCTTCTTTGGTGCCTGAAGCCTTTGTCTGTGCTCTGTTGCCTGTGGACAACACTTCTGGTAGGCTAGTGGCCTGGATCATGAGTATGGCTCATACCCTGACAACACACTCGCCTATTGGAAAACATTTCTCTTCTTATGGTTCATGCTTCATGACTTGAACTTTTTACCTTGTCTTAGCATAAACTGAAATCAGCACCCCTTGTGAACTTATAAGGTGTAAGCAATTCTAAAGGTTAGTCCTGAACCTTCCCTAATGCCTTACTACAAAGAAACAGATACCCCCTCAAATATAAGTACAAAATATGACAGTCGTTTTTACATATATATCATCAGAGGTACACCATTACCAAAAAACAGAGATAACAATGGAAATGCAACTTAACTAAGCATCAAAATTATTTTATCCATTCAACAAATGTTAAACGAGTGCTGATGCTTTGGCGTTCTTGTAGGCTTTGCAATATATCAATGCACAAAACACACACAAATTCTTGCTCTGAAGGATTGTCTCCATGAGTAACACACAGTGAGGATGTAGTTGAGTGATTTTTTTTCTTTCTAATCTTCAGTATTCTCACTTGTAAAGTGGAGATTAATTATATCAAATTTGCATGGTTCTTGGAAAGACTAAATTGGACAGGGAGGGAACTGGTGTAGTGCTTGGAATAAGAGGATATCAGTAAATGGTGGTTTTTCATTTATTTATTTATATTTAGATTATTCCTAAATTCTCTTACAAGTTTAACACATGAGAATCTGAGCTATGCATTAAACATGGGGAAGTCTCATGACCCTAACTCTCTATGTACTATTACCATAAATAAACTTAGGTCAAAATTATGAGAGCCTCCTCAGAAAATTTGATATAATTATGATTTATTCAAGCTTGACAAAACTGACTACAGTAATAATTGTTTTACAACTACAGGTTTTTAAAGTTTTTGTTTGTGCTTTTGTTTTAAACAGAAAGAATTAAAATTCAGTTGTAGGGATGGCTGCACTTCTGGTACAGAGTAGTAAACGCCTAAAAATGATCCTCTCACAGTTATGTACGGGTGCCTCCCTGTTAAGTGCCCTCCTAAGGGGACACTCACCATCAGGATGTTGAAGTACAGGGTCTGCACTTTGAGAGCAGGGGATGCATCCTTACATTTTGCAGCCTCAAGTGCCTTGCCTACCCCACCCACTCTTAATGTTCCTCTTCAACTTGGTCACAGGTTTTGGAGAGGAAGAGTAAAACTTCTATTTGCAGATGGTTGATTGTGCACGTAAAAGTTCCTAAGAAATTATTAGGAATAATAAATGAATTAGGTAAGGTTGCAGATTGCAAGGGCAAGAAAATAGTAGATTAATTGTACAATAAGCGAATGGAAAAATGTCATACATACTTACATTGGCCTCACAAAGTATAAGATGTGTAACAAAGTGTGTGGCAGATACACTGAATACTAAGAGACATCGCTGAAAATTAATGAAGACAAATAAATGGAAAATATGTCACCTTCATGACTGGATGACCTAATATTGTCAGGTTAGCAATACTCCCTAAATTCATCTTTAGTTTCAATGAAGCCCAAATCAGAATTGCAGCAGCATATTCAAAAATTAATAGGGAAATGAAAAGGGCCTAGATAGTCAAAACAATTTTTAAAAAGATGAGCAAATTTGTAGAACTTACTACCTGATTTCAAAACTTTCTCAAAAGCTACAAAAATTGGGAGACTGTGTAAGGATAGACAGACCAGTCAATTGTGATTTATAACTTAAAAAAAATAAAGAAAACAGAAAAGCAATTAAAAATAGAGAAAAAAACTGTAAGGGCAAATACAAATTAAAAATAAGAGGCTTAATTTTTCCTGTTGAAAATAAGGGAAGAAATTCTTCCTCACTCTCTTTTTTTTAGAGCATGTACTTTAGAAAACTTGTAATTATAACTTCTTTCTCAGTCTCTTTGAAATGTATGTAAATCTTTTCAAAAGCTATATAAGCCTCTCACCGGCTTAGCAACACAGGAATATCTTTCTCAAAGACCTGGGAACCATCTCTTTGAAATGTCATCATCAAAGAAGTTAACACCCCAGTTTCTGGGGGGATGGGGGGAGGGGTGGTAGGAGTCTAACTTGGGGTCTTGCTCCAAAACTATATCCTGTCATAAAGATAGGAGAAGTGAAAGAATGAAACACGTAAACTACACTTAAAATACTTTCATTAGGTTAGGAATTATGTCTCATACACAAGTATAAACTGCAAAGTACTGAGTTCTCCTAAGTGTACAACTGAAGAATTTAAACTTCCTTTCAAATCCCACCTGTCTTAACCTCCATCCTTTCAGAAGTAAATTAATTATTGAGTAGAGTATGTGAGGGTCTTTCAGGTGAGAGTGTAAAACCAAGGTCTTTTCTGCCATGTGTGGATATTAAACATCCCCTGGCACTCTTTTACAAAGATAGAGTTAATCCTGCTGTGACCTTGATCAAACTTCTTTTTTCTCTTTCATTGTAGCTGGCTCCAATAGCAGCTCATTGAATTCTGTATCATGCCACCGTCCCTTTCACAGAGGTAATCATAAGCCTTAAAAAAGATCTAGATATCAATCAAAATTAGAAAAATGCATACATTAAACTGGTTTCTTATGCAGCGTTTAATAAAGTGCTACAATGTTATATTTATGGGGCATGCATACATTTATATTTGTATATTACCTATACTGTATGTAATAGATAGATAGATGATAGATAGATAGATAGATAGGTAGATTTTCATTTGAGATAACTAGAGAGGTGAGTAATGCATCAAATACCTGCTTAACCATAAGTCAGATTTATATCTCCCCATAAATGGAAATGGTTTCGTAGTTTTATATTTAAGAAAATTAATAATTAGCTATGCAGACTTGATTGCTTTCAATATATAAGGTTAATACTTATGATCTAATAGAACGATATCCATCTATTGAAGAAATGTTAAGCCAAACCCCATAGAATAATTGAATATCTTTTGGTGGGGGGTAGGAAGCTATATCATCTTGATTAGTAAATGATCTATGATCAGCAAATCTGTGATTTTAGACGCTAGCCAAGTTTAATTTTTTCAAATTAAGAAAAAATATAGGTAGAGCCTATATGCTTAAAACAGAAAAATATAAAACTCAAAGAGTATGACTGTGGTCCCTGAAAGATGATAATCTAACAAGCTGTATGTTGTTTAATGGCCAGTGAATCAATAAAGTTTTCAGGAGTTCATCCATTTATTTGTCAAATCGTATTAAATTTTTACTTAATTTTATAGACATGGTACTGTGAATAATTACTAATTCTGTCCATGAAAGAGAGAAAATATAATTTTGAAATAAATAACATCACTGAACAATGGTTGTTAGTTAATTTTTATTTGAAGCTATCACTAGAAATTGGAAGTTTGCAAATACCTGATTAAGAATAATAAGGCTTTTCCATGAAGTTACTTTATTAATGTTCATTCTACAATGTTTATTACATGCCTTTTTGGATTACCAAGTTGTTAATTTGGTTATGAAATGTGAGCATCTTCATGACTAAATGTTCCTCCAATATAGATGATAAATTATGGGTTCAGAAGAATTTACCTTTTCTTATTTGAAATATTATTATTCATCACTCTTAATTCCCTTATAATATCCTTATTCTCACTACAATTCTTAAAAGGTGCTCGGAAAAGGCATATAGATGAGCTATAGATTTCCACTGGCAACTTTACAAGAAGTGCACTCAAACTTTATTCTGTTACAATCTCTGTAATTTACGTTAAAGAGCAAATCGAAACTATTTTGTGTTAAATAAGTTGTATAATAAATGACATTTGGTCAAAGGCAACAAACCTCTTGTCTAACCTTTTATGATATGCTGAAGTGTCTTATAATTTAGTCTTACACTTTGGGATTAGGTAGAAGAAAGAAAAGTGAGTCGTGGCTATTTTCTTCCTATCCCCTGATGCAGTCGGATAGCTCAGCAAGTTTTCAGGACCTAAATCTATGTTCCAGGCCTATTTTATAAAGATATTTATTTGTGCTTCACTAACTAACCTGCTTTACACCAAATTTTTGATATATATTATTGTAAATTTCAGCACAGCTAGAAAGGAATGACTGCACAGGGTAATTGCTTGGTGATCCGTTTCAGAAAAGAAAGTCTGGGTGATAAAATCGAAAGCTTATAACCTTTGAACTAACCAATTCTTCTGCCCCAAATATTCTTCCCTCAGATACCCATGAAGCCTGTTTCCACCGTAAGCTTGTCTTTCCTAAACTGTACAATCTCTGTAAGGCTTTTTCTGACATTTTAATTTAATTTAGACCACATCCCTCATCTTCCTCATAATCTTCTCCTTCCCTGCTTTTCTCTCTAAGCCATTTATCACCTTCTAATTAGCTATACTGCGTCACATTCCCCTACCCAAAAAATGTTTGTACACTTGACCCTGGAGCCACTCCGCCCGTCACACAGTTGAAAATCGGAATACTGCTATCTCTGCCTCAAAACAAAAGAAATGACTCACCCAGGGCAGGAAGATGAAACAGTTTGCATAGAATCGGACCAAATTCTAGTTTTTTTTTATTCCACATATTGTGATCTCTAGTCAAACACAAACTTTTCCCCACATTTAGTTAATGATCTGTAAAATAAAACTACTGAACAATATGCACATATAAGTGGGCCTGTGAAGTTCAAACCCATGTTGTTCAAGGACCAGCTGTAATTTTGGGTGAAAGAGGTGAGTAAGTAGCAACAGGCCTCTGTGGCCCCCTTGCCTCTATGTAGCACACACAATAAATATTTTCCATAGTCTTGTCTGATAATATTAATTCTAATAATTTGAATATAAAACCTTTTCTCTTCCGTACATGTAATTTAGAAAGGTCATCTCACTACCAAGTTAAGCTAAATAACCATATGAATTTGCCAAGGAACTTGCAAACTACATGCATCCACGTAGGTTGGTTGTCATGAACCACTATGTGCCACGAAGCATGATGGCACAGACACCAAAGCACTGAGCGTCTCCCATCCTTAAGGTAAGCCCTGGGCCCACACGCACTGTGAAATCACATTTTGAAATGCAATTTGACAAACATTTACTGGGAACCCATAGTTTTACCCTGAAAGATTTGTCTATCTTTTTTATGTAATAATTTAGTTGTTACTGTGAAATATTACAAATATTTCTAGATGGGCAAACAAGATCTGATACTGCATTACTAGTTCCATTAAACTACCCCTTCTCCATCCTCTTAAGAGCCACACTAACACAGACATTTATAGATGCATATTTTTACTCTACAATATGTGTTTGCATATTCTTATGCACTGTTTCATATGCTGTAAAGTAAATCTTTACTAGGATATTTATTTTGTAAAATGATGCATTGCAAAAATTAGAAGTTGAAAATTGACTAAGAGATTGGTATATTATTCTTTCCAAAAGTATATTGACAAAATCGTCTCAAAATATCAGGAATAAAGTTTTGCTGAAATGGCAGTTTTGTCTAATTAAGATAATCACTTTTTACTTAATTAGAAATAACCAAGTGCTAATTTGGTTTTCTCTTCATTTACTGAATTATACAAAACTTTAATTTTCATTTTGTTCACCAACATGTTCAGTGCTACAAGAAATTTCAAACCAAACAATTTTCCAAGTGCTAAATTTATTTTTTCTATTTGTAACTCCCTTAATCTGATTTGGAAGTATGCAGTTTAAAATGTTAAGACTGCAAAACACATACTTCATTTGTTCTTTGGAGCAAGATTGCCAGCTGAAAATGACCACAGACTGAGAAAAGTCTTTTTTTTTTTTGCATACTAATAAGAGTTTATGGTTTCTATTTCTGCACATGGTAGTCTGTCTTATTTCATAACCATTTTAGAGGTAAAAGAAATCTTTCCAGGTTTCTCTCTAGCACATATTTGTTAGACCTAAAAAAAAACTTAGCTCTGTTTCTTACTTATTCACTCTTCATCTCTCTGGTATAAGTGGAACATCTTCCTTGGGTGCCAAAAATAAAATTAATAACTCTACCTCTTACTCTCATAGAAGACAGAAGCTTTATTAAAGCTTCAGAGAAAGAAAACAGTATTAAATATTTCAGTGATTTCATAATTTTCTAGTTAGTGTTTCCAAATGCCTCTTATCAGGAGACTGTTTTGCAAGAGAATCAGGAAGGACTGAAAGGGAGTCTGACTGCTGGGATGCTGGGCCACCTTCCCTAACAGAGAACGTGGGATTTCTCTATATGCTTCAGTTTTTATCATTTGGACGAGTTACAGAATTTTGTAGGTCATTATTGGCTATAAACCATGTCAGAGTGGAAAAGGAATCTATTGGCAGCCTCACAACCTCAGGCAGCTTGGAAAGAGAAAGAGCTCAACAATATAAAAATGCAATTTAAGAGCAAATAGCTCTCTGATTGCTGAGCCCCACTGGGAAGACTCAAGAGAACAAGAAGGGCACCCATATGTGTTCTTAGTACATGTGGATGTTTTGTTCTACAAGTGTTAAGAAGATTTATAATTTGACTCACCTATAAATGCACGTTTTCTAACTAGGGCAGAGCTGTTAATAGGTATTTGGGCTCTAGATTAATATCCTGCCATCAAATGGCAAGGTATTTAGGATTGTTGAATTGTATGGGGCCCAAGGTATTTATTGATGTAAAAGCGACAGCTCTTTCTTTCAAATGACCTTTTAAAAATATTGTTTTCTATCATAATGAACTGGAAGAGTTAATAATAAGTGAAAGCGTACAGCAAAATACTACCTGACATACTGATTTACACTTCTCTGAGGGGTCCTACACAGCCTACTAGGGTATTGATGTCTAGGCCAGCAATTTGCTACCTATGGAGAGTATTCAGAAAAGCCAAGGCCCCATCCATCAGAGAGCTTCCTGTGGAGCAGGACAGTTTGATGGGTGGCTGGCTGCAGCAGGTGGCCCTGGAGGTCAGGCTGCCCACTACAGGCTGCCACTCTGTTTGCCCCAGAGTAATGTTGCCCCTGAATCTCTTGAGTAGAGCTTAATAGAAACTGATCACAAGGGACAGCAGCCTGGCTACTTTTTGTGAAATGTTTACTCTTGGAACAAGCTTTGAAGTTTTTTGGGTTTTTTTTTTCCTTTTTTTTTTTTATGGTGTGTTAGTTTCTGCTTTATAACAAAGTGAATCTGTTATACATATACATATGTTCCCATATCTCTTCCCTCTTGGGTCTCCCTCCCTCCCACCCTCCCTATCCCACCCCTCTAGGTGGTCACAAAGCACCGAGCTGATCTCCCTGTGCTATGCGGCTGCTTCCCACTAGCTATCTACCTTACGTTTGGTAGTGTATATATGTCCATGCCACTCTCTCGCTTTGTCACAGCTAACCCTTCCCCCTCCCCATATCCTCAAGTCCATGCTGTAGTAGGTCTGTGTCTTTATTCCCGTCTTACCCCTAGGTTCTTCATGACCTCTTTTTTTTTTTTCCTTAGATTCCATATATATGTGTTAGCATACAGTATTTGTTTTTCTCTTTCTGAGTTACTTCACTCTGTATGACAGTCTCTAGGTCCATCCACCTCACTACAAATAACTCAATTTCATTTCTTTTTATGGCTGAGTAATACTCCATTGTATATATGTGCCATATCTTCTTTATCCATTCATCTGTTGACGGACACTTAGGTTGCTTCCATGTCCTGGCTATTGTAAATAGTGCTGCAATGAACATTTTGGTACATGACTCTTTTTGAATTATGGTTTTCTCAGAGTATATGCCCAGTAGTGGGATTAGCATTGAAGTTTTAAGGTGAGATTGAACACCTTGACAAAGACAGAGTGAAACAGCATCTAAGTAATACCCTAGGAATGAGAAGAGAGCATGTTCTTTTGCTCAAATTGCTAACAAGTTGTGTGGGAAGCATATATTCCTTGTGGCCTATCGTCTTCTAACATCTGAGGAAAAAGTAACTTCTATATATACAACTTGTACAATGTGGGGGGATATAACCATACTGCCAGGTACAGAGTGACAGGGAGTAAATAATTCAGAGCCTAGTTTCTTTCTTTAGTCTCCTCATAAAGTGCTTTTGGCATGTGATTAACAGATATTGTGTTAAATCTAAGTGGCCAAGTTCCAGGTAAAAACTTAGATGTTAACTCTTATCTTTTTCTTCATATCTAAAACATACACACAGAAAGAAGCAAATGAAGCCTCAAGGCCATACTGCTCCAGCGTTCAAAAGGACAGAACTCAATGTCCTATAGGGTGCATATGCCTGAAACCCAATTCAGTCATATTCATTACGTTAAGGGCCAGAAGGAGGTAAAACGCTTCTTTCATCTGTAAGTTGTGCTAAGGCCTAGGTAAAATCATGTGTTAAAGCCAAAGTCCCGGCTTTGAATTTAAAAATTTTAAGTACATTTGTATTTCATCTGTGAACATTTTTATTTCGTTTAATTGGAGTCTGATTGCAGTTGCTAAGATTAGACATACTACATCGTTTGTATTCACTGGCATATTACATGAACTTTCAAGTGGTCTCCACATGTGTATTACTTACAAATCTCCACCTTAATCTTTTTTAAGGCCTCTGTCTTACACAAAATCACATACAAGATGTGTTCAGTAAACAATATCAATTGATAATTTAATTGCTCGTCTAGAATTAAAATATTATCCTTATCTATATATTCTGCTTTAGTAGATACCATTGCCGTAAGAAATAGGAAAGTATAACCTGATAGGGACTATATGTGCTATTTTTTATTCTTTAACATGTCTAAGGACTGAGCAGAGATGATGTCCTGCAGATAATTGATTTTAATTGTTATTACATACGTTTCATATTATTATTTTGCATATTGTATTGCATGAAATAGCTGTTATCAAAACTGTTGAACATTCTCTTCTATTAATGGCTGAACTACTACTTTAGGAAGGATGTGAAATATACAAATGATGGATACTGCTGGGTATTAGTACGAATGCAGACAGATTAAGTTACTAACTTTTTTTACCTTGGTCCTTTACCTACATACGTAAGCATGCCTACATAGCTACATAGCTATGTAGGTAGCCTTTCCACTCATTTAGCTTTCTACAATAAATTTTTTTTTTTTTTTTTTGCGGTACACGGGCCTCTCACTGCTGTGGCCTCTCCTGTTGCGGAGCGCAGGCTCCGGACGCACAGGCTCAGCGTCCATGGCTCACGGGCCCAGCCGCTCCGCAGCATGTGGGATCCTCCCGGACTGGGGCACGAACCCGCGTCCCCTGCATCGGCAGGCGGACTCTCAACCACTGCGCCACCAGGGAAGCCCTACGATAAATTTTTTAATCCAAGAGAATCCTTTCTTTGCTTATGACTGTCCTTCTGCTCGCCTCTATTTCTCATACTGAAGTTACCTTCCAATCTTTGATGATCATTTGGTATTTAATTAATGACTAATAATTAGCTACACAATGTATGTAAATATTACAAACAAAATCTTAATTTATATAAAAACTTCATAAATGGGCACATAGGGGTTCCAGCTTCTGCATGTCGTAGTCAGTGCATTTGCTTTGCTTTCTAGCTGAAGCAGCCCTTGCAAAGGTTTGTTCTGTCACCAGTGTCTTTGGGACAGTACTCTGGCTCCTCTGTTACTGCTACACACCCACACTTCACCTCCCTCTGGGGGGTTTCTGTGTCTACTGAGGCCCTAGATTGTTGCTGTCTTCACTTGGTGAACTTACCCCAGGAGAAGCAAGAAATGTAGGAGCAACTCTTCTGCCTCCTAAACACCAACATGATTCGGGAGCCTGCAACACTGGTACATTCTTAGGAATCCAGAGCTTTGAAGCACTCTTGAGCGTCTTCTCTGAGATAGAAGGTGAAATATTGCTCCTCGCCTCCCCTCCCCGACAAAGACTGCAGCATTTGGGACTCCTTGATTTCAGAAGTAGCGTGGAAATACTGCCTAATCTATTTATTAAGTCACTTAGCAGATGTGATGATTAATTTTATGTGTCAACCTCACTCTCACAAGTGCCCAGATTAAACATTATTTCTGGGTGTGTCTGTGAGGGTGTTTCCAGATGAGTTTAGTATTGGAATCAATGGACTCAGTAAAGTAAATCCACCCATGTGGGTGGACATCCAGTCCATTAAGGGCCTGAACAGAACAAAAGGCAGAGGAAGGAGGAATTCACCCCTTTCTTTCCTGCTTCTATGCTTGAGTTGGGACATCTTATCACATCTTTTCAGCCATCAGACTGGGATTAGCACCACAGGCTCCCCTGGTTCTCAGGCCTTTGGATTCAGACTGAATCGCACCGTCGACCTTTCCTGGACCTCCAGCTTGCAGATGGCAAATCATTGGACGTCTTAGCCTTCATAATCATGTGATCCTTCTCCACATAATAAATTCCCCCTATATATGGTTCTGTTTCTCTGAAGAACCTTGACTGATATAGAAGGCAAATCATTTTGAATGTGACCTAGAGAAACAAGGGCCATATAACCAAATCCAAATAATGCTAGAGATACTCTCATTGTTAAGGATGCTGTGTATCTTTGACAAGCCCCTATAAGAAAATTGCAGAGCAGACAGGTAAGGTTGTGAAGCATGGCCATGCCATTCTGTGTCAAAGAACTCTTCCCCCTTTAACACACATATACCTCTTAGGCTATTGGGCTTTCATAAAAACTGAGTGCCTGACCATGGGACTCCAGGTAATTATCCATTATGAGCTGTGCATTATCATATTATTAGATCCACCAAGCATAATATCAGGCAAACACACCAGTATTCCATTGTCAAATAGAAATGGTTTATTTGAAATGGACCAGGAAAAATTGAGAAAACATATGTAAATTGCATGAGCGGGTGGCTCATGTACCTATCACGCCACGCCCATCATTAGATCTGCTGTACTGATGCTTCTCCCTCAACTCACACCTATGGCCAACTGACAGAAAAGGAAATAACTTGGATCTGTTTCTCAGGGTGGTTGGTGTGATATGTTGGTGGTGGTCAGCATTGGACCCCTATCAATTTTCAGCCTTCTAGGAAGCAGCTAACATTGTGGAGAGAAATCCTCCCAATGGGAAGAGCTGCAAGTAGTACACAGGTTTTTCATTTGATACCAGTGAAGAAATGAATGCACATTGACTCCTGGGCGGTAGCGAATGGGTTGGCCAGTGTTTGGGCAGCGAGAAGAAGCAAGACTGGAAGATGGAGAACAAAGTAGTCTGGGGAAGAACCCTGTGGATGTCCCTATGGAAATGGACGCAAAGTGTATAGAGTTTATGTTAATGACCACCAAAGAGCATCCAACCAAGAGGAGGCTCTCAACTAGTAGGTGGACAAGATGACTTGACCTTAGATGTTAGCCAGCCTCATTCCTTGGCGGTTGACTGCTTGACCCCTGGCCCATAAGGGGTGGCCATGGTGGCAACTCTGCGTGGGTCCAATGACATGGCTTTCACTTCATCAAAGCTGATACAGCTATTGGTAGTCCTGGATGCCTACCTTGGCAGCAGCAGAGAACAAAGCTGATTCCTCAATATGGCATTATTTCTTCATGTGACCATCAGTTATCTGGTGGAAGTTCCATTACATTGAACCCCTGGTCCCTGGAGGAGGCAAGCTATTTTTCACTACTAGAATCAGTGTTTGCTCTGGATAGAGATTTGCTTCTCTGTTCAGAGTGCTGGCTCTATGGACTTAATAGTTCTACACATATTGCCTCAGACCAAGAAACCTTTTTGTAGAGGATGACAGTGGGACAATGGGACTGGTCTTACGTGCATTATTAGCCACACGTAGCCAATTTGGAAGCTCAGCTAAAAGTGCCAACTCAAGAAAAATAATTTGTGGATTTCGGACACTACCCTCCATCATGAGGTGTGTGCACTGACCCAGTGGCTGATATAAAGTACTGTATCCCTAATATCTGCAATGGATAGGTACAGGAACCAAAGAGCCAAAGCAGACCTGGCTTCTATCACCACCACGTTCAGGGATTTAATTGTGGAATTTAAGCTTTTCAATCCACAATCTTAAACTCTGCCAGTTAGAAGTTGTGGTTCCCAAGGGCAGAAAGCTTCTGTCACGTTCCGTTGAACTGAGAGCTCTGACTGCCATCTGATCACTTTAGTATCCTTTTGCCAAAGTACCAGAAGGAAAGTGAAGGAGTTACAAGACTGAAAGGGATAATCAACTCTGATTATCATAAGCTTCCAGGGAAGCTGCCACACAGGAGTAAAGAGGAGGAAGTCCGGAAACAATTGCATTCACTGGGATGTATTGTGGTGCCCAGTGACGGCTCTAAATAGTTCATTTCAGCAACTATGCCCCAACAAGGGTAAGATGCCTAAGGACACAAACCCCTTAGGGGTTCAGATTTGGATCATACAACGAGACAAGCAAACCAGACCAGCTGAAGTGCTGTCTAGGGTGAAGGAAATTGAGTGTTGGTGGTAGAAGAGGGACATGCTGGTTATAGTGATGGACTCAGGAGCAGCTATGTAGCACCTCTTAGTTCTTTTTAAGAGATGGCAACTTGCTAGCACCTGATGGAGTCTACTCTCCACCTTCATATCCCACCCCAGGAAAAAAGTCATTTTTGATTCCGGGAAAAATCTAGTTATTACAAGATGGTGCAAACCGGTGTGAGTGGCCCACAGAGTGGACAGTGTCAAATTTACAGATTTGTGAAATTCCCTTGATTTGGGTTTGGGGATTTCCTAGAAAGAGTGTGTACTATGTCCATTCTTCCATTGCCACCAGTGCTGCTATGGAAAGCCAGGGGTTACTGGGGCTTGAACCCAGTGGGCAGCTGCTGCTGGTCCCTCAGGAGACTCACAGGCATGTGCCAATAAGACCTCAAGTCCTGCCGTGCTGTGCACCCCTTGATGGATAAATTCTGTCTGTGTCTCCCGTTGCAGATGTGGTTCAGTAATGCAGCAGCTTTAGAGAGCCTCAGTGAAGGGAGCCAGTGAGCCTGAGCAACGGCTCCTTCACATATCCCTCTTCTGCTTTGGGAGTGCACTCCACAACAATTTTAACACCTGAACTTCTGCCCCAGGTCCTGATTTCTAAGAGCCTTTGGCCATGAAAGTCATTTTCCTCATTCTCACCCTCCTCTCCAAATTTGTTCAAAGACATGCTATCATCTCCCTTTTGAGATTCTGTACTTGAGATTTTGGATATATTGAAGCAAAGGGGAAGTTTATTTTGAAATACTTGTGTTAGCTCATGAGTTTCCCTGTAAATACAGATGATGGGAATGAAACAGGAAAACACCTTTTCTAATTTTATTATCCTCAAAATTGTCAATTAATTTTCAGATGTCTCTTGCAAATATTGTTCCCCAGTGTGTAGCTTGTTTTCCCCTTCTTCTGTTACTGCTTTTAATTTTAATGACATCTTCTTTATCAATTATTTCTTTCATGGATGGTATCTTTGATGCTGTGTCTAAAAAGTCATTGCCATACCCAAGATGCCATACCCATCTAGGTTTTCTCCTATGTTATCTTCTAGAAGTTTTATAGTTTTGCCTTTTATTTAGGTCTGTGATCCATTTAGAGTTAATGAAGGGTATAAAGTCTGTGTCTAGATTCATCTTTTTGCATGTGGATGTCCAATTGTTCTAGTACCACTTTATGAAGAAACTGCTCCATTGTACTGTCTTTGCTCCTTTGTCAAAGGTCAGTCGACATATTTATGACATATTAGTTGACTGTACTTATGAGGGTCTTTTCCTGGGTCTGTATTATGTTTCATTGATTTATTTGTCCATTCTCCCATCAACACCACACTGTCTTTATTACTTTAGCTTTATTAAAAGTCTTTAAGTTGAGCAGTGTCAGTCCTCCAATTTGTGTTGCCTATTCCAAAACTTTTGCCTCTTTATATAAACTTTAGAGTCAATTGTCAATATTCACAAAATAGTTTTCCAGGATTTTGATTGGCACTGCATTGAATCTATAGATCAAGTTGGGAAGAACTGACATCTTAACAATATTGAGTCTTCCCTTTTATGAACATGGAATATCTCTTCATTTATTTAGTTTTTCTTTGATTTTGTTCCTCAGAATTTTGTAGTTTTCCTCATATAGATACTGTATGTATTTTGATAGATTTATACCTAATTTTATTTTATTTATTTATTTTTTGAATCAACCATTTTATTCTGTTTTCTTTTTTAGTTTCTGCTGTACAACAAAGTGAATCAGCTATATGCATATATTTATCCCCATATCCCCTCCCTCTTGAGTCTCCCTCCCACCCTCCCAATCCCACCCCTCTAGGTCATCACAAAGCATCTCCTTGTACTGTGAAGCAGCTTCCCATTAGCTTTCTATTTTACATTTGGTAATGTATATATGTCAATGCTACTCTCACTTTGTCCCAGCTCCCCCTTCCCCCATGTCCCCAGGTCCATTCTCTACATCTGCGTCTTTATTCCTGCCCCGCCACTACATTCATCAGTACCACTTTTTTAGATTCCACCTATATGTGTTAGCATACGATATTTGTTTTTCTCTTTCTGACTTACTTCACTCTGCATGACAGTCTCTAAGTCCATCCACCTCGCTACAAATAACTCAATTTCATTACTTTTTATGGCTGAGTAATATTCCATTGTGTATATGTGCCACATCTTCTTTATCCATTCATCTATTGTTGGACATGTAGGTTGTTTCCATGTCCTGGCTACTGTAAATAGTTCTGCAATGAACGTTGTGGTACATGTCTCTTTTTGAATTATGGTTCCCTCAGGGTATATGCCCAGCAGTGGGATTGCTGTATCACATGGTAGTTCTATTTTTAGCTTTTTAAGGAACCTCCATACTGTTCTGCATAGTGGCTGTATCAATTTACATTCCCACCAACAGTGCAGGAGGGTTCCACACCCTCTCCAGCATTTATTGTTTAATTTTTGACCATGGCCATTCTGACCAGTGTGAGGTAATACTTCACTGTGGTTTTGATTTGCATTTCTCTAATGATTAGTGATGTTGAGCATCTTTTCATGTGTTTGTTGGTAATCTGGATGTCTTCTTTGGAGAAATGTCTATTTAGGTCTTCCGCCCATTTTTGGATTGGGTTGTTTGTATTTTTTGATATTGAGCTGCATGAGCTGCTTGTATGTTTTGGAGGTTAATCCTTTGTCCGTTGCTTCATTTGCAAATATTTTCTCCCATTCTGAGGACTGTTTTTTCTTCTTGTTTATGGTTTCCTTTGCTGTGCAAAAACTTTTAAGTTTCTTTAGGTCCCATTTGTTTGTTTTTGTTTTACTTCGATTTCTCTAGGAGGTGGGTCAAAAAGGATCTTGCTGTGATTTATGTCAAAGAGTGTTCTGCCTATGTTTTCCTCTAAGAGTTTTATAGTGCCTGGCCTGACATTTATGTCTTTAATCCATTTGGAGTTTATTTTTGTGTATGGTGTTAAGGAGTGTTCTAATTTCATTCTTTTACATGCAGCTGTCCAGTTTTCCCAGCACCACTTATTGAAGAGGCTGTCTTTTCTCCATTGCATATTCTTGCCTCCTTTGTCAAAGGTAAAGTTACCGTATGTGTGTGGGTTTATCTCTGGGCTTTCTGTCCTGTTCCATTGATCTATATTTCTGTTTCTGTGCCAGTACCATGCTGTCTTGATTACTGTAGCTTTGTAGTGTACTCTGAAGTCAGGGAGCCTGATTCCTCCAGCTCTGTTTTTCTTTCTCAAGATTGCTTTGGCTATTCGGGGTCTTTTGTGTTTCCATACAAATTGTGAAATTTTTTGTTCTAGTTCTGTGAAAAATGCCATTGGTAATTTGATAGGGATTGCATTGAATCTGTAGATTGCTTTGGGTAGTATAGTCATTTTCACAATATTGATTCTTGCAATCCAAGAACATGGTATATCTCTCCATCTGTTTGTATCGTCTTTGATTTCTTTCATCAGTGTCTTATAGTTTTCTGCATACAGGTCTTTTGCTCCTTAGGTAGGTTTATTCCTAGGTATTTTATTCTTTTTGTTGCAGTAATAAATGGGAGTGTTTCCTTAGTTTCTCTTTCTGATTTTTCATTGTTAGTGTATAGGAATGCCAGAGATTTATGTGCATTAACTTTGTATCCTGCTACTTTAACAAATTCATTGATTAGCTCTAGTAGTTTTCTGGTTAGCATCTTTAGGATTCTCTATGTATAGTATCATGTCATCTGCAGACAGTGACAGTTTTACTTCTTTTCCAATTTGGATTCCTTTTATTTCTTTTTCTTCTCTGATTGCTGTGGCTAAAACTTCCAAAAGTGTGTTGAATAGTAGTGGTGACAGTGGGCACCCTGTCTTGTTCCTGATCTTAGGGGAAATGCTTTCAGTTTTTCACCATTGAGAATGATGTTGGCTGTGTGTTTGTCATATATGGCTTTTCTTATGTTGACGTAGTTTCCCTCTATGCCCACTTTCTGGAGAGTTTTTGTGATATATGGGTGTTGAATTTTGTTGAAAGCTTTTTCTGCATCTCTTGAGATGATCATATGGTTTTTATCCTTCAATTTGTTAGTATGGTGTATCACATTGATTGATTTGCATCTATTGAAGAATCCTTGCATTCCTGGGATAAACCCCACTTGATCATGGTGTATGATCCTTTTAATGTGCTGTCAGATTCTTTTTGCTAGTATTTTGTTGAGGATTTTTGCATCTATGTTCATCAGTGATATTGGCCTGTAGTTTTCTTTTTTTGTGACATTTGTCTGGTTTTGGTATTAGGGTGATGGTAGCCTCATGGAATGGGTTTGGGAGTCTTCCTCCCTCTGCTTTATTTTGGAAGAGTTTGAGAAGGATAGGTGTTAGCTCTTCTCTAAATGTTTGATAGAATTCACTTGTGAAGCCATCTGGCCCTGGGTTTTTTGTTTGTTGGAAGATTTTTTTTTTTTTTGCAGTATGCGGGCCTCTCACTGATGTGGCCTCTCCCATTGCGGAGCACAGGCTCCGGACTCGCAGGCTCAGCGGCCATGGCTCACGGGCCCAGCCGCTCCGCGGCATGTGGTATCTTCCCGGACCGGGGCACGAACCCGTGTCCCCTGCATTGGCAGGCGGACTCTCAACCGCTTCGCCACCAGGGAAGATCTGTTGGAAGATTTTTAATCACAGTTTCAACTTCAGTGCTTGTGATTGTTCTCTTCATATTTTCTATTTCTTCCTGGTTCAGTCTTGGAAGATTGTACTTTTCTAAGAATTTTTCCATTTCTTCCAGGTTGTCCATTCTATTGGCGTAGAGTTGCTTGTAGTAGTCTCTCAGGGTCCTTTGTATTTCTGTGGTGTCAGTTGTTACTTCTTTTTCAGTTCTAACTGATTTGAGTCTTTTCCCTGATGAGTCTGGCTAATGGTTTATCAATTTTGTTTATCTTTTCAAAGAACCAGCTTTTAGTTTTACTTATCTTGCTATTGTTTCCTTTATTTCTTTTTCATTTATTTCTGATCTGATCTTTATGATTTCTTTCCTTCTGCTAACTTTGGGTTTTTGTTGTTGTTCTCCTTCTTCTTCTTTCTCTAATTGCTTTAGGTGTGAGGGTAGGTTGTTTATTTGAGATGTTTCTTGTTTCTTGAGGTAGGATTGTATTGCTATAAACTTCCCTCTTAGAACTGCTTTTGCTGCATCTCATAGGTTTTGGTTCGTTTTGTTTTCACTGCCATTTGTTTTGATATTTTTTGATTTGCTCTTGATTTCTTCAGTGATCTCTTGGTTATTTAGTAGCGTATTGTTTAGCCTCCATGTGTTTATATTTTTTACAGTTTTTTTCCTGTAATTGATATCTAGTCTCATAGTGTCAGAAAAGATGCTTGATAAAATTTCAATTTTTTAAAATTTACCAAGGCTTGATTTGTGACCCAAGATGTTATCTCTCCTGGAGAATTGTCTGTGTGCACTTGAGAAGAAAGTGTATTCTGTTGTTTTTGGATGGAATGTCCTATAAATATCAATTAAGTCCATCTTGTCTAATGTATCATTTAAAGCTTGTGTTTCCTTATTTCTTTTCATTTTGGATGATCTGTCCATTGGCGTAAGTGGGGTGTTAAAGTCCCCTACTATTATTGTGTTACTGTCAATTTCCCCTTTTATGGCTTACCTAACTAATTTTAAGGGGTGCTAATGTAAGTGATATTGTGTTTTTAATTTCAAATTCCTCTTCTCTGTTGCTAGTATATAAGAAAGTGTTTGACCTCTCTTTTTCGGAAGCGTTTATCTTAGAATGCCTGTAATTATAAACTCTTTCTCCGCCCCTTTGGCATGTATAACTTTTAAAAGCCTCTTTCCAGTTTCACACCGCAGGGATGTATTTGTCAAGGGCCTGGGAACCATCCCTTTGAAAAGTAACTAATGAGGAAGATAGTGTAGGCGTCTCACTTAAGTGGATACCTTGCTCCAAGGTGTAAAAATACCTCCTGTCATGAAGATGTGGAGAGTTTACTTTTCCTTTGGGTAAAGCCAGTTAGTAAACACAGATGGTGTAAGGTCTCTGCTCCCTTACCCCAGCTCTTAAAAGCCCTGTTCCTTCTGTTTCGCTCAAGTCGAGGTCAGACTTATTTGTGGCCTTTGTCCCCTATCTCAGTATCCTTCTGCTTAGCTTTGTCCAGTGCAATTTTTTTCCTTGAAAGAGACCATACTGTTTGGGGTGAAGGAATCAGGAAAATCTTTCCTGAGAAGGTGACGTATGATCAGAGACATGGATAATGTGAAGGACTGACTGTTATAAAATATCAGGAAACATATTCTGGATGGAGGGGGAAGCAGATATTCTCTGGGGCAGAAGTGGACTTGGTATGTTTTAGGAGCACGATGAATCCAGTGTAGCTAAAACAGACGGAGAGAAGAATAGCAAGTGAGATGCAAAAGATTCATCTTGGTTGTAGAGGCACTCGTGGGCCATTTAAAACATTTAACACCTTGCCTTTATGAGATGAGAAGTCATTTTCACTAAGGGAGTTGCATGCTCTGATCTGTTTGTAAAAGATTATTCTGGATTCTAAGTGGAGAACAGACTCAATGAAAGTCAAGAATGTAAGCATACAGACCATTTAGGAAGTGGTCCAGGCAAGTATAAGATAGTGGAGGCTTGTGCCAGAATATTAGCAGTGGATGTGGAGATGTGGAGTTAGATTCGGCTATAGTTTAAAGGTAAATGTAAGAAGACTTGATAAAAGGCAATGTTGGATGAGAAGATGAAAAAAGAACCTAAAATAATGCTTAGTCTTCTAACTCAGGAAGTGGATAAATCATGGGACCAGAGATTTGGGACACAAAGCAGCCTTTTCTGCAGGGAGTAGGGGATCAAGAGGATTGTTGTGAACATAATGGATCTGAGATGCCTGCTCGATATTCACGTGGGATGTCTAGTAGAAAGTCTCATCTATGTATCTGTGATCAATGAGCACTCATGACTGGTACGTGAACTTGGTGTTATTGACTCCAGGGCTTCCCAACAGTCAGAGGAGGGGCAGGGAGAAAAAGGAGGAGCAGTGAGGTGTGGTTCAAAGAGTTATAGGTAACAAGGGAGACAAATCATGCAAAGAGATTATCTAGATAAAATTATAGGAGTATGTGGTTAATATAGTCACTTTTTTATATGAGTAAGAAGCAATCAACTCTAACTTCTTTTCTAGAGCTCAAATATTTTAAGAGAAAGAAGAAATGTAAAACGTGTTTAAAAATTTTTTTTTAACTGGAAATAAAAATAAATGAACTACTATTAAAAGTCTAACAGTCTGTAGTATTATTTTCACAAAATTAGATGTTGGTGTATTAAAAATTATATAGTAAATAGGGCTTCCCTGGTGGCGCAGTGGTTGAGAGTCCGCCTGCCGATGCAGGGGACACGGGTTCGTGCCCCGGTCCGGGAGGATCCCACATGTTGCGGAGCGGCTGGGCCCGTGAGCCATGGACGCTGAGCCTGCGCGTCCGGAGCCTGTGCTCCGCAACCGGAGAGGCCACAACAGTGAGAGGCCCGCGTACCGCAAAAAAAAAAAAAAAAATTATGTAGTAAATATTGTATGATAGAATTCACATCTCCTCTAAGCCAAATGTTTATTTTCTAATCAAGTTTGAGCTTTTATTCCTTCGATGTCCTCATAAACAGAATTGCAGATTTGGGCAATAATAGCTTCTTGAGTCAGTCCACTTAAATTATTTTTAGTATGTGAAGAAAAAGGTTAAATCTTTCCCAGTCAATCAGAAACAGGGTATTTTCTTAATAGATGTCATGTCTCCAATTATTTAACCAGCTTGAAATCTGTACATTCACAATTACATACTCCTATCAAACAAGACAGATAATTTTGGATTGATCATATTAAGAGATATACCTGAAACAATAGTTTGTTCTCTCTTTAGCATATTAATAAACACTACTAATATATTTGAGTGTAATGATTTAAAATATTCATTCAAAAAATCTTTATTTTTGAAAACTGTTCACCTAACATCTAATCTCCAAGTATGGTGCATTTTGACTGTCTTGATTAGCAGTTTTCCTAAGTGTATTATTCCCCACCAGATTCCATTAGGAGAAATAAAGTATGAGAAGTTACAGATTTCTACGACATTTTAAACACTATTTATACTAATTAAACTGCTGCAGTAAACCTGCTAGCAGAGTGGATCTTAAAAGTACTCATCACAAGAAAAGCATTTTGTAACCGGTGACAGGTGTTAATTAGACATTTTAGTGATCATTTTGCAGTACATACAAATACTGAATCATCATTGTACACCTGAAACTGATATAATGTTATATGTCAGTTAGACCTCTCTAGCTGCGTAGTGTATAATGCACTCCCCCACGTAAGCGTCCTGCCCTGGCACACGTACTTGACAGAAATCCCAAGCTTTACAGTGTCAGTGCACTGTCGGTATCTTGTCGGGAAAGCCGTAAATACACGTGACAGTTGACAGTGATGAGTAACCTGGCATGGAACCAGTAATTAAGCAATGCAGTCTGAGTGGAGGGCGTGCGCTGCAAGCTTGCCTCCTCCTGCTTGGTGATCCTTCTGATTCTAGTTCCTTAATCTGGCATTATTTAAGCTCATTATTATTTCCTGTCAGAGCTTAAGATCGAAATCATCACATAGGACACCTCTTTTTATTCTATATACCTACTTTATTCCCAAGCAGATTTGTTGTATTCTTCAGCTCTAATAAAATAAAAAGTAAAACAAAACAAAAAACACACTTATTCAAGTCTCAACTACCTTTATTACAGTGGTTTGACTAATTCCCTAAATGGATTGGAAACGTAAAGAAAATATTTTCTTCGCTTTTGAGGTCTTCCATGAATTTTAGAGGCTTCCTATTTTCACAGTCAGTGTATATATTTTCTCTTGGCTACTCTGAGATATGTATACAAGGAGGAGGTCAGGAGGGACTGAAGGGAGATTCATTAAATGCCTTTTAAGTGCAATGCGTTCTCCCTACTACTTTATTCTCATTGGCCCTTTTAATCCTCACAGCAGTCCTACTTTTACTGTCATTTTAATTTAAAAACAAAAAAAACATGAGGCTCAAAGCATTTATGTTGCTCTGTCAAAATTACAAAGTTTTCCATTTTACAATTCTGTCTCTCAAAGGACTTTTTAAAAAGTTTTCTTTCTCTAGTGGACAGTGAGTGATAAAGCCAGGATTTGCTGGATGAAGAGAAACTGGACACAAATTACTTCACTATGAAGAGTTGATATCAGCTCATCAAAAAGGAAAACTGCCTAAAAATACAGTAAATGAGTCTTTCTAAATGATCATGATTTATTAACTAATAAATATTGTACTCCTGATTTGTATAACTTATCTATTCTGAAAAGCTATAAAAATTATCACTCATCGACCCAAAAAATATTGATGGAGTGTCTTCTACAGGCCCGACCTGACCTAGGCACTGGGGGAATTGTGAGGTCCCTCCCAGGTAGAGTTGCCACATTTAACACATAAATATACAGGATGCCCAGTTAAATCTGAATTCCAGATAAAGAACATATAATATTTTAGCGTAAGTATGTCTCTTGAAATATTTGGAATATTCTTATACTAAAAAGAAATTATGCATTCTTTATCTGAAGCTCAGATTTAACTGGGCATCTTACATTTTATCTGGCAACCCTATCCAAGGACCTAAGGTGCAATTAGGAAAAATAGGAAATAATGGAATAAATGTAAAATCCAAAAGATGAGTAAGAGTTCAGTGTACAAAGGAGGAAGGGAGGGGCTTTCAGGAGGCGATAGGAACAGTGGTACTGCGGCAGGAGGCCCAGAGGCTAGAAGGCACTGAGAGAGTCAGGCAGGTGTGGAGAGAGTGAGAGGGCAGGTTTGAAGAAGGACCTGCTAAGCGGAGCTGGGCTCTGACTGTGAAGGTCAGTGGCAGGCCTGTGGTAGGCAGCCTCTAGAGGGAGCCCAGCGACTCTGGGGCCCTGGTGTTCAAGTCCCTGAGTTATTTCGATTGCTTATAAGGAATCGAATATGCAAAAGTGACAGCACGTCACTTCTGAGGTTAGGTTCAAAACACTGTGACTTCTCTCTCACTGGGTCTTTCTCCCCCTCCTCTCCTCTTCCCTCTGTTCTCTCCTCTCTTCCCCTTTCTTCTTTGCCTAGGAGAGCCAGCCAGTCTGACACTTGAGTTCATTTAGCCCTTGTTACCTACATACCAGCTCTCTTCTCAGGGAGCTCTGCTCCTGGCTGCTGGGCCCACCACAAAGGTGAGGACATTCTCAGAGCACATCTAATTAGTTTGGAGACACATCACAGTCTTACAACTTACTTTCTATAGATTTGACCTCCCAGTTAGAGGACTGCTTGAACTAATAAAATTAGCTTGCATATACCACCTAAGAGTGTGAAGTAGGCTCTGAGAAGATGCAAACATAATCTATTAGAGAATTTGTATTTTACCACAGATGATCCATAGAAGTGTTTCTCAACCTTTTTTTTCTTACTACCACTCCTCTTTGTAGTCTTCTAAGATACACTTTTTTCTCTAATGGCCTTACTTCGTGAAATTTGGTACCACAATGTACTGTACATCTGTTTAGGTAGTGTGCTTTGGGGTCCACACACTATTGTCATATCTAAATTTTTCACTCCCACAAGAACTGATTTTTATCCCACTGGAAACATCACTACCACTGAGACTGTGTAATATACAGAATGGTAACTCAATCAAAACAAAGAGATAAAAAGCAGGAGTCTTTCAGTAAATTACACACTCCTTATGACAGAAGAGCTTCCATTGTATTATACGTGTACTTTAAAAATCATTTTGGTGATGTCAGAAGTGAAGTTATAGTTCTGTCAATACTGCTTTAAACTTTCTGATTGTTTTTCCATGATAGGAACCCATGGCTGTGGCCAGGGGACTATCATGATGTGATCGGTGGCTTTGGTCTGCCCAATAGAACCATTTGCTGGGGAAGAAGAGTGAGATTATATTATATGTTTTATGTCAGTTAGGCCCTTACTTGCAGTGAAGGGAAGGGTCAATCTCACCCGAACTATAAGATTGCTGTAAAGATAGAGGGATGAAATGGGCTTTAGAAGCCAAACAACAGTGCCTGATGCAGCAATGTATTCATTATTAATATTTAGGCATGGCAATGGTATATTTACTGTTTCTTTTCACCATTGCCCTGTAGATGCTGCTGAGAAATGAGTGTCTCCTTTGGGTCATACTCTCCTTCCAGAGTCTTTGAGTTTGTTGATCAATGGATTAACCAAGGACATGATACCACAGACCTTCTGCCCTGGGTCATATCCTCATAAAGCCCTCTTGCTGCCTGAGGCCTGAATCAGCCACCAGCTCAGCTGGTGTCATAGGCAAGCTCTATGGGGAGTAGAAAATCACAATCAGAAATTAACAATGAAAAATTAAAACCTTCTGCCTAGAAGGTGATTTCATACCAGAAAATTGAATCCTTAAATCTGCTAGAAAACTCAAGTTCAGAACAAGCTTATGTACATTTAAAGCAAACTGCCTATTTGGAGAAACTCTAGATTATTACCAGGTCACCTCCTTTAAGATAGACACTGCCTATTTTGTATACATTTATTCATTCAACAAATATTTATTGTGTGACTTCTGATTACTAAGAACGCTGTTGAGCACAAAGGATACAAAAAAGGGAATAAACATTGGTCTCTATCAGCTTGCTGACTAAAGGAAGTACAGAGAAGCAAACGTCATTTGTGGAACTGTGACAAAGAGGAGCAGCTCAGTATCAAGAAGTAGCATCTGTGCCGGGATATCAGGCAAGACGTAACATAGGACGTAACAGTAAAGCTAAGAAATGAAGCCTGACAAAAGTAAACAAGTGGGGGGGTTACATCAAACTAAAAAGCTTCTGCGCAGTAAAAGAAACAGTCAACAAAATGTAAAGACGGGGGCTTCTCTGGTGGCGCAGTGGTTGAGAGTCCGCCTGCCAATGCAGGGGACACGGGTTCGTGCCCCGGTCCGGGAGGATCCCACATGCCGCTGAGCGGCTGGGCCCTTGAGCCATGGCCGCTGAGCCTGCGCGTCCGGAGCCTGTGCTCCGCAAAGGGAGAGGCCACAACAGTGAGAGGCCCGCGTACCGCAAAAAAAAAAAAAAAGTGAAGAGAGCCTACAGAATGGAAAAAATATTTGAGAACCACATATCAGATAAAAGGTCAATATCCAAATATACAAGGAACTCACACAACTCAATAGCAAAATAACAAATAACCCAGTTTAAAAATGGGCAAAGGTCCTGAATAAACATTTTTTCAAAGAAGACATACAGATGGCCAACAGTTATATGAAAAGGTGCTCAACATCACTAATCATCAGGAAATGCAAATCAGGGAATTGCCTGGCGGTCCAGGGTTTAGGGCTCACACTTTCACTGCCAAGGGCATGGGTTCAACCCCTGGTCGAACTAAGATCCCGCAAGCTACACGGAGGGGTCAAAAAAAAGGAAATGCAAATCAAAACCACAAAGGGATATCACTTCACACCTGCTAGGATGGCTATCAGCAAAAAGACGAGATAAATGCTGGCAAAGATGTGGAGAAAGGGAACCCTGTGTACTATTGGTGAGAATGTAAACTGGTGCAGCCACTATGGAAAACATCAGGGAGGCGCCTCAAAACAAACAAACACTGCCATATGATCCAGCAATCCCAATTCTGGGTATGTATCCAAAAGGAACAGAATCAGGACTTCAAAGAGATACCTACTGCTATGTTCACTGCAGCATTATTCTCAGTAACTGAAGTATGGAAACAACTTAAGTGTCCATTCGTGGATGGACGGATAAAGAAAATGTGGGATTCATCCTTAAAAAAGAGGGAAATCCTTCAATTTGCAACAACATGAATGAATTTGGCGAGCATTTTTAAAGTAAAATATGCCAGATAGAATACTGCAAGGTGTAACTTTGTGTGGAATCTGTAAAAAACAAAAAATGTTGAACTTACAGGAACAGAGAGTAGAGCTTTGGTTGCAAGGGCCTGGGGGTAGTGGAAATGTGGAGAGGTTGGTAAAAGGGTACAAACTTTCAGTTATAAGATGAATAAGGCCTGAGATCAAATGGTGACTTAGTTGAAAATACTGTTTTGTATAACTGAAATTTGCTAAGAGAGTAGAACTTCACCTTTCTCAACAAAACAAAACACAAAAGTTAATATGTGAGGTAATGGATGTGTTAACTTGATCACAGGAATCTTTTCACAATGTGTGTGTGTGTGTATATATATATAATCATCACGTTGTACACTTTAAATATATTACAATTTTATATGTCCATTATATCTCAATAAAGTAAAAGAAAAAAAAAAGAAAGTCTGAGTCCACTGGAAAAAGTCATATATGTCCCAAAATATCTCCCATAGAGGTTAGAATCCTCAAATTATCCATTCCTTTAAAGATCTACTTATTTAAATATTGTATGGCATTGAAATACTATCTCAGAAATTAGAAATAAGTGGTTATTACCGTGATTCAAATGCATTGATCACATTAGTTATTCAGTGACATTACAGAACCCAGGAAAAATAAGGAACAAAGTAACCTAGTGGAGATATCTGGAAAGCAACTGGTCTTGGAAGTTACCCAGAATAAGAGGCCAAGGTAGTCACCAAAATTGGCAACCCAGTGCATCACAGCTGTAGGGAGAACTTAAAGAGAATTTAGACTACTGTAGAAACACTGCTTCTTTCATTATTTTTCCTTTAACTTCTGATTTTCTGTTCTGCTTAACAGGAAAAAAAGAACTCAGTACTTTATGTCTTCTTTGCTAAGAAAGCCTTCTACTGCTTTGCTACACTTCTCTCAATTTCCTCTCCCACCAAGCCAGGCTGATGTATGCCTACTTATCTTTTAAGCTCTAAATTAATTTCCCCCCTGCTGTGTAGTCTTCCAACACTCCTAGATATAGGTGCACACAGTTCTTCATTCTCCCACTGTAACATGTGAGCTCTTCTATGATAGCACTTTACTTTCATGTTCATTCGTTGAATTCACAAATACTTAGTGACTGTTACTTACTGCAGTAAACATTTTCATGCTGGGCCAGGAGACTAAGGGAGTGAATAAGACAAAAACTTGATTCCTGTTGTCATGGAACTTACATTTTTAAATGAAACATAGTTTTTCTCTGTTTTCCCTAAGAACTTGTGAGTTCCATATGAGAAAAAGCCATGAATTATTCAATTTAGTATCTCATAATTTTACTGTAGTTACTGGTGCTGGCCATAGAGAATAAATTTAAAATATTTTCAGTGATACACAATGAAAAATAGTTTTGTTTGTTTTTTGCATGTTTGCTTGTTTCTTTTAAAAGATAGGCACGTTGTCATCCACAACACAATGTACATTCCGTTACCGAGGAAGGCAATTTATGTCTACAAAGTATTATTAATTTTTTAATATTATTAAATTGGGTACTCAGGGGTGTTAAGTAATTTTTCCAAGGCCACAGAGACCAGAAATTGCACTGCCAATATTCAAACCGAAACCTATCAGACTCGAAAGCCCAAGTGATTTGACCTCCACCGCCCACCTCACCCTTGATTATGGGTTCTAACATTTTTATTTATTAAACAAGTTTTTTTGAAATATATATACAGAAAAGTACACAAAACAATAAATTTAAAAAAAAGAAAGCAAAAAATGTAATGAGCACTTACATCATGAAATAGAATATGATTTGTGCCTCGGAAACCCCAACTCATAACCTCTCCCAGTAAGTAAGCCACACGTGAAAATAACCATTATCTTGAATTCTAACATATAGAATTTTTGCTTGTCTTTGGGATTTTTTTAAATAAATTGAATAATTCAGTATATATGTGTCTTCATCCATTCAACATTGTGAGATTCAAATTTGATGTGAGTATAGCAACTGTTCATTCATTCTTAGTGCTGTATGGTATTTTGTTGTAATGTAGTGTATCCTTCTCTATTCTAATGGTGAACATTTGGCTGACGTTTTTATTGTTGTTGTTGTTGTTATGAATAGCAGTGTTTGATAAACTATGGAAACAATTGATGGGTCTTTACCTAGTAAGGGAAATTGCTGCATCAGAGTACAGGACAAGGCATTTTTTAAAGTGATATGAGCGAGAGTAAAACACTGCTGTTTGAGCTTTTCAATTGCTCTTCATTCACATTCCTTCGATCTTGATTGTCAGCCTTCTTCCTTTTGCTGCTGTAGTGGTTATCACGTTAGTGGGATCGTGTTGTGTTTTTGATTTGTATTTTTTAATGACTTAAAAGTCTGAACAGATCTTCATATATTTATTAACAATATGTATGTTCTATTTTGTAAAGTGGGTACTAAGATTTTTGCCTATTTTTAAAACTTGGAATTTCTTTGCTGTTCTTATTCATTTGTAGAAGTTCTTTTTGTATTTCAGATACAGGTTCTTTGTCAGATATAAATATTGTAAATCTCCTCCTCCACTCTGCCGCTTCTTTTTCATATTGTAATGGTATGTCTTTTAATGAACAGAAATTCTTAGTTTCAGTGTAGCCCATTTGATCTATGTTTTCCTTTATTTTACATCAGTTTTTTAAAAAAAATCTTCGCCTGTTCCAAGGTTAAAAAATGTTTGCAATTTTATTTTCTTGAAAAAGTTAATATTTATTGGCCATAGTTGATTATAATATCATCTTTTGAACTTCTTAAAATCCATAGAATCTTTGCTATTGTCTCTTTTTTATTCCTGCTATTTTTGTTTCTTTTTTCTTGATTAATCTTGCAATAATTTATAAATTTTAGTTCTTTCCCCAAAGAAATATTTGGTTTGGCTGATTCTCTTCATTGTGTATTTATTATCTCTTTCATTGATTTCTGTTTTTATCATTATCTGGTTTTATCAGTATGCTTTTCTTTTACTTTCTCTGAGTTTGATGTTCTGTTCTTTTTCTAAGTTCTTGGGACAAATACATAAATCTTTGCTATTCAACTATTCCTTTTGTATGCACTGAACTCTGAATTTCAATATGTGTATTTCTCCATCGTTTTCATTAAAAAAATTTAGTCTTCTTTCTTACTGTTGCTCCTTTTAAGAATATACCCTTATTATCTGACTTCTTTTAAGATACTACTTTTGTTGTCAGATTTTGTTTCATTATGATATGAAAATCTAGGGTGGTTTCCTTTTTATGTACCCTATTGGTGTTCAAAGAGTTTCCTGAAGAAACAGAGAGATGTTTCTCATTGGTTTTAGAAAATTATTAACTGTTATCCTTTCAAATATTTATCTGCTTCATTTTTTCTCTCCTACTTTCCTGGGACTCCTGTTATACAACTGTTAGGCTTTTTCACCATTTCATATATTTTTCTGTACTTTCTATATTTTCATTCCTTTGACATTCCAATACTCAGACTGAATATTTTCTACTAGCCTTTCTAATGGTTTACTAATTTTCTCTTCAGTTGATTCCAATGTGCTGTTCAAATTATTTATGTGAATCATAATTTTTTCCATATATATATTTTTTAATTTCTAGACTTTCATCTTAACCTTTCCATAAATTTTAATTAGCTGAAAAAAGTTTCCAAAATCTTATATATTTTCTTGAAGATATGTTTCATAGTTATTGTGGTAATTGTAATAACTGTCATTTGTTGCTCTGAATCCACTGTTGATTTTCTCTATGTCTGTCTCTTAAAATTCCTGGTAATGTATAATTGAATGCTGATGTATTTATTTCCTATGGCTACTATAAAAAAGTACCACAAAGCGGTTGGCCAAAAATAATAAAAATTTATTTTCTCACAGTTCTGAGAGCCAGGAGTCTGAAATCTAGGTGTCTGCAGGGGTATGTCCTCTCTGAAGGCTCTAGGGAAGAATCATTCCTTGTGTCTTCCAGCTTCTGGTGGCTACTGGTGATCCTTGGCATTCCTTGGCTTTTAGCCACTTTACTCCAATCTCTGACTCCATCATCACAATGTTTTCTCCTATGTGTGTGTTTTTCTGTGTGTCCCCTTCTCTTCTTATAAGGACACTCGTCACTGGATATAGGTCCCAGTTGAATCTAGTGTGATGTCATCGCAGCTTGATTACATCTGCAAAGACCCTATTTCCAAAGAAGGTCACATTCACAGGTACCAGAGTTAGGACTTGATCATTTTAATTTGGGGGTACACAATTCAACCCACTGTAGCTGGATACTACTTATGGAATGTTTTTGAGAATTTGATAATGTTATTTTTCTCTAGAGTGAGTTTAGTCTATTACTTTTTGAGTAGAGCAGAAACTAAGCTCATTTAAGCTTGAGTACAGTTTTTGTAAGATTGTCCTTCTGATTTATCCCACATCTACAGTTTAGAGAACTGAGGTTCCCCACTGAGAGCTGGCATATTCTAGATTCTTTCCTACTTGGCAGATCCTATTTCCAACTTTTGTCTTCCTAGCACTATAAGACTGATTAAAAACTTTGCTTTTTAGAGGCTTTGAACTTACCTTTTTTATTTCTTGGCCCTATGCACCTTAAGAAATTGGCATAAGCATCCAGTGGAAAACTGGAACGTCAGATTCATTTCTCTATATCTCCATTCTCTCTGGGATTGAACCCTCGAGTTTGGGGTTCCTTGTCCTTCCCAAACTCAAAAATTTGTCTCTACAACATTGTGAGTTTGCTAGAAACTCTGTTGGCTTGTCTATTCCGATGACTGTAACGTTCTTGATGTGTCTTCAACACTTGACAGTGTTTGTTATTAGCACAAAGCTAGGCCTCTTCTTTCCCCACTACTGAGAGCGATGTGGGTTCAGCCTTAAACCTCACCTTGTCCTTGGTTTGAGAAAGAGTGTGTTACAAGGAGAGATTCCAGGAAATAGATATGTTTATTCATAACAAAGGTTTTTAGACTGCTCCTCTTTCCTTTTTAATTCTGTTTTTGCTTGTGAAAGTTGTATCCGTCTTTATGGAAGGTCAGAAATGCTATCAATATACATTTCTTGCATAAATGATGAACTGAAAAATAAACAGGTATTCAAAATAGATTGTCTACCTTATGTGAACTCAATTATTTTCCATAATAATGAGGACAATAGTCAACAACAGTACTGCCTTTAGCAAACTTCATCTTGTTAGATTTTGTCTGTGATTTTGGTCCTAAATTCATTGGCTGAGTTCCCAAAATATGTTCCTGTACACACCAAATGTCACCTGAGTGACTGTCTACTTGGATATAAGCAAGTAGACCATAAATGATAACATTTGGTCTGTACTCAGATTAGAGGAATGATTAATAACTTAGAATATTCAATAAGGAAGAAGAAAATAGAAAAATAGTAACTAATTGTTTTTAATTGTCTTTGGAAATACATTTGGGCACACAGTCAATGCCTGTTGAACTTCTGGTTTAATATTCTACCTGTGCCAGAAGTCCAGTTAGAGCAGTCTATAATGCTTTCAATTATTATCTTATGCATGTGAAATTTGCAATTATTTCCTGAAAATAAAGCATGTAGAAGAAAGCCAAGATAAAAAGTAGAAAGCCCATACTTTAATTGTAGACCTAAAAAAGTTTGCAGTTCAGATTTCCAATTTTATTTCCATTTTTTTCAGTTATTTGATGCCTAATACTTTAATATATTAATTAGAGATATTGTTACTTTCTCCAAAACAATATGATTTCTAAAGTGTTTACTTAACCTCATTTACATTTCCATTGTATATAATGAATTTTTCTGGCTGGTACTTGGGGAGACCAGGAAAGCTCTGGAATATGAGTTGAGGGTAACTAGAGAGTGGGATGCCCTTGCAGTTACTGATAATGACACGGTGTAAGCTATGATTTGAGGTTGAAGATCATGGAAGGGGAGGAGGTTAGATGTTTGAGAGGTCCCAAGATATTGGAAGGATCATATATGAAATTTTTTACATCACCAAGAATTACCACAGGAGGAGTGCTGTATTAAGGTGGTAAATTTCAGCTATCTCAGTTCACTGAAATTCATTTTCAGTGGAAGATATGGGATTTATCATTATTTTATATTTAAGATTAATAGCATTGCATTTAGTATACTCTAAACCTTTAGATTTTTATATATAGACTTACGTGTAACCAAAGGAAAGAGATCATAATTAACACCATAGCCTGAAGGCATAATGTTTTACCAAATCACCAGCAGATTGTTTATCTCCACTTATTGGAGTTGTGTGAAACTCCACAGAATTAGGTAAAAAATTAGGAAATTTAATATTTTAAAAAATCAGTCCAAGTAATAATGATCGTAGTAGCTATTACTTGCAAAACTCTGTGTTACATGATTACAATGAACATATGAGGTAAATATTATTGTTATCATTTCATTGTTGAGAAACTGAGGTACAAAAAGTTTAAATGGATGTGCAAGGTTAAAGAGTAAGTGAAAGAACAGGAGTTTTAACTTAGACAGACTGACTCCTGTGATCTTAATCTGACCCTATGACCAAGACAAAGTGCATATTAATAGACTTCATGCAGACTATTATTCTCCCAGTGTGCTTTTCTATTTCAAATTTCTTTGGTTGTTCAATTTCATTACATCCTTCCAAATGGTATCCTTTGTTTTTCTGTCCTTAAATGAAATCATTTTATAGGATAATGTTATCAATTATGATGGTGATGAATTGCTGCATTACTTTTCAAAGAGCTGCTTCAGCAAGCTGTCAAGTATAACATTTCTTCAATAAGCACTGAGGTCACGAATCATCTTGTCTCAGCCCTAACA
Source organism: Monodon monoceros (assembly GCF_005190385.1). NCBI lineage: Eukaryota > Metazoa > Chordata > Mammalia > Artiodactyla > Monodontidae > Monodon > Monodon monoceros. Next base: position 10,658,424 of record NW_021703765.1, on the reverse strand, counting down.
AGGACTCTTCCTTTGCTAGTGATGCAATTAGTTGTCAGGTGTCACCACACGTTGTTTCCTCATAATTAATTCAATACAAATATCGAGTTGCACGGAAGCTCATTTTAAACAGGATTCCAGGGGTCTTTTGAACCTTATTCATTGAAGCATAGATGGTGAGCAAAACTGGTTGTGCAGCTGGTACTCCTCAACACATTTAAGTATCTTTCATGAAAAATACTCAATCAGACAGAGGGAATATTAAAAAATCTGTTTAATTAAAACCAAATAAGAAAGGAGGTGGCAAGTTTATTAAGAAGTAGGCATAAAACGTGTAACACCAAATATTGTTATAGACTTTGTATTTGCTCTTTCCTCTGCATGGATTTCTTCCTGGGATTTTTTTCATAGCTGCCTCCTTCTCATCATTCAGGTGTAACATTTAGTTCTCATTCTTAGGGAGGTTTTCTTATCACCTTACCTAAAACAGCATTCCTTTCTCTTGTTATTCTCTCTCACAAGACTCTGTTTATTTCATTCATTAGGTACTGTTAGGGATGGAATACTTGTGTCCCCCTAAAATTTATGTGTTGAAATCCTAACCCCCAATACAATCACTTTGTGATCATATTAGGAGGATCTAATCACTTTGGAAGGTGATTAGATCATGAGGACAGGGCCCTCATAGAAGGGATTAGTGCCCTTAGAAGAAGAGACACCAGGGAGCTCTCTCGTTCTTTCTACTATGGACTGGGGAGAGGGAACAGGCCCTCATCAGACATTGAATTTACCAGCTCCTTGAACATGGACTCCCCAACCTCCAAAACTGTGAGAAATAAATGTTAAGATGTAGGATTTCAGGGCACCTCAACTTTCCTTCTGCAATACCTCATCTTAAATACTGTTTGAACTGATAAAAGTCACTAGTCATAATTTGTCACTAATGTCCTGGTTTTCATGCTATGTTGTGATTTTTATGTCATCTGTGTCCATATCAGTATTTCATGACACATTAGCAAGAAACTTAAATATTTTTCCAACATGTTTATATGATTCATCCCACTTCATTAATTGGATTATCAAACAATTCAAAAGCCTATGAATTATTTGTATTCAAAATTTATTGCTTCCTTTGTATGAGTTACTGTTATTGGTGTGATCTGAAATCAATTTTCATTACAATTAGCACCTCAGTGTCAGAATTATTTTAATTTAATACTACTTTTGTTTTGCATTTCATTAATTTTAGTCTACATTTTCTCTCAGGTCTTTACTAAATAAATGTAATATTCACATGTACTTTCAATTCAGGAGTTTGCAGTTTCTTTCTTATTTTAATGATACTTTCCCAACAACGTTTTTTCAAATCGTAGGTCTCCCAGCCTGTTTTCCTTCCCATATTACTTCGGTCCATTCCAGTGATATCCCAAATAGGAAAAGTGTTGTGGAGGAACGTCGTAATGGAAGGAGACACCAATCTTAAATAATTTTAGTTAAAGTATATAATTTTTGAAATTAAAAAAATAAATGTATATGACCACATGCATACATCGATAAGTATCCTGAGATAGTGGAAGTAAGGGGCCCTGCAACTTAAGCTTCCTTATTTCCATGGTACGTCCATCTCTGGTCAAAAGTATTAAAGAGAAAAACCACAGGCCCAAAATGGTGTCACTTGCACTAAAGCCAATGATACCAAAACTAGATTTAATACCTAACCTAACTGCAGTTCCAGCCTTCACCAGAAATGCAATCTTCATTAACCAGTCTGGAATTTTCCAGTCCCAATGAGGTAATCTGCCAGAGTGACCCTCTCCTTCCCCACCCAGAGAGAAGAGAAATCTACACAATTAAATGCTTGCAATTCCTTCCCCCCATTTCCCCCATGTCTTGGCCTAAAAATAACCCTTTCTTTTCTTTTTGCTAATAGCTCCCTTGCCCCACCCTTCTTCCTATAAAAACCTTCCATTTTGTACAACCCCTCAGAGCACCCTGCTAGTTACCAGATTGGACTACTGCCCGATTCATGAATTGCCTAATGAAACCAATTAGATCTTCAAATTTACTCGGTTGAATTTTGTTTTTTTAACAAAAGTAAAACTAAGAATATCATCTTCTTTAGTGTGTTTGATAGATAGATGTATGCTTTCAATGCTAAACTCCAAGGAAGATAAGAAACACTATTTATTATTTCTTTTTAATCTGTATTTTATAAACAAATTGGAGAGAAACTGTAAGCAGATAGGTTAGGGGGTCCTGGGAGAAAGAGAACCAGGCATGGCTTTCTTGACATAAGAGAACCCGTTTTGCGCTAAGCGATTTTGTTCCTGAGCCTGGCCACAATGCTTGCCCTTGAACAGGCCTTGGTAATTAATGATCTTAAGGTAACAAAGGAATGCAGGAACAGAGGAAAGGCAGTGAAGCAATAGTGCAGTGATACAGTCCTAGTTGCTCCTCAAGGGAAATACATAATGTTAATATACCTTTGAGTTGTGTAGGAACTAAGGCCCCCACCCAGTTGGAGGAGGGAATGATGATGTTGACCATCCTGACTTCAGTCAACTAAAGCTTGAACTCTGTCGACCTTTGCCCCAATTCTATGATGAATTCTCCTCTGCTCAAGCCCCTTTATGAATATGTATGTACCCTTAGCTTAAAACTTCCCCAGTTTTGCTGTTTGGGGAAACATTGCTTTGGGAAAGATCCCCAGTGTTCTTACTGAAGTCGAATTGGGCTTCTGTACCCTGACACCAAATTAAATCTTGCAGACAGAGTTTTGGGTGAAGTAGGAAAGAATAGCTTTATTGCTTTGCCTGGCAAAGGGGGCCACAGCAGGCTAATGCCCACAAAACTGTGTGTCCCGATCTGGAGGGGGTAGTGAGGCATCTTAGAGTGTTCAAGGAGCAGGGCGTGGTCAGCTCATATCTACAAAACAGCTCAAAGGTATTGTTATGTGCATCCCATGAGGGGGAACCTGGACCCTGCCGCAAGGCTGCCCTGTTGTTTCTTTTGACTGTTCCTCCCTGATCTCCACATCCCCTCCCCTCCCTAATTAGCAACTGTTTGAACCTGCCCATTGGAACTCAGGGAGGGTCATGGAGGCTGAATGAAGCCTATTTCCTGTAATCAAGAAATGGGGGACACAGGAATGCTTTTGTGCCCAGGAGCCCCACAGGGTCCTGCTCGGTTCCATCACTTGCTGCAAGTAATAAATCTTTCCTCCTCCCACACTTTGGCTTGGTTATGTCTATTGGCTCAACAACCACCAAGAGGTGAACCCAGTTTTCAGGTAACAAAACTTCTATGTAGCTCTTTGGAAGAAATTCTGTTTTCTTAAAATTTGCATTGAAAAGTTGATATATTTTTTAAAAAATGGATACAACTTTAGGAACAATAAGACCAAGTTTAAGAAAAGCTGAGAAAATTTTAGACTATAAGCCCTTGATAAAGTTTGCTTAATTTATTACTGATTCTAACTGCCTACCATGCAGATGGAATTCAATAAATATTTGTGACTGAGCACATTAATGAGTAAATGAACTACAACATTTGAAATAATTAAGAATCTAACAACCTACTATTTAATGGGCAGGATGAGCAGACAACATGAATAGAAGGAAAAATATTCTCCTGATTGAGAAAAAATGTAATGGAGGAATATAATGTATTCACAGTAATATTAATTTTCATTTAAAATTTTCTTTCACTTAAGGGAGGAATAATGATGCATAAAGTTGTGCTGTTCCAAGAAAAGAGATTCAATGCTGGGGCTAATTAGTGAACAGTACAACTAGTGAGCCATCAAAAGACTAATCAGTGGCCAAACCAGCGATGAAAGTTACCAGTGTCACTGGTAAATTGAGGACTCTCGGTAGGAAACAGCTCTACATTTTCCCAATTACTATGCTTCCCTTCTACTGAGCTATGTGAACCCATACTCCTTAGTGGTACCTTTGCCAAACTATTTAACTTTTTAGCCACATCTGTTATTATAGTCCTATTTTTTTGTGTTTAAGGCACAGTCATGTTCATTTTAAACTGGGAGCCACAGAGCTAAGTCAAAGGGCTTCTCTCCAAAGTGCCAGCTTCCGGACTCAAGAGTGTGTATTGGTGTGTGTGCGCATGTGGGCCCCTGTGGTGGGGAGGGAGTGGAGAGTTGAGTCTGGATCTCTGATCCCTCTCCTCCCTCTTCTAAGCTCCAGCTCCACTGGCATTGAAAGGAAAGGTAGGAGAGAAAAGGAGAAAAAAGGCAAGTATCTTATCTGTAGGCATGAATGCAGCCTCATTCTGTTGGTTCTCACTGCTTCTCTGGTTAACATAATAGCAGGAGGGAAGGTGGATTATAATTATTATGTATGTATTTCTTTGCTGAAAGTTGCTGCTCGCAGTGGGAGCGTGATTCTGTTAGTAGCAGGATTGGTTTGCTGTTCTGAGTGTCCATTTGAGATTTGCAGTCTCAACTTTCAAGCCTATCTTCTGCATGGTTGAGTGTTTACCTCCAATTGAGAGTTCAGCTGTTCAGTTGCCGGGCAAGTGTTGTCTGTAATCAGGGCTGGAGTTTTCCCAGGAGTAAACAAGAAGAAGGGACAGTAGGAAGAAAATGCAAAGCATCGATGAGGATGCCTGACTGTGGAATCTAAGTTGGGGGAGGAAAAGAGGTGTAAAGGTGTTAGGGTCAACAGAGGAAAGTTCTGTTGATGCTGAGAAATTATCAGAATTTGAATACTAAGCATGAAAATTTTGAAGTTTCTATTTTGTGAGTAGTAAGTAAGGTTGAGAATGCTGTTGGGGGCCCAGCATCACCTGGGAGCTTTTTATAAATGTAGAATCTCAGATGAATCAGGATCTTTATTTTAGCAAGTTCTGTAGTTGATTCAAATACACATTAAGGCTGAGAAATACTGGTCTAGAATAGTGGGTCTCAACTCTGGTTGCATAATAAAATCACTGGGGGAGTTTTTAAACTATTCCTGATTCCAAGTGAGAAAGCCTTGGGGTGAGGCCCAGGCATTTATATTTTTTAAAACCAGAATTTGACCCTGACAGTGGTTGGTAAGTAAGGAGTCATCAAGAGACAGAAAAGTTCCAGGCTCATCTACCTGGATTTTCAAGTTACCAGGTTTCCACATTCTAGTCAACTCCAGCCAGTTGTGGCCATGTGGAGATACAGATTGTGAGATCAGTTTTTCAAAAGAGGTAAGAAATTTGGTTTTCATAAAAAATATCTATATTTTAAAATCATGGTTAAAACTAAAAAGAAAAAAATAAACTCAGTAGGAATTTCAAAAACAATCGGTTAGATTTTTGACTTGGAAAGAATGGTAGTTTTAAGCCTTCTGCGGTGTCAGCATACCACAGCTGTCTCTCTTTTCCAACTGTTGAGCCACATTAAGTAAGTTTATAGTTTCTTAGAGTAGCAGCGAGTAAAACTGCTGAGGATTTTACAGGGATCAGGATAGTCACGTAGTCACGTTGGCTTTATCATCTTCACTCTGGATACACAATGATCAGTAGCCATCAGGGGAAAATGTGGCAGAAAAAGAGAAATCCAGAGAAAAACTCATGCTTCTGTCTTCATTATATAGAAAGCTTTTCTCTGTGGCACAGAAATACTTAAGTCTTTGCGTTGTCTCCTCACCCAGAGTATATGAAAAACCACAGACTTTTTTAGCTGTTTTTGTTTTTTTCTTTCCATTCTGCCTTTCCTGGATAAAGTCTCCCTTTCTGCTTGACACATTATTTTTTCTTTAGATAAATTAGTAAAACCAATTAAGTTCATATCAAGTACTAGAAACATGGTAACCTTTTTCTTTTATAAAGTGATTTGAATATCTGTTGTAATCCATTATGTGCAAACATCCTCTTTATTAAAATTGTTTCTGTTATCCGTATGCCATGGAGAACCCATACATTTGAATCTGTAGCTAAACATCCATGAAATGTGAGGTAGGCATAATCTGGACAGTGATGATGAGAAGAGGCCCATCCAGACAGAACTGTCATCGGTAACCAGCGCACCCGCGAGAGCTGCCCCTTCAGGCCCCTCAGGCCTCAGAGCGGGGCCTCCTCCCCTCCACACCCACAGCCCCAGGCACCCCTGTGCCTGATGTCAGTCCCGCCTCTCTGCTGCCTTCCAAACTTAGCGCTGACACGTATCCTGAGCACTGAAGTGTGGTCCACCTGGGGTATTCAGACTAGGGCCAGATCCCACTACACAGACAACTGGTGAGATGCTCCTAAGGATAAAAAGGCTTAGGTCTTGGGGCTCTCACACACAGGAAAGCTGGTGTCGGTCGGCTGTTCGCAGGACTTAGGTTCATTGTTCTGGGCCCTCACTCAGTGCCCAGTGGGGTCTCTTGATCCACTAACCCAACGTTTCCCAGGCAGCTTCTCCCTCACCTACCCCCTTGCCAATCTGCCTTATGACTCCTAACTTAAAACTTCTGTTACCCATACACAGAGCAGGGGGGAAAGCTAACTCCTTTTATTTTGCAATAGACCTTGAAGCCTAGAGACCAAAATCATTAGCAACTAAAACCCTGGATCCTCTTTCCTTGAAAGCAGAGAGGTCTCTGTCTTTGAAACTTACGTATGAGCAAAGGGAAACAATTCCATTAATTTTGGGGAGACAGGTACCACAGACCCATTGAGAAGGCTGAATTCTTTCAATGAGAGAAATAAAAGAACAAAGGAAAAGAGGAGTCTCTATAGAAACTGAGATTAAATATTCTTATGTAATTAACCATTATATATATAAATAGTATATATGTATGTATATCATTTTATATATAAATGTTTATTTATATATTTGTTTATGTATATATATGTTTATGAGCTCCAGGTACATAAAATTGAATTATTACATGATATTAGAGACCAAAGTTAAGTAAAATATGATTATGCGCTCGTGTTTAACAGACCAGTGGCAACATAAATGTAAACAGAAGAAAGTCCAAACTCCAAAAGAGAATGATCAGTATTATCAAATGCCACAAAGATGTCCAATAAAATTATCTAAGAAGTTCCAAATCAGAAGGTCAAAAGGATTTTCCTGTCGTGGTGGCAACTAGAGCCACTTTGCAGTAGAGAGATGAATGGTGAGGTGAGATTCTGGAGACAGGAATTATAAAGGAGGAAAAAGAATAGAGCTAACAATGAGATGGGAAGAGAGTGAATGCTTGAGGGGGTGCTCATTTTCTTAAGTTTAGTTATTGAACCAATAGGGAAAGATGTTAAAGACAACAGTGGTTGGTAGGAAGTGGACTGGATCCAGACAACGAATGAGGGGATGGGGTCACGCTTCCTCTGACAAAAGGAAAAAGGGAAAGCTGAGTTGGGGTGTAGGTAAATTATCTGGACACAGAGAAGCGCTTCAGCCAAGAGGCTTTCACTACCTCTGTCGAGAAGACACTTCACTTCTTTTGCTACCAGCCTGGTGGAAACCACCCTCACCTCTCACCTGGATTATTGCAGTTGTCTCATAACCATTCTACCGGCTTTTAACCTCACCTCTCCTCTCTCTTTTCTCAGTGCTGCATCCAGAGTCATGTTAACATTAAGCCTGATCGCATGACCCCTCTGGACAAGACCCTCCAAATAGTTGACAGAAAAGCCAAAGTCCACACGGTGACCTATTTGATCTGCCTGTGTTCTGCCCCCCACAGCCATCCTTACTGGGAAACTCGCCGAGCCATCTGCTTCTCTCTCCTTGGCGCCCTGGTTCCGGCCACAGAGGCCTCTAGCTGTGCTCCACTCTCAGCCGGGACTTTGCCCTTGATGTTCCCTCTCCCTGGAAGGCTCCTCCCCAAGAATCATAGCTCAGCTTCTTCACTCCTCCAGGTGCCACATCCTCACTGAGGCCTTTTCAGGACACTGTCTACAAGTTCTGCAGCGTTCCTCGGTTGACATCTTCTATCCCAATTGCCTGAATCACATTTTCGGTTTAGTCTAGAGCTACTCGATCTGTGTAACAAACTACATATTTTCCTGATGCGCCTTGTTCTTTGTCCGACTCCACCGTGAGGGTAAGGACTCTTATCTCTTGTTCACTGCTCCATCCTCAGCTCCTAACCTGGTGACTGGCATGGTCGGCACTCAGTACACATTTGTTGTATGAATTGTGAGAGATAGTTTAGGGCTCGCATTCTCTGGGGACAAGTTAAAGGTTGTCTGAGGAGTAGTGATGGTCATTTTAGGCTAGAAGTGGACCCTTTAGGTTAGAAATACACCTATTTGTATGATTTCTCTCACCAAGTTCAATGCTCAGGAGTTGACAGTGAAGGACATAAGTTCCTTGACACATGGTAATCAGCATTGCTCAACAGAAATATAATGCAGACCACACATGCAAGCCATATTTGTAATTTTAGAAAATTCTTTCCAGCTTCATTGAGGTATGATAGACAAGTAAAAATTGTATATACATAAGGAGTACAAAGTGATGATTTTATATATAGGTATGTATATATATATATATATATATATACACACATTGTGAATTGATTATCACAACCAAGGTAATTAATGAGATTTTACATTCTTTTTTTACACTAGGTCAGTGAATTCTGGTGTGTGTATCACACATACAGCATATTTCAATTCAGATTTGTCATAGTTCATGTGCCAAATAGACCATGTGGCTACTGGTTGCTGTATCAGACAATTGAGAGTGGACAAATGTAGAGTTGGAATGGTTGGTTCTAACTGAAAGATACAATATGGAGGCAACTGAGTATAAAAACAAGACAGTTGTTGAAATGATACAACAGAGAGCCAGTTACATCAGTAGGAGAAAATAGTGGGACAGAAGAGAATTATGAAAGGAGTTCCAAATTATGGCAAAGGATAAATTCAGTGGGATTAAAGCCTAGGAGTTTGTGATCAGAGATTATCTAAAGCATGAGATGGAAATGAAAGTTGTTATGGACCAAAAGTACAATTGAGTAGCAACAGTGGTCCAGGAAAATGAGAGGTGTTTTTGTGAACAGTAAGGTTGTTGCCAAAGTCTTCACTGAATGTGCGTGGAGGCGAGCAGCTTTCAGGTCAATAGATGACAACAGTGGAGTGCAGAAGGTGAACTGCTAGAACTCATGACACCCAAAAGAGAAGGCTTTAGCACAGGGTGAAACGATAATCTGTTAGAAGGGTTAATGTGGGTTCTAGAGATGACTAGGAGAATTCATCAATATGTCAGAGGGAGAGTGATGAGAAAGAGGGTAGAGTGTAAAAACAGGGGGAATATTAGAATAGAATAGAAGACAGTCAGCTGGAACAGTCAGGGTACGCCCAAAGTAGAAGAGCAAAGCATACCTGTTGTTAAATCAGAATTTGGGGCTGTTCGATTATATCTCAGTAAGGATATTTCCTGGCTGGCTGTGAAGGAGAATTTTTCCTCAGATAAGCTGGCACTGTCACACTACTCTAATCTTTTAACATCATACATATGGTTCTTCCCAAGGGCAGAAGTAGTCTTAGGTAACGTCTCTTAGATAGCCAAGATGAACTATTTAAGTCTGAGAGGCTTTATCAAGGCAACTGTCTCCTAGAATTCACAGTATATTTATTATCCTTGATGTCACTTTTCATATTACCTCTTTCAGAAGCTTCTTTAAAGGGATAAAGGAGCCCCCAGCTGAGTCCTGGGTCTCGAAAGAGTTCGTCTGAGACTTTAAAGGAGAATCAATATTGAAAACTCTAAGGCAAGAAAGAAGAAAAGTCAGTTTTTGTGTGGGACTATTTTGTTTATTTGCCCAAAAAGACTGAACTAATTGCAAAAGTAATCTTAAATTATTCAACTTCGTCATTATTCAATATTCATTCAACAAACATTTGCTGAATTTTAGATAGTTATCAGGCACACTACAATGTTTCACAGTGATGAAAAAGATAAAATCGTTCTCAAAGAGATTCAAATTAAAGCAGGAGACTGACAGTTAACTAGGGAATTAAAATAGAATGTGGAGGGACTGTCAAGGGCCCCCCCTGACTTGTGGGTGGTAGGTTGGCAGAGATAGAACGTTATCTCAGCCAACATATAGCCATCCCCCAAGTAACCGACACTGCAGAGCATTTACTGAGTATGAGAGCATAGAAGAGAGCACCATATGACACATCAGTACAGCGCAACTGCCTGATGAGCCTTTCCAACACCTGTTTTAATTTTCCCTAAAAATTTCACCTTCCTGTACAATCATCACAACTTTGCCTCTCAAAAATTTCAGATTCTCTCCTCTCTCATCCACATACCTTCTCAAAATCCAGTCGTGCTTACATTCCTCTCTGCAAGACAATGCTCAGCTAAGAGAAGTAGTTCCCAAACCTGACTGCACAGTAGAATCACCTGGGGAACTTTTGCAATGCTCTCTGACCAATTAAATCATCATCTCTGCAGGTGGGACTCAGGCATCAACATGTTTTTTTACAGTTCCCCAGGTGCTTCCAATGTTTTGGCAAGGTTGAAAGCCACTGCCTTACAGTGTTCAGCAAACCCAAACCTGGTCTTAATTCAAACCATGTCTTGTGGTCTTGTGCCTCGAGCATGACCTGTATAAAGAGCTTAAAGTCGTGGATCCTCCCAAACAATCCGGGTCAAACGCAGTGGTGTTCTGAATGCAAATTAAGACAGAGAATCGTGCAGGTTTGAGACTGAGTGGAATCAAAGCTGATCCTGCAGTTTCCGGTCTGGGCAGCAGTGCAGAAGGTAAGTGCAGCTAATTACATATAATTCATAATACGTTTGTAATAACTAAGGGTCACTGGAGTACCTAACATGAATGCAACCAGGTTGTTTTAGAAACTTAAGGGTTTTTTTAAAAACTAAGGATGCAATTAACTATATTATTTTTGAAATGAAAGCAATCAGTCCATGTGATGCTAAGGAAGTCTTAACTCTAATGGAGAATGTTTCTAGATGATGGTATTCATATTAAGAGAATATTACACAGGAATATGCTTTATCTGGGGAGAGATTAAGATTAGACTGTGGAATAGACAAGTCATGTTCTTTTTTAAAAGATATCTTTTTTTTTTTTTGCATTAAACCCCACATTCTTTGAACCATTGAATCTTCAAATCTCAGTAGTATTCTAAAAGGAATAATGCTTTCCCCCAAGCGTATTCATATGGGAGCTTTAAACAAAAGGAAAAGAAAGGTAACTATTATTTTGTAATTGAGGAGGCCTGAATGAGTTCCACCCTTCAATCAGAGTCCTACCAGCGTTCAGTAGCACAAAACGTGTTCCTCAAACTTCCTCACACTATAATTTTATGTACTTTTCTTTACAATTCCCCAAGATGTCTTAGAATTTCCACCATTTTTACATATCTTTTATGCAATTCTTACCAGTAAAGTTGTAAAATAAAGCCACTCTTATCCTTCTGTCCATTTAGGATTTTTGCACCCAGGGCATAAATATAGTGCTGTGAGTTTGGTTTTAGCAAACAATGTACGTGTCATACCTTATAATTCTTTCCTGGCTTTGGTTTGACATTAAAATAGGAGAAATGGCATACTCAGAGCTCCGTTACCTTTTATAGCAGACATGCAGTGTTCTCCAAGAAGATGAATGACTGGGTTACATTCTGATTATTAAAGTGAGTGAGGTTTATTACTCTGTTCAACAAAAATGTATTTAATAGCATTTTCATTATATTCAAATCATTTCCAGAGTTACACACTTAAAAAGTAAATGAAGTGTAGTTCTGTAGAGAATTACTCCTGTGTGAATTCAGGCAAAGTAAGAATAGTATATTATTCTTAATGGAAAATTCTGAATACATATTTGAGCTATAAATACATGTAAAGATGAATGATATGTTTTCCAAGGGTATTTTACTGTGAAGTTAAAGGTGATTAAGGCAAAAATGTATTAAGTTTGAAAATTTCTTTCGGAAAATGGGTGGCGTGCTCTTCAGTCTCTGCAGCCTTATTGCGGTCCATCCCTCAAGTCGCTCCATTTGCTCCGCGCAACGCCTGCTTTGTGTGTGTCTTGATGTTCACGTGCTGAATGATGGTATTTCCCCTACTTCCCTGGGGAGGCATGAGTCCCTTCTGCTTCCAGGAAGAGCTCTGCATACATGTCTGAGCATAATATTTTCTCTTACTCCTCACCCTTGTTCTTTGGGATTAGGCGAAATCCTTCCACGTAACCGGCCTGAATAAGCCTGGTAATCAGGTAATATAAAGTATTAAGCCTCAATAAAGCTGGGAGAAAAAAATTTAAAAATACAATGTAAATAATAAAAAGAATAGAAGGTAATGAGAGAGAAAAGTTGTTTTACTATCTCCACAACATAAATTATGATATTGATCATCCAAAGGTGGGAATGATATGAAAGGGGAGTTAATTTTGTAGATTTAAATAAAGGGATGATCAAAAGTTAAGGGAGATGCAAAAGGGAGGAGATATGGGGATATATGTATATGTATAGCTGATTCACTTTGTTATACAGCAGAAACTAACACACCATTGTAAAGCAATTATACTCCGATAAAGATGTTAAAAAAAAGTTAAGCTAAATTAACAAATCATGTATAATTTTTACAATTTAAAAGTCACCTTTATTCATAATTAAGTAATAGGTAAAAGGACTAAGGAAATAACATTTTACTCGATTACTTACTATCCAGTGGCAGAGTGTGTTGCTCTGTCTTATCCGTCGAGTCTTTCTGCATTGAATTAGGGCAGCACATTTGTAAGTAAATCTCAGTTTATAGACTTATATGGTAACTTCAGTTTTTTTCATTCTGGTTTCTTGCATCAGTCATGTTAACCTGTATTGATTTTTATAATTTGGAAGAAATTAGATCAGGCCACTTAGAAGTGAGGCTGTTGGTCAGAAAACAAACTAACAGAAGAATTGAAAATGTGACCCACAACACTATTATTTAAAACAGCAGTGCCCTCTGCCACTAGCTGTTTATAACTGTGAAACCCGCAAGGCTGTAGAAGCTGAGTCTCTTAAGAAAGCTCATTGCATTCTTTACTTTGAAAAGAGACTCTAGTATAGAATTGAGCCTGATGTACAAGCTGGTAAACACATATTTGGCCAAGGAAAAATATTTACAGTAAAATAGTACCTGTCAGGATTCAGTATTTAATGAACACATTGAAATTAAGATGTATTTAAAGTTTTCAGTTAAAAATTTAACAAACACATCATCTAAAATAACTTCAGCTTTGTGTTAGTTTTTTCTTTAATTTTTAAACCAATTTTTTTTCACTTTTTTTTAATTGAGGTATAATTGACCTATAACATTATATTAGTTCCAGGTGTACAAATAATGATTTGCTATTTGTATACATGGTGAAATGATCACCACAATAAGTCTAGTTGACATGTGTCATCATACATAGTTACAACATTTGTTTTTCTGGTGTGAGAACTTTTAAGACCTACTCTTTTTTATTTTTTTTTCATGTTTCTCACTTCTCTTTGATCAGGTCTTTATTCAAAATTAGCTTTCCAAAATGATTTGACCTTTGCCAAATAAGCAAATTTAAGTTTATGCCACAGCCTTCTTTTCCTCTGTGGTGGGTTTCTTTTCTGCAGGCTTCTTTTTAGCCGGCTTCTTTTCAGCTGCTTGTTTCTTGGTCACTGGGGACTTTTTTCCCACCAAAGCCTTCTTTCGCTTCTTCAGCTTCTTAACGCAAACAGCCTTCTTTCCTTTCTTTCCCACCACAGGCTCCTTGCCTGGAATCCCCTTCTCATCTGATTTGGTTTCTATTGCTGCTGCTGCCCTATCCATCTGGATTTTGTGGTTCTTGGCCTGGCGAAGAATGGTGTTCCGGTGCGTGGTCTTTGCATATGGGTTTAGCTTCAACATGATTCTCAGGTTTTTCAGTGGATTCTTCTTCAGGACTCTGCAATGAATCTTCTTGCGTGGTGCTCGCAGGGCTCTTTGGATCTCTGGGCTTTTCAAGATTCTGCTAAGGTCTGTATTGAGCATCTTGTGCATGGGGAAGTTGTAGTTACTCTTGAGGGGAGCAGCTTTACGCCAAGTGCCATACAGCTCCTCTAACTTGCGGAAAGCACTTTCAGTCCAAATGCAGAAACGTCCCACATGCCCCCCAGGAGCAAGTTTCAAAATGTTCAGTTTGCTTATATTAAGCAGAGTAGTTCCAGGGATGTTTCTGAAGGCCTTGATGATACCGTTGTCCTCATTATAGACGATGCAGGGTCCCCTGCGCTGGAAACGGCGACGGTTTCTCACTTTGCCTTTGCCAGCTCTCATTCGCTGTGAGCCGTAGACCTTTTTTGATATCATTCCTGGCCTTAAGGTTCTTCTGAAGCAAAACAGTCTCCTTGGTCTTCTTGTAGCCTTCAACTTTATCTTCAACTACCAAAGGAAGTTCAGGAACTTCCTCTATACGATGACCTTTAGACACGGCCAGCGCTGGTAAAGCCGAGGCAGCCAACGCAGAGCAGATGACATGTCGCTTCTGCATTGTATTCAGTCTGCGGTGCCAATGTCACCAGGTCTTGGTTGGCGCAAATATGCGGCCCCCACGACACATATTTCCCAAAGCACCCTGGCCAGAACAGTGAGTGCCGCCACCTCAAACCCTGGGAATTCGAGCCACAGGCCTGCCAGTACCCCAAGACTCAGCACTGGTTTGATGAGCTGCTAATGCACTGACAGCACAGGGCTGTCTGTTGTTTTTGCACAAGTTGGTGTGAACAAAGTTCACAATATCTGGTCGAATGGGAGCCTTGAACACAGCAGGCAAAGTGACATTTTTGCCAGCTGACTCCCCCTTTTCAGAGTACAGTGATATCAGTGGACGAGCACACGCCATGGCGGGAGAGGAGAAGGCCACGCTCCCCTCAACCCGGCGGCTCCCACAGGAAAAGCAAAATCTATTCTTCTAAAAACTTCCAAATATGCAATTTGGTGTTATTAACTATAGTCACCATGCTTTACATTATATCTCCATAATTTTTTAAACCAATTTTAAAAATATAATCTAATGTGCATGTAAATCGTAATTTAGGCTGATTTTTAAAAATGTCTTTATCTTAATATTCTTTGATATTATTTTTAATATTGCTTATTACTCTGTTTATCCTTACAATTTTCTATGCAGCATTTGGGTTGTATATTATTGAACAAAAATGAGCAGTTATAATCTGAAATTAGCAATCATTCTAACCCAATGAAAAACATTGATGAACTTTTGATTAAGAATAAATATTAATTTTATAAAAAAAAATCAATATAATTTTGATAAGTAGATCTTTTTGGATAACATTATTAACATTTAGATTATGAGATTACAGTCGGCCCTTGAACAACACAATTTTGACCTGTGGGGGTCCACCTATACACAGGTTTTTTTCTCAGTAGCAGATACTACAGTACTACATGATTTGAGGTTGGTTGAATCCCTGTATGCCAAAACACAGACAAGGAGGAACCACGTATTCAGAGGGCTGGCTATGACTTATATGCAGACTTTTGACTGCACGGAGGGTCAGCACCTCAAATGCTGCATTGTTCAAGGGTCAACAGCAGTATTCCATTTCTTTTTTTTTATAAGCCTGTTTTTTTTTTTTTGGTTTTTTTGTTTGTTTTAGATTTGGATTTCTCATATGCGAGAGATCTTGTGGTATTTGTCTTTGTCTGACTTATTTCACTTAGGATAATGCCCTTTAGTCCACCCATGTTGTCATAAATGACAAGGTTTTATTCTTTTCTATGGCTGAATAATATTCCATTGTGCACACATATCACAATTTCTTTATTCATCCACTGATGAACACTTAGGTTGTTTCCGTGTGTTGACCATTGTAAATAATGCTGCAATGGACATGGAAGTGCATATATCTTTTCAAGTTAGTGTTTTTGCTTTCTTCAGATAAATACTAAGAAGTGGAATAGCTGGATCATATGGCAGTTCTATTTTTAATTTTCTGAGGAACCTCCATACTGTTTTCCATAGTGGCTGCACCAATTTACATTCCCACCAACAGTGCACAATGGCTCCCTTTTCTCCACATCCTCTTCAACACTTGTTATTTCTTTTCTTTTTGATAATAGCCATTCTAATAGGTGTGAGGTGATATCTCACATAAGACCTGAAACCATAAAACTCCTAGATGAAAATATAGGTGGTCAGCTCCTGACATAGGTCTTGGCAATGATTTTTAAAATCCAACATCAAAAACAAAAGTAACAAAGGCAAAAATCGACAAGTGGGATGACATCAAACCACTTTCATTTCCTCTGCACAGCAAAGGAAACCATTAACAAAATGCAAAGGCAACCTACTGAATGGGAGAAAATATTTTCAAATCATATATCTGATAAGGAGGGGCTAATATCCAAAATACATAAAGAACTCATACAACTCAAAAGCAAAACAATCACAAACAATTCAAATAAAAATTGGCAGAAGATCTAAATAGATATTTTTCCCAAAGAAGACATACGGATGGCTAACAGGTACACGAAAAGGTGCTCAACATCATTAACCATCAGGAAAATACAAATCACATCCATTTATTTCTAAGGAGAATGATATTAGCAATTTTCAAGACTTTTTCAGATTCAAATATGCTAAAGTATGAATGTCTCATGTGTTTTCATCACGTTACATTACAAATTTATAACTTATTCTTTTAAGATTAATTAGAAGCAGTAAGGGCTAGTCTTTTTTTTTTTTTTTTTTTTCGGTACGCGGGCCTCTCACTGTTGTGGCCTCTCCCGTTGCGGAGCACAGGCTCCGGACGCGCAGGCTCAGCGGCCATGTCTCACGGGCCCAGCCGCTCCGCGGCATGCGAGGTCTTCCCGGACCGGGGCACGGATCTGTGTCCCCTGCATTGGCAGGCGGACTCTCAACCACTGCGCCACCAGGGAAGCCCGAGGGCTAGTCTTTTGAGTCCAGTTTTAGTGGTTTCATTGAAATGTACACAGAAAAAAAGATATTGAGGTTCTTTTAAAAGCTATAGTCACTAAATCCTTTGTATTTTTTATGACACTAAAATTCTATTCTATATCAAATGAAGCTATATGCAATTTTTATTGCATATTTAGCACTAGCTAAAAGAAAAAAGTTAAATTGCTTAAAAGCAATAATTTACCCAAGACCTTGTGAATTTTAGAAAAGGACTACTGTTCAAAAGATGTGGCAGCATGCTATACAAAGTAAATACAGTTACTAAAATGATTTAGCATGCCACAGTAAGTTCCATTTGAATTTTGAAAATATATTCTTCTGGTTGTCCAGTTGTACAAAGAAGCTGAAATCAATGCTGAATTTTACATCTCCATCCTCCCAATGCCCAATTTATCCAATAGAACAATACGGCACTTTTTAAAAGTGCATCAGTACTCCTAATCCACCAGGGTTTAATACATCATTTGTGCTGTGCAATGCATAATTCCCTGGTGTTGTAAAAAGTTAATGCTGTTACAAAAAAGTCCCCAACACTCATAGGAGGAATTTATGTATGGGTATTCTCTGCTTTTCAAAAGTTCGCTATACACAACTTCACTTTCACAAAAGACCTACGTTAGTACATTAGTACCTGTTTTTGATAATCAAAAGAAATCCGAAGAGGATTTTTGTTTTTACAAAAAATGGTGAAAAGTGAAAATAGCATTCAGGGTTGTCTTGTAGCAGCTGATATAGAGGCAGCATGCACCCCAAACCGTGAGAGTGGCACCTGCAATCTCCTTCCCAGGGAACTACACTTAGCATCTTAGCATCAAGCCACCATAGCTTCGAACTGCATCTGTGAGCATCTGTGCTGTATCTTGATTTATTTTGTGCCTCCTAGCAAGATATGTCCTTAGGTAATTGCTTCTTTGCTTTATGCCATTTTGGCTTCTAAAAGGCTTCATAGAAACGCTCTACTTTAGGATAGCGGGAAAACCTGTACTTGTGTAATCAAGGTGAATAAGAGTTGTATCATTTTATTGAGCTATGGCTTTTTGGGTTTAATAAGTACAAAACCTAGAAAATAGGGGTCAGTTTTTTATGGTATCTCATCTAATGTTAAAAACCATGTGGAGGACTGGATCTGTATCGCATTTCATGCTGTGCCCCCCGGGAGGATGGGGCCCAATTTAGTTTCAGTGGAGTCAGTTGAAACTTTCTGTGGAAAACCTTCAACTTAGTTAAATGATTAACTCTCAAGTAAAAAATAAATAAATAAATACATAAAATAAATATTTATGTATATATATCTGAAACATTCTCTGATTAGAAGCCATGTGAGTCTCACTAATAGTGTAAGTACAAATTAAATTTTTAAAAATCTGTTTCTTCCTTTTCCTCTGTTGGCCCCCTAGTCCCTACCCTAACCCCCACCTTGCATTTTAAGACCCTTCTTCCCTAGCAAAGATCCCACAAACAAGAATTAGTCTGGTGTATTAATTGGTGAAATTAGTCGGGCTCTTTTTCAGTAAACCAGAACATGTTCTCATCCATTCATATCTCCCTATTGTTCAAATTAGTTGCCTTGGAAATTTAAAGCACCTAATATACTCCGCAAAGATAATCAATAATCTCCACTTCCATCGTGGTTATCAGTGACCAAGATGGGCTTAACGGTTCCTTTATCTTAACTAACTTTCAGACAGGTTTCTTCCTGAGGATAGGCCCCTGACCTCCCTTAGAAAATTTCGTTTAGAACACTTGTGATTGTAAATTCTTCCTCTGCCCCTTTGAGATGGAAATCTTCTCCAACCCAGAAACATTTTGCTCAAAGACCTGGGAGTTACCCCTTTGAAATGTAGTCATCTAAGATAATACGCCTCCTTCCCAGTCTCCGTTGGGGGGCAGCAGCCCAAGTTTGTTAATACGTGACAATTAACAAGCAAAGGCGACCTACTCACGTTGACCAAACCCCCCGCTGAGGTCCTCTAGCGCTTTTCCATAAACTAACTCTGGCAATTAAAAGTCCTTCCTCCTCTCCAGCCGATTGAGTTCAGTCTCTCTTCTACTACACAAGTCTTGAGCAGGAGACTTGACCTTATTACAATAGTCTTGAATACAGTCTTCCTTGACACTTTTAACAAGTGTTCAGTGCAGTTTTGCTTTGCGTCAATTATTTAGTTGTCCTCTCTCTCCCATTTCTGTACCATTTACACATACATCAATCCCTTGTCTTTTCGTCTATCTCAATATTTCTCAAAAAACTTTAATAAGAACCATGATTTGTAGGTTGCCTCTCTTGAAACCAAAATAAATGAATGAATAAAAAATAAATAAAGGGAAAGGAGAAATGAGGCAGGTTCCCAGTATGATTTTTGCAAAGGATACAGTATATAAATAAGAAGCCCATTAAGTCATGAGTACTAATTTAATACTCTCATAGTCTAAAGGAGAGGTTACAAATTGTATGATAGTAGGCCTGAGGATGGATTTTATTTGACCTGCTCAGTGTACTACAATTCAGGAGATTTCACATAAATTTTCAGCTTTCTAGCATCTTAAACAAATTGTGTAATCTCCCAACCCTAGATATTCATTCCAGCAAGACAGCGGAATCAACTGAGAAAATAGAATAACAACAGCCTTCATTTAGAGATAACTTACAAAAGATATACCTCAAACTTATTTTTATTCGTTCTTCAAGCTGTTTTGAGTGTGTAATATATTCATTTCTGCCAAATGGTTAAAGTAGTAAATGGCTTCCGATGAAATATTTTGAGTTTCTGATTTCCAGGAAATTTGCACTTTATTTTTCTCAGCTTTATGTCAGCAAAACTGATAACCTTTTAGACCACCCAAATTTTATATAGAACTGTAATAAAAGTGATTTTTCTTTTTTTTTCCTACATTTTTCCCATATAATAAATTACATTTACTAGCATAGTTTGGTGTTATATCATTTTATTATTAAATTCTCTTTTTTTAATACATTTCCATCTCTCTTTTATTATTTTGAGACAAAAGTGACTAAGGTTAATTCTGGCTTAATACTCATTGTTAAATAAATAGTGAACAATAAATAAACAACATTGATTATAGTTGGTGTGTGTGTGTTGTGTGTGTGTGTATGTGTGTGTATGCTGACCCAAACCAGCATGTTTTTAGCTGGCTTTTTTTTTCATTTCACAGAACACTGGCTTCTAGTCAAGGTTCCACTCATCACTAGTTGAATAAATTTAGACAAGTCACTTAAGCCCACTCAGACCTGTTTCCTCACAGTAAAATAAAGAGGCTGAAATACACACACTCTAAATTTCCTCAAGTTCTAAAATAACATAACGTGGGGATTATCACTGTGGTGAACGTTCGTGTATCAGGGCAAGCTTGAGTTCTGAAGTGAAGCAGGAACTTTGTTCAGTGGCTGCTGTGCTTCTAATATTTCAGCGTGAAATACGATGTTTACTATAGGTATTTTAATTATAGAATTTTTACTACAGATTTTTAAAATCAGGTTAAAGATGTTTCTTTCTATTCCATACTTCTACGAGTATTTATCATGGATAGAGTCTAGTTTTATTTAATGCATTTTTGCATTGATTAAGATAATATTCTGTTAATGTAGCAAAATATATATTTCCTAATGTCAAATAATTGTTACATATTTTAACTGGGATAAATCCTATATGATTAGGTTTTACAAACATGATTTGCTGGCTTATATTTGTTAATATTCGAATATTTACAGTTTTTATACTTACATTTTTCTTGACTTTGGAATATAATTTTTCTTTTTCCTACTGTCTTTGGTATAAAAGTTATACAAGATTCATAAGGCAAGTTGCAGCTACTTGTGTGTGGTATTCATAATCATTGGATAAATGCTTGCAAGATGATTATATGTTATTTTAAGGTCCAAACCACCTGTTTGGCTTGTCAGTAGAACTTAAGTGATTCATCTCACTTATCCAATTTTTTCAATGGTTATAAATATATTCTAGTTTTTTATTAAATTCTGACTCCGTTTGCATAAGCTATAGCATCACCTTTGGAAAACTATTGCCCTGAATTTTTTTTAAATTAAAGTATAGTTGACTTATTATATTACCTTCAGGTATACAACACTGTGATTTGATATTTTTTAAAGATTATACTCAACATAAAGTTATTATAAAATATTGGCTGTATTCCCTGTGCTGTACATTACATCCTTGTATCTTAGTTATTTTATACCTAGTAGTTTGTACCTCTTAATCCACTTCCCGTATCTTGCCGCTCCCCGCCAGCCTTGACCACTCTGGTACCACTAGTTTGTTTTCTGTATCTGTGAGTCTGTTTCCTCCTGTTATATTTGTTCATTTGTTTTATTTTTTAGATTCCACGTATAAATGAAAAGGTACAGTATTTGTCTTTCTCTATCTGATGTATTTCATTAAGCATAATACCCTTCAGGTCCATCCGTGTTGTTGCAAATGGCAAAATTTCTTTCTTTTTTATGGCTGAACAGTATTCCATCGTATATATACCACATCTTCTTTATCCATTCATGTGTTGATGGGCAGTTACGTTTCTTCCATATCTCGGCTATGTAGAGATCTCATTATTACCATAAGGATTAAAATAATTCAGAGGTAGTCACAGTTTTTACCACATTTCCATTTAATTGTCAGTATTTGTAAGTGCAGAAGATGGAGGAATGAGAGAGAACAACAGTGGATTTTCTAAGCTTAATTCACTGGTGACTCCAGCTGAAGCTGTCGCTCTAGATGCCGTCTGTTTTCACCAAAGTAAATAAACAGGCTTTGGCGTCTGGTATACAGCCAGTGATTTGGTGAACGTTTGTTTGCCCCTCTTGACAAGTATTGAAAACACACTAGAAGTTGTTTGAGGTTTATACCTGGCAAGCCCAGCAGTACACCTCCATTCACTGTGCTGTCACAGGCTTGCATCGATCTATGACTCTGTCCACAGTTTAGTCCAAAAGAAACGGAATTGTTCCCATCACTAAAATAACATGAAGCCAAATCATCCTATTTATTGCTAGATCCTAGAGAACAGAAAATATCATAGGATTAGAGGAGACAAATGAATCCCATGAAAATATTGGGCCTATATTTTCATTTCATGAAAATATAGTTTCTGTGCAAAGAAGAGGGCTGCAATAGTCTGGAATAATCTGGATATTATTTTTACATCATAGAGAAAGATGTTGTGCTATATGCCACTACCACTTTAAAAGGCACACACCTCTTGTTAGACCTTTTTGGATTTTAGAAGAAACAAACCCTAAAATTAAGGATGTTACACATGATATTTAAGTGTAGAATAAAATGCCATGCTTTAATTTGAACACAGAACAAGAAAAAAGCAAAAGTTCCCATCTGATTCGCACTGGAATGTCAGCAGCTTTAACATTTGGGCCTTATCATTGAGTCGATAGGATTGGTTGCTGTGTGTGTCCATGGGCAGGGTATTGTATGCACATTTGGTCAGGCACTTATATCTGAACCCTATCAACTGCATGTAGGGTTTTGGCACAAAGCCATACCTTCTTCTCCAAAGAACTGTACTTTTGAGAAACGTTCTTGCTTTTCTACTGAGTCACCCAAGTGATTAAATGCCAAATCATAAAACTCTAGGTGTCTTGACAAGCAAAACTGCTCAGCATCACCTGCTTCTCATTTGCTCTACTTAAATACAGATTTGCCTGTGCTGAGAAGCACTCCATGGTCCTTTAGAAATGGTCTAAACGGCATCAATGATAAGTCAGTCTTAAAGCTAAACAAAGTTGTAGTAGAGCTCTCAGCTTGCCTCCGTCCACAATGCTGGATGACAACTGCTTCTACAGTCAATCTTGGAATCTCCAGGGGACTTCCCTGTGACCTGTTTACTGAAGTGGGGAATATGTGAACCTGGTTTAGAGAAAACTCTGTCTCATAGCAGGTACCAGCTTCAAGATGACAGTAACAGAATGATTCCCCCGCTCAGTATCAGCCTTGATTAGCACGTTTAGTTACTCACTTTGCCTGGAAAGGGAGATGACCTGAGCGTGAAATGCTGGATGTTCAGCCACTTGGAGCAAGATTAGGTTCCAGTAACAAGGGATTTGGGGAAAGAGGAATGTAGACGCACTCAGAAACGTGCTATTACGTGTGTCCAGTGTGGATGCCCTCCAAAGGTCCCTGGATACAGAGGAAGCACTTGATAATCAGCCACACAATGTGACCCAACCTATGGATGTTGGGTTTCCTCCTCCACAAGCCCATGTAGGGAGTGAAAATTCAAACTTGAAACCTGACAGAGCCAGGACTGTGCTTATCAGTGTCTTGAGGGAAGGTTACTGTATTTTACTGCTTTTGAACATTGACACATGGCTTAGTCAGGCTTTCTTACTTTGCCCCTGGTAGACAGATGTGTGAGTCTTTTCTATGTAGGGTTTATAGCCCTTTCAGGAACCCAGCTTTTTGCAGAGGTTTCAATTTTAACTCCCCATCTCGCAAGCTAAAGCCCTCATCCTTTTCTTTTTCCCTGCTTG
This sequence comes from Monodon monoceros, assembly GCF_005190385.1. Taxonomy (NCBI): domain Eukaryota; kingdom Metazoa; phylum Chordata; class Mammalia; order Artiodactyla; family Monodontidae; genus Monodon; species Monodon monoceros. The sequence goes on along the minus strand of NW_021703765.1, from coordinate 10,635,033 downwards.
GGTTTTAAAACCCACTAATCACTCCTGCATTACCTGCCCTTCTCCACCAAAACAGGATTGATTACCTGCCTCTTTCATCAACTTGAGAACCCACCATTCTTGCTCTCACTGACCTCTGCATTGCTGATACCTGTCACTTCCCTTCCTTTCTGGCAGGCATAGCCATGCATTAAAATATCTTTTATCAAATTAATATTTAGTTAGCATTTGTAGGTGTTTTACAGAATTGTTTGAATGTTGCCCTGTTCAGCTGTGAGATGACTCATGTCTTTCCAATATAGCAGACCTTTTTTAACACTCATTTATTTTTTATTACTAAAGTTTGCCTGTGGAATGTACATAGCTACACATTGATGATGTGTCTAGATTTAAGGTATAGTACATATAATCATGGTGATTTTAATGCAGAATTTAATGTGACTTAATAATAAATTTTAAATTACCAATTTAAATGTATTTGCAAATCAGGAGTCTGTTGTCAAATCTTATGACTATTCAAAAACAAAATACAACATGATTACTTAGTTATAGCATATTTTCCTAAAAATAAAATTGTAGGTACTGATATTTATCTAAAATTTGAAAAGTATTGGTCAGTGCATCTAATCTTGAATAACATAGTTATTCTGGCATATTGCCATTATAAATTATTCCTTATAATTTCTTATAGGAAACATGCAGCTTTATAGACTACACTATAACTACTGTGTAAAATTTGTACTACTCAAGTATATAAAATAGATGTAAACACACACATATTAGAAAGACTAAATGAAGGTCCCTTAGAGATTTTTTTCTTAAAATGATGTATCCTGGAATTATCTTGAAAACAAGATTCTTAACACATTAACCATGATCGGGCAGTTTAAAGAAGAACTAATAGTAAAGGGCAAACAAAGTGCCTTTCTTTTCTAACTAAATATTAAGTTAGCTCAACTTCAACGTTGCTTGAGTTGCAACATGCATTATAGAACACAGAGCTAATTGCTTTAGTGTTTCAACCCTCCAAGCAGTGCAGATGTTATGCAAATGTTTTAGTGCTCATTTTCAGAAAGTAAACAATTGTGGTAAATTTTGCAAGGGTATTTTCTTTTTTTGCATTAGCACTAAACTTGCCAAAATTGTTGCCAGCTACAATGTTAGTGCTCAAATAAATTGAAATTTTTGTGGAGTAAAAACCTGTCAGATGTGGACGTATAATGGATTTTTTCTAATTGTGAAACACCATTACATTAGAGAGCAACATGGAGTTAAATAGAACTATTAGTATTATGTAGGCTTCCTAATTTGATGAAACATGTTATTGGTATCCACAGACAACAAGAATTTGTCAGGTGTATCTTTAATAAGTATAAAATACAAACAGGTTTATTTCTTCACGTGAAAATTATACTTAGAGAGCATTCAAGATTTTTCATAATCCTGTATTTATTTTGTGTCGACGACAAAGATGAATTTAGAAAAAAATTCCATTACTGATAAATTCTTATAAAGATGATTTTGGAATTCAATAGCAAACTAATTTGTAATCATTTGCAAGTATATCATCCTTGTGGCTTAGAAATCTGAATCTTAACAATTTATAAAAATTCCTACAAGAAGGTAGAGTGTAAATATTTCTTGATTATATGAATTTGAGAGACAGGGTGTTATTTGTTTCCTATTGCTGCTGTAACAAATTACCACAAACTTTAAGGCTTCGATTCATTATTTTAGGGTTCTGCAGTTCAGAAGTTCTCAATTCAAGATGTCAGTAGGTCAGTGTTCCTTTTGGAGGCTGCAGGAGAAACCGTTTCCTTGCCTTTTCCGGTTTCGAGAGGCCATCTGCACTCCTTGGCTCCTAGCCCATTGCTCCATCTTCAAAGCCAGCAGTATAAATCTTCAAATCTCTCTCTCCTTTCTGTCTTTTGCTTCCATTGCCACGTCTCCTTTCCTGCCTTACCCATTTCCTTAAAAGGGTCTTTGTGATTACATTGGGCCCATCCAGATAATCCAGGATAATCTACCCAGCTCAAGAGACTTAATCATGGCTGCAACGTCTCTTTTGCCATGTGCAGTGGGTTGAACAGTAGCCTCCAAAAGATTTGTCTACCTGGAACTTCAGAATGGGACTTTATTTGGAATGAGGATCTTTGTAGGTGTAATTAAAGATCCCAAAATGAGATCATTGTGGATTAGGGTGGGCTCTACTTCCAATGAGGAGTATCCTTATAAATAACAGAAACGTTTTAGACACAGAGAGTGGGAGGGGATGGGGAAGGACTCTCCCTCAGACTCCAGAAGGATTCAATCCCACTAACACCTTGATTCCAGACTCTGACCCCCCGTACCTGTAAGAGAACAAATTTCTGTTGTTCAGAGTCCCCCAGTTTGTGATAATTGTTTATGGAAGCCCTAGGAAACTAAAATCCCATTTAAGGTAACATAATACAGGATCTGGGGATTATAGAATGTGGACATCTTTCAAGGGGCATTATTCTGTCTACCACAAAGTGCAAATCTCCTACCAAACTTGAGAAATGACCCTTACATTCTGGTGAGTTACATGCTTCTGTTTCTGTCTCATCAGCATAGCAGCTGCTTAAAAGCAATGTCTTCACATTTCTCTTTCTGGGTGATAATGATGTGATTGATATTCAAACACAAATAGTTTTAAGTAAAGAATGTCATTCCGCATGAAACAGCTTGCTAAAAGGCTGATGAAAAAAGTTTGGTGAGATCATATTAAAAGATACATATCCTAGAATCTTGATATACTGGCTCTATAATTTAGAAATATTTGCTATTCTCTTTGTACTGGTCCTTAACTGCAAGAACAATAAAATTCATAGAAAGTAGTTTATTAACTGGAGTTCTCTGAGCAAGACAAGCCCCAGTACCATCTCCAGGTTTTCCTTATGAGTTTGAATTGATTTAGGCAAAGGTCACACTTAACTATTTCTCCTCCATTTGTTTTCCAGAAGCTAATAGTTGCATCTAAAAGGCCCCAACTTTAATTTGGCAGTGAGTTATTACTGAATCTTCCAAATGACTCCACGGTGTTAGATTTTTTTCACAATTACACTTTAATAAAGGTCTTATAGTAATTATAAGTTTCTGTTAAATCTCGGCATGGATCTTTTCCATATTAGACAAAGATATTAATTGATTAGTAGATCAAATAGAATTGATTTGAAATACTATCAATAGCAAAACTACAGTTGTTATTTTATGTGTTGAATTTGAATAACCCCAAATCAACCATAAAGAAATAGAGACAACCTTTGTGAAAAATGCTTCAACACTGATGTATCCAGTTAGCCAATAGTTCACTACTGGTGTTCCCAATTTAATCAGACATCTTTTCACAACTACCAGTTAAGGCTTTTTGTTGGGTTTTAGAGATAATAACGGAAAGCTGGCTACTCCTCATGTCCCCACTTAAGTCTTCAATTAATAATGACATATATACAAGAAAAATAAAGTAAGCTTTCTCACTGTTTAATGTCGGACAATGCAGGTAATTCAAACCGATAAATATTTCAGCGCACTTAGGTATAAATATCACAGACAGACATAGCCTGAGAATTAAGCATTTAATACCTGTGACTATAATTTCTTGCTGCCTTGAATTTCTTTTCAGAAGAAACATGAATTATAGAGTTTTCTGTAGATTCTATTTCTAGTTGCCTGTTACAAGAACATACGGGATGTTATGACTAATTGAACTTAACTGAATTACAAGGGACTCACTGTTTCACAGAAATGTTATTATCTGTTGGTCAGGTAGTAATATATAACAAGCAAGAGAGTGACGAAAGTATTTTGACAACAGCAAATGCTGCCAGAACTTCAGATAATACTTACTTTTTGGAAGAGAGGTCATCTTGAATTGTAGAGAAAAATTATAAAATATTAGAGTACTTTAAACATGAATGAAATAGACAACATCTACAATGTTACTTTATTTTTCTGTGATTTAGGACAGAAGTTTACCAGAAGTACAGAGCTATTTATACTACTTTAAACCCCTACTGAATATTGCAATGCTTTCCTTAAAAAAAAAATCACATGAATCAAATACCATGCACGTTACTAGACCACCGGACTATCCGCTAATGTTCTTATATGTTCATAAAAGTACAAACTAGGTATCCACAAGGCACAGTAGTACATAATAATCACTGTTAAATATGTTATTTAATCTGCATTATTATTCTGATACATGATGGCATAATTGTCCTTGATTGAAATAAAGTGTTTCTAATTACATATCAATTTCTTAAAAACACGTCTAGATGTATGCATCTTTTAAGCTAATAAAAGTAATCATCAAAAAGGAAGTTGATCCATGCTTACTAATACAATTATTAATAATTTCAAATTAGATACGAATAACAGTACATTTCTTTCCCAAAACACAGGGTAAGAAAAGTGAGTTTACATAGAATTTCTTATTTTACAGACATTATTTTTTGAGACACCTTCTTTTGAATATTACAAATCTAGAAAAAGAAGGTAAAATGAAAGAAGCATGGAAGTAAGAGCTTCCATGAGGAAGAGGAAGGAGAAAATAAAGGGAAGATAGAAAGATGAAAGGACATAGAGTCATTAACAAGAAAAACAGGAAGAAAATGACGATATTCCTGAACCAATAGTGAGTGAAGATTCCATTAAACCCCACAGTACACTCCGTTATACAAACAAACGAACAAAACTGAAGCAATCTGATTACTTAGAAAGTGCTCTTTCCCACCCACTTTGCTTTCTATTCTCAGTTCTGTTTCTCCAACTCAGTTGCCTGGAACTACCAGCATCTGTATTACCTGCAAGTTCTCAAGATCCCTGTCCTAAAGCAACTAAATCAGAAACCCTGCGAGCCCGGTCCAGCAATCTGCTTCTTCTTTCTTTCTTTTTTCTTTTATTTCTTCTTGGCAAACTTTCCAGGAGATTAGCATGTGCACTAAAAATCACTACTCTAATCCAGACCATCATCCTGTCTTCCTCAATCTCTTTATGTTCATCAGTTTCCATCCAAAGAATCCAAACACCATACAAGGCTAAATGAAATGGAACACAGCAGTAATGTAATGTACCCCCTTAGCTAGAGGTCCAAGACACTAATGAACACATGAAAAAATTAAGGCGTATTCGTTATGTTTGACATTCAACAAATTTTAAGAAAAAAAAGGCAAGTGAAATAAGTGAAATGAAAAATTCTCCCACTGGCAAGTTTTCATAGTTCAGTATTTGCAAAGACAGGAATCCTGGGACTCATTTTCAATCTGTACTCCCTTCACACCAGCTCTGTCTAAAGTGCCAGTGGAATTATCTTCCTTAGAGTCAGGTCTAGAAAGGTCAACATTTGGTCCAAATTGTTGGGTTCTTCCTGTTGCTTTCAAAATTAAGTATAAATAATTTGGCACTTTTCAAATCTCCCGACTTTTCTACCTTCTACCAACTTTTGCTATGTTTCTCTTCTCTAAACTTTCCAGCTCATTACTCCCCACAGGACCCTGCACTGCCATGCCTACAACCTCATTCCTGCTATGTTTACAACCACGTATGATCATATTCCCATTTGAACTTGTAAAACTTCTATTTATTTTAAGTTCAATTTCATAATCTCCTCTTGCTTAATAAATGTAATCACTTATGTCCTATCTTTATTTTTGCTCCCCTATTTTAGCCATGTCATTCTTTTTGTGTTCTATTTGTTTGCTCACTTACAGTTTCTCTGTATGAATGGTGTTCAACTTTGACCCCAGAGATCCTTCTTGCAACACTTTATATCCAGTTATGTTTTAGAGATAGGTTGTCCCACCTGGATTTCTGTCATTCATCCATTATTGGATGTTTCTAAAAACCTTTTTAATCATACAAATATTGCTTTACTTTCTCTGTTAATTTGCTAGGGCTGCTGTAACACAGTACGACAAACTGAGTGGCTCAAACAGCAGAAATTGATTTTCTCATAATGCTGCAGGCTAGAAGTCCAAGATCAAAGTTATCAGTAGGGCTGGTTCCTTCTGAGGGCTGAAGGGAAGGGCCTGTTCCAGGCCCTCTCCTTGGCTTGCAGATGGCTGTATTCTCCCTATGTCTTTACATCGTCTTCCATCTAGACCTGTATATGTCCAAATTTCCTTTTCTTATAAGGATACCACTCATATTGGATTAGAAACCATCCTAATGACTTCATTTTAACTTAATTACCTCTTTAAAGACCCTATGTCTAAAAAAGTTCACATTCTGAGGTACTGAGGGTTAATACTTCAACATATGAATTTGGGAGGGGAGACAGAATTCAATTCATATATTCTTTCCCTTAAATCATGCAGAATGGCATAATGCATAATAACATGTATGAAAAGTGTAACGTAGAGATTAAGACCAATTATTTGGATAGTTTGAGGATGAAAAAGCCTCACTGGTTAAAAGATCATAATAATTAACTCACAAGAACATCATATAGTTTTACTTTTCTTAATAACTTCCCTCTCTTCCAATTTTCTCTATTGGCATGGTTTAAAGCCACAGGAAATGCATAGAATAACATCAAGTTTACACATTTGTTGTTAAATAAAATGCCTTCTAAAGAGCCACTGCAGACCTTTGGCAAATTATTGCTGAGCTGCTGCACTACAGGCACTGAGAAAAATTCAATCAATGTCTGCTATATTCAATTGCAAGAAAAAAAAAACAAAAACCTAAAATATCATTCCTGAGTAGGCTTGCTTGAAAAGAATCCCATCATATTTTATAGTGTTGTTGTTTGGCATTATTTCCTACAGAGAATTGGTTTGGATAGAAATAATATGAGCTGAATTATGAAGATTTTTCAATGATATTCTTTGTCATCAGTTATTAAATGATCAGCATTATAGTATGTTGTTTATAAAGTACTAAAAACATTAAAAATACCTAATACCTTTAAATAATTACCCTTTCTCTGGATAGAAGACAAGATGCTATGGCATATTTTAATTACTAAGAGTGAATCACTTTAACAGATTTATGTAGACCATCTCTAACAAATGTTAAAAGAATATAAAACAGTAGTTTACCTTTGTCATTGAGAAATAAGGCAAATGATCAGCCTTAGTATAAATTTATTTTATTTTCTATAATACATGATTCAAAACTTCTATCTTATAAAACTTTTCAAAATCATACCAAGTAATAAATTGATTAAAATAATTGATGGAATCATTGAATTTTAGATTTATGGAGAATTAGAGATCATGCAGTCCAAAAAAACATGTTTTTTTTCAAACAAAGAAACCAAGGACTGTTAAGGTTGACTCTCTGTTCAGTAATGGAATAGGTGCCTTAAAGGATAGAAACGAGAATTTTATATAATTCATCATTTCTAAGAGTTTATAGTCTATGCAAAAAAGAAGATATAAGTATGTTACAAATTAAATAAGCAAATATAATCATGGCAAAATGAGCAGTTACCATAAATAAAGCATCTTAAATAATATGTATTCTATTTGCAAGAACATGAATGGCAGATGTGGGCAAAATTTTTATTGAATAAACCTAAATTTTATTTCTATATTATTTTCCTAATTTGGGGAGGCTAAGACATTGGGGTTAATATATGACAGCATGCTTTTTTATGCTGTCTTGGCTACTAAAGAAGTAAATGGAAAAATATCAGAGCTTTTTATAGTCTAATCCATCCTTACATTTGAAAGATATCAGATTATATGGATTATCAAAGGTCAGTGTATTGAAAATTCTTAGGATTGGAAGAGATCATCCAGGTCATCTAGTTACTCACCAGCCAGTTGCTGACAAGCTTCTCAGTGGCTGAACTGAAAATAGACCATTTGGGTTTTATTTTTCCTTCTGATATGGATATGGGCTGCAAATAGTTGTTTGAATTTGGGGAAGGTCAAATTAACTTCATCCAAAATGCCTTTCACCTTTGTTTCAGAATTCACTTAGAAACCTCTGAAATAAAATACATAGGAATCCCTTACTATCTTAACTCTGCCAGTTGCCATAACAACTTGTGAAATTTTCCCAAAACTTGATGTCTGCTATAACAAATAGCAGACATTCTTGCAAGAACAAACATTTAAGTTGTGTGAGTCTAAATGAGAGGTTGCATGGTGAGCTACCGTCATATCTCAGCTGTACTTCTGATGGGATTGCGTCTTCTATTTGTGGTTGTGCATTATCATTCTTATAGCTTCCTCTTCTTTTAATATTTATTCATTTGTTTATTTATTTGTTTATTTATTTATTATTTTCGCTCTGCCAGGTCTTAGTTGCAGCACACAGAATCTTTGTTGCAGCATGCGGGATCTTTAGTTGTGGCATGCGGACTCTTATTCGCAGCATGCATACGGGATCTAATTCCCTGACCAGGGATTGAACCTGGGTTCCCTGCGTTGGGAGTGCAGAGTCTTACCCACTGGACCACCAGAGAAGTCGCAGGCTCCTCATTTTTAAGTTAAAAAAAAAAAAGAAAATCTTATGTAAAGTGTAAAATCCTGGGAAGAAAGTAGATGAGCCAGAGAAGCCTAGAAAAACTCATTCAATAGAAGAAAATTTGGTATGGAAGCTTATTGAGAGAAGTATATGCCCAAAAATCATAAGCTGTGCCATGCATACGGTTTATGAGAATTTTGTTCCTTCTGGATGTTCTCACTAGGATACTTGAGCACTGTGTAATATATTTGAAATACTAGATAAACGTTGCAGAAGATTAAAAAGCCATAGGCAGGGTGTTTGTCATTTAGAATCTTGATACAGCAGAAAATGTTGTAGAGTCTTTGAAGAAGTGAAAAAAAAAAGATAAAACAAAGAGATTATTGAAGGACTGAGTTTCAAACCAACTTTCTGATAGTTTGGGAGATCTTAGAGTAGTTCATGACTGTAATTTGAAGGTCGCAGATGAAACAGCTTATGTAGAATATAAGGCTACACCATGCTTTCCTGGTAACGTGTTAGCTACATTGCAAAGCAAATATTCTCATTTGATAAGACAGGGCTCTTTGGAAATAAATGACTTTTCTGAACATATCAGAAGATGACTAAAAGTACTGGCTCCTTCAAGGCCCAAAGATAGGCTCACCGTATTCTGGAGTAGAAATTGTAAAGATAGAAGTAAAATCTTTGTTGGTGTATCACTCCCCAAACTCCAGGGCCCTTAAAATAACATTGAGAGTGTACTGCCTGTTATATAGTATTCAAATCATAAAGCGTAAGTGAGAAAGGAGGTTATTTAACACTGAAGAAATTTGTAATGCAAGAAGGAAAAATCTTACAGGCAGCACTCTTTGATAATAGGCAACTCCTCAAGAATTTATTGATTTAGGGAGGAGTTACTGATTTATGGAGGTGATAAGGAAGTGAGATTTTTGCCTCCTAATACATGATTATTGAAACGTTTTGGACCAAATTGTCTTTACAACCTTCCCAGCATATTCTAAGCAGTATCTGATTCAGGGTGCTGATTGAGATAATATGGATTCAGTGAGGGATTCACAAAAGAATTTTGGCATCAAGGAGACATTCAGGCTTGAAAGAAAAGTTTCACAACAAAGAACAGAGAATGGGAGAAAGTGTTTTTACCATTTTCTTGCTGGTTTTCAAGGTGTTCGGGTACTGTCTGACCACCTCACTCTCCAAGAATTAAATATATCTTATATCTTCTGGAGAGGCAAGGATTTAGTGAAGAGTGAAAATGTTGCAAAAGTGTCAGCATCAAATAGTAAAGAACTTACTCCTAATGTATTCATTTTGATACTCATCACTGACCAGAGGCAGAGGAAGATGAGTAGCTATGAACACCAGGTGCCAAAAAGTTAGTTGAAATTTTAGGTTATGCAAAAAATAAAAAGGAAAAGATCTTGTTAGTGAGCATAATCATAATATGAGCAGATGTATCACATTAAAAAAATAACAAGTTGGTCTTACGCTATTAGGATTCCTGGAGTTATCGTAGTCTTGAGTACATGGGTTTCTCGGATTCGGTAATTGATGAACCTCTAGCCTACACTGTTGCCCTGCCTTCTCACTGGCATGTATCAATACTTTAACCTGCCACCCATACACATACTGCTTCCTTCATCTCTGTCCTCTCATTACCAAACCTCATTTAAACAAAACCTCCATTAATAAGCAGCAGGTTTTCTCAGTGTTATTTGAATTCCTTTTCCGTTATTATCATGATATTTTGATTCTTAATAACATTAGACTTGAATGACTATCCATCACAGTTTATGACTGTTGTCCTTATGTAATTTTAATATCATACCACTTACACTCAAAACTGATAGAGTTTGTATCTTAATTGACATAGTCATTGTAGATATGGTATTTATTTGTTGCAGTTTAGAAAAAAATGGATTTGTGTTTGTTGCTGTGTACAGTATCATGCTATGCAAAAATTAATAACCACCAAAGTCCATTCATTGATAAGTAATTGGTAATTTGTGTTCTACAACTCCTCTGCGGGTTTTTACGTAGGTATTTCACAATGTTTTTAAGATATATGAAGAAATTCGGGGTTTTGTATAGATTGGAAATGAATTACTGTTTTTCCTATTTAAATGAATTGTATATAGATGCCCACTATCTAAAAATTCATTATCTAGTCCATTTTCAGGAACTGATTAATTATGATAAATGAGGAATACTTGGACTACCATTTGATAAGAAGGTGAATAATAGATTTAAAAAGAAAGAGTACTCATTGATTTTTATATATCGTGCAGAGCATTACTGAGTTTGTTTTGTTCATAGAAATAAAGTACAATAGGGAGAAAGTCTAATCCTTCTTATCCACGATCTCTGTCTCAGAAGTAAAATTGCTGGTCAGCATCCTTAGATGAAATTGAGGGATGACTCATGTTTATATATAATTGAATTAGAGCAGTGTTTGCTTTTATCTGATTTGTGTTGCATGCTATTTTCTCTTTTAATTACAAAACCAGCAAGGGCAAATTTATTAATCTTCTTGAAAAGAAAATTGTTTGCTTTTTAATATGGCATGGATTAACAAGTCTACTTGTATGTTTAACAGAAAGAAAGAGATAATTGTTATAAAAATATAATGGGTTATCAAGATTAGTATTATTAAACTATCGTACGCTGACACAGCTTTCACTTAAGTGCACAGAATAAATGGATAGATCTCTTCTATAACTGAGATTCAGCTGGGCTTTTATTTGATCATTCTGTTGCCTGTAATAAACCAGGGCTTATTCAAATAGAGTGAGCTAGCTCTTCTCTTTTTAAAGCTGAATTAGGAAGCATTTTAACTGGGTGAAATCATGGAGATTGCATCTAGGATGCGCTGTCTCCATTGGTGGGAAAAAAACTGATGCCAATTGAGGACATAGATGAGGAAGAGCTGGATGACTTTGAAAAAATTAGCAGCACTGCTTTTTTTCTTCAAAACAGAGACTTGAATTTGTATTATTAAAATATTCACATTTGAAATTGATCACATGAATGTTGATTTTTTTTCAAGTTTCATAGTTATTTTACTGGGGAAATAATAAAGAAGTGAACTCATCACACTAAACAAGAATATAGGTGATGATTTATAGGGGCCAAGTCTCAAGAAATTATGGCCAATTTGTAACCCAATTTATCATTCACCTCCCTTCATAGTAAGTGGATATATACGTACATCCTAGGTATGTATAGCAGGGAATTATCTTTAAAATTAAAAAAATATCCATTATATGACTAAAATATAGCCTATACCTAGGCTGCATTTTTTTTTCTTTGACAGGAATCACTGATTCACCTCTTGGGACAAGTCAAATTCTGGCAGGAAGTGCTACTCATACATGATTACCAATTTGCTAATATTCACCAAATAGTTTTAGTGATCATAACATTTCAAGTTTCCAGTTGAAATTTGTTGGGCAAATAATTCATTATAGAGTACAACTGATGATAACAGATCACCTTTTCCTCTATGTTTCTTTATAACCATTTTTCTTTAACCAATAAACCTATTTGGAAGAAAAGGCAATTTACAAATAAATACCCAATTTTTAAAAGTCATAAGGAAAGTATTAAACCTGTTAATGTAAATTTATAAAACATAGAACACCATAATTTTATGGTGTTCTATATATATGTATGAATTCACTTATTCAATTATTTGTTCAATTATTCATTCGTATTATTTTTCAGTGAATATTTGGTGAGCCCTACCGTGTGGTAGCTATTGTGCTATGTACGGTGATATAAACATAAGTATGCTACATGCCTGATGTTTCAGATTTACCAGACTCGGGCAACATAAGTAAATAGGCAGTTTAATATACTGTAATACGTGCTAACATAGAGGTGAACTCAGAGTAGGCGAGTACCATATCTCTAAGTCATCAGTTCGACATGGGTCCCACTGGGTTAAAATCAAGATGTCAGCAGGGCTCTGTTTCTTTCTGGGGACTCTTGGTTAGAATCTATTTCCTTGTTCATTCCAGTTGTTAGCAATGAGGTCTCCATTTCCTCCGTGGCTGAACTCATTTCTCTTCTAGAAAGAAGCCACCCACATTCCTTGGCTCATGGCTCTCTCCACTTCAAAGCAAATAATAGAGTCGAATCCTTCTCTCAGCCCATCTCTCCTGCCCTTTCCATTACCACATCTCTCTGACCTACACTCTTGCCTTCCTCTTCCACATTTCAGGACCAGGGTGATCATATTGGGCTCACTTGAGTAACCCAGTATAATCTGCCAATCTTAAAGTCAGCTTACTATCAACTTTAACCATCTGAAACCTTAATTCCCTTTCACCATGTAGCATAACACACTCATAGATTCCAGGGATTAGGTCATGATATTATATCTTTGCAGGGCCATTATTCCACCCTATCACAATATTTCTGTTCATTTTCAGCATATATATTTCTAGACAGATATAAGTATTTACTAATGCTGTAATCTAAAAATTACACATTCTTCTGGGGGTTCACAAATCTTCTTATTTCAAAATAGTCCCTCACAACTTCATTGTAGGTTGTTCTCCAATATATGAAGTGATTCTTTTTCATTAATTATTTTGTGTCAAGAATTACTTTTTGTATTTAAAATTACTTTTCAGAGCTTCTTCAGTTTGTATTGACCTCAAAATAGTATTTATTGGATTATATTTTATAAACATAATACTACTCTGCAACCTATCCATATAACTTTTTATTTTTATGCTTATTATTGGAATAAATTTGTCCTTATAATCTTAATTAATACATGTGTACTTCCTCATCTACTTTATAATGTCAGATTTTTAGGGTTTTTATTTCATTTTATCATTATTTTTCTTTAGTAATTAATTGTTCAACATCATATGAACCCCCTCAAACAGACTGAAAACAATACCTTCTATCCACAGCAACAGTATTCTCTCAATCATATAACTATTTTCTATCTTTCTTAGGTAGATTGTAGAAAACCACCCTAAAGCTATTCTTACTTGGGGAGGAGACATTTTGACAGGGTTTAATCAATGCAGTAATATAACTAAACTATGTTCTCAGAATCCTGACCTTGTGGAGAGGGAATGATGTGGTTCCTTCCATCTGGAAGCTTGGAGACCTGAGACCTTGCTATTACAATAGTCCAGGTGGAAAGTAAGAAAGGGTCAAATAAGGTTTTCGAGATCAAGGTAGGAGGAGTTAATGACTTCATTTATAATAAATGGGGAAGAAAGGAGTCAAAGAGGATTCTTAGGTTAGTGCCTGATGATGACTCCTCAGATAATAGTCATACAAAGAGCAGGCTTTTGGGGGTTAGGTAAATTCAGTTTGGGACATACCGAGGTTGTGATACTAATGAGAAATGCAAGTCGAGATTTGAATTTGCGAATCTTTGTACTGATAAATTCAATCCATAAAAGCAATTAAGATTACTCAGGAAGAACAAACAGAGGAAGGAAAAAAACAACAGAGAATCTTGGGGAACAGTAATATTTAAAGTATGGGTGGAAAAAAAAGACTATAAGAAAGCATCTGCAGAACAAACGCTCAGGATGGTATGTTATAGTGGAGAGACAAAAACAAATTCCAATAGAAAGGATCTTCTATTCTATCAAATGTTTCAGATAGGTCAAGTAATTTGAAAATCGAAATGTAACTCTAGGAGTTAGTAAAGCTCAGGAACTATTAGATTTTATAATCCATAGTAGAAGGACTTAGAAAATTTAAGTAACATACCCAAGGTTACACAGCCAATAAATCAGGGAATACAATTTTAGCCAACATTATCTGAATCCTTGATCTTAAATATTATAGTAAACAAACAAAAACACCCAGATGAACAAAAGTAAGGCAAAGGAGTGATAAACATTTATTGGTTCTTGTGGTGGAAAGACTTTTCTAAATTTGAAAGCTTTAGAAGGAAACTAAAATAGAGGAAAAAAGATATCTTTTCATAAAAATTGGTAACGTTCACATGTTAAACAATAATAGCAACCTAAGAAGAAACGTAGTATCTTTCAATGATATATTTATACCTGTAATTTTTAATTTAAAATGTACTAAGCTTCCACCAGCTTTTCTTTAAAACATCTACGATGACTCAGAAACACCAAATCTCACAAGAACACTGAAAACTACAAAACATTACAATAATCTGAGAGGAAGTACAAGACCTACGGGACTGAATTGAAAAGCACAATTGGCAGCTGACATGAGCTTTGCCAATTGGAGCAGATGGTATGAATATGATTTGGTTCTGTGCCACAACTTCCCACTGGTAAGAGACCAGAATTTGCGCCAACAGAAAATTTGGAAGCTGCCCACCTACTGCACAGAGAGAAGATTTTAAGGGGATCATAGTCTACCTGCTTTCCTGTTGCTATTCTGTCTCAAGTATCTCTTATTATGCATAATGTAAGATTTTAAAGGGGAGAATGAAAACAGAGACACTAAGATTGATCAAATGGTATCCTGTGAGGTGTTGCCCCAATGTGTTAAATTTTGGGGGCAAGATTAGTAGGAGGGCTGCTAGTTGTACCTACTGGGGATTAAAGGTTTTTTTCTGAATTCTTTTAGCATAGTGACAGAAAAAGATGTCATAGTTTTTTGAGACTATCGTACCTCAATCAAGTAGAATTATACCACATAAATATTTCCTAGCCCAGGTAATGGGTCTAGAAATTCTATCATCAATCTAACGTATACAAACTGAGAAGCCCAGGTTTGCTTGTTTTTTATCTTCTCTACTAAACAGGGTGATGTGTGAGCTTTCTGTTTAGAACACAAACAAATGCTATTAAGTGTCTTATGCTAAAATGGTCTTCCTTACTCCATTGGCTTGAGCCAAGAGAAACTCCACCAAATTGCCGCTTGAATATGAAAATGTAAGGCTTCAGGCCAGAAATTCTTTTCTGATGCTATCTGAGAAGTATACCCAATGGACAGTGAGTGAACACAAGGTAAGCCGTAACACCTTTTTTTTCTAGAAACACTGAATGTGCCAGACAACTCTTCATTCCAAGATAAGTAAACAGAATAAAAAATCCACATGAGGCTCAAAAAAACCAACAAAGTATAGAACAGTAAATAAGGAGTAAAGTAGCTTTAAGATTCGGAGAAAGATTTTGCCTACAAAGATTGTTTAATTTTCTGAAATCATAAAATCAGTTATCCTCTATGACTACATGGTCTGGTTCTTCTAAGTGTTATGTGCCGTTATTGCCTTAACTCCTGATTTTCATCACTGAGACCTCAAAACCCTGATGTCCTCTTCCTTCTTCCTCTAACCCCATTTTCCACTGTTGCTTCTTTTCCAGCACAGACTCCAGGGTCTCTTCCTTGACCTTATTCTTGTGAATAAACTCAGCTTTTCTTTCTCACTAGTTGTAGCAACGTGGAATGAGTTCAGAGTTGAATAGACCCAATATCTGCATTTTCTACACTAGATCTGCTGAACCATTTTACCAAAAACCCCATATAATCGCAAAGGGCATAAAAATAAACCATATATATCATATATCGATATTACATATGGATATATCACATATGTGACATTACACATATATGACATGTATGTATGTATTTATTTTCATCCTCCTTTCATATTCTTGCTTCTTCCACACAGTGGTGTGGTTTTGTCTTATCTTCTCAACTCTTCGAATTTATCCCAATTTCTCCCTTCCTCTCAGCACAGGACCTTGCTCTACAAGTTAAATAGTGCCTATCACTTGAAAACACATTCCACTTTCTATCACAAAACTTAAAAATCATCAGCAATGTTATTAGAAATTGTTCCTATTGTAGAGGGAAAGGTGTCTTTCCTGTCCAAGTAGTGACACACAATAGGAGCAGTACCACACCTAAGAGGGGCTGGACATTTTAGGGGATGGCTGTTAGTTGTCATGGGGATGGATGAATGTTACTAGCATCTGCTGGGTGGAAATCAGTGAAATAAGAAGTTCTAAACTGTTCAGGGAAGTCCCCTCATTGAAAGTGTCTCCTGCCATGACTTTCAAATGTTTCTCTGGAATTCAAATAGGTGAAAAATCTGTTTCAGTTATGTGAGTGTGGAACAAAGATTTAGGTGTAGCCCATCACTTTTTGCAGGTGTGTAATATACTGAGAATTCCAGGAGTGTAGCTACTATAAATATCAAGGGAAATTTTAGTTTCTTATAATAAGTATGTTGTATGTGAGAAAGTGATAAAGGCTATAGAAAAAAATAATACAAAGTAAGGGGAGTGAGGATTCTAGAGAGAGACTTGTCATTTAAATGGGTTGTTAGGATGGGCCTAATTGAGAAAGTGACTTTTGAGCTAGTATTTGGGGAGGTGGTAGATTTAGCCATTTATTAACTAAGGGATGTACAAGAAGGAATAGCTGCTAATAGAAACCTCACACACATACCCTCTAATATCTAGGTGATGATAGCCATTGATAGCTCTCACTTCTAGTATAGTTAATAGTATAGTCTTGGTGTGAAAACAGTGTTTGTCCTGAAAGAATCTTTACATTTAGACCATTCATTACAAGAAATGTGATTTCTCTGCAAACACAAAAATGTTCAGTCCAAGTACTACAATAAAATATATAATAATGAAAAGTTGAGAATAATCAAAATGTCCATTCAAAAAATAAAATATTATAAAAGAACTACCATTTTAAAGTTAAAGGTTGTTTAATAAACTTTAAATAAAATATAAATTTTAGTAACTTTTTCTGTAGTTAAGAGTTAGAAATTGTGGATTTAATATAAAGAGCAATAAGAAAATATTTCTACATAGGCATTTAAAATTTAATTTATAAAGTACCTATAAAGTATACCTCTTTTATTTTAACTCATGTTATATAGTAAGATATTTATATTCTATTTATAGTTTTGAATTTAATTTTAAAGTACCTATAAAGTATTCTTCCTTTATTTTAAATCATGTTATGTAGTTAGATATTTATATTCTATTTATAGTTTTTAATTTAATTTTAAAGTACCTATAAAGTATTCCTCCTTTATTTTAAATCAGGTTATATAGTTAGATATTTATATTCTATTTATAGTTTTGAATTTAATTTTACTTAATTTTATATTATAAGCATAATATATATATGACATTATTATATATCGTTGTACTTTAGTTCTTAAGTATGTGAGGACTGGGAATATTTGAGACCAAACGTTTATAGACACACAGTTGAAATTTTCATTAACCAATGGGATTATTTCTATTATAACATTTTTATTAAAAAATAAATAACTACTCATACATTTAAATAACAACATATTTGCAAATTGCAGAAAATTAAGGCTGCAGAATAAATCCCACATTTATAAAGATTGAATTTCAGATTAGATTTTGTTTTCAAGTTGACTGTGGGTGTATTGTGTGGTGACATAAAGAATGGGAAAAATGCATCCTACTATGAAGGCTTAGAAATAAGAAGTAGGAGTACCATCTGCTTTGGAGAAGATTGCATTTTACCCATCAGTTAAATGTTTGTAAGCACTGCAAAACTTTCTCAAATGATGTCTGTGCTCCTCACAGTGTATGTCATTTATGAAATCAAATATAAATATTCATAAGTGTAATGTGTGGGTATGTACAGTATTGAAATTTTTTTTCTTAACAAGATCTCAAAGTGGAGCATTGTTGAAAGAATAGCAAAATGCAAAAGGAAAAAAGATTTGATTGTCTATTACATAATGGCACTAAAAGAGAGGTCACCAATTTTAATATTCTCTTTTATCATTGAAGCAGAATTTTTTTATTAAAAAAGTAAATGAATAAGATAAAATTTTCTCTGAATCTTATTAGGCATTTAGGGAGACTCTACAGTTTGCCTACTAATCTTAAGCAGAGATGCTTCTTTAAATATAAAAAAGTAGCAAATGTATTTGTGATTGAAATGAAGCTGATTATTTACTCATTCAAATCAAAATTATTTTCTTTCACAACAAAAATACAAAAATGAGAACCTACTGTAAAGCAAAGGGAACTCTACTCAGTGCTCTGTGGTGACCTAAATGGGAAGGAAATCCAAAAAAGAGCGGATATATGTATACGTATAGCTGATTCACTTTGCTGTACAGTAGAAGCTAACACAACATTGTAAAGCAACTATACTCCAATAACAATTGTAAAAAAAAAGAATGAAAATACACCTTTCTTTTATAGTAAGTGATATTTCTATTAATATTGTCTGTACAGCACCAAACCTCTGAATGAAATGTCTCAAACTCCAGTAGTTTGGCTTCTTATAGAACAAAATATGGACATGACTGATTAAATTGTTCAATTTTCATTTAAATATTTTACCATTACCTAAAATCACTCTTAAGTTATTAAGAGTGTGATATTCCACTGTATATATTATCGTTAAAGTGGAGTTTGAATTTTTTTGTTTCCAAAGTATTTATATTTTCCAGAGTATTCCAACATGAGGTTATTATATTTTATTTGCTAATGTACAATGTACCCACAATGTATATAAGAAATGCTCTTAAAAAATTATTTTTTTTGCAATAGTGCACCATACTTAATAATACTAAATGTAGATATGTTCTTCTTGATCATTTTCTTTTAATACTTTACCACTTTACATTTTAGTTACCCATTTTCTTTTAGTATTTTTGATTAAACCCATTTCATTATTTATTTTATTTTCTTAATCATTTCATTCACCTAGCAAGTACAGTTCTTTCGGTAAAATCTTTTCTAGATGTAAGAATAATTGATGACGTATGATCCTGTCATCTCAAAAACTCAAGTTTCTTCCAAATGGAGAGAATCCTTGGAAGGACAATGGAGGCGGTGTCTGAGTAATTGTGTAGTTCAGTCTTGACAGGCTTATGGTGAATTTAATGAGTCCCTTGTGTTCATGTCAACAATAAGAAAGCTGAGTCATTGTATATTTCTACAGGGGTTCATCTGTTTGGACTGAAAAGCAGTTAAACAATGGTTAACGCCAACTCTTTGTCTGACTTACTTCTTAATCATTTTTTTTAAGGACTTAACTAGCTATTTGAGCTGTGATAATAGAATTAGTTGTCTAGGTTGACTAAACCCATTAAAGAGTAGGCCTTTTTAACGTGAAAATTTATTTTTTTGCTTTTGGTTCCTCTTTATTTTTTAGTTTTATTTTTAATAACAATGGTACATATTTAGATATTGGTAATGACATGTTGAGACTGTTTTAAAAGCAGTTTTGATGAATTCTAATTATTTTGGCTATAGTAAATGAATATCAATTTGTAGAAATCACTCTGATGACATGATAAAAGCATTTTGAAAAAAAAGTTTTTGATAAATTCTAATTATTTTGTATATAATAAATGAATATTTATTGGAGGAAATGGTTTAAATGTATATATTCAGTTCTCTGTGACTACAATACACTTGGTTTACAAATAAGAAAATACTCATAAATTCATATTTACATATAGTTCATGAGAGAGTTATGAAAGCCTATGTGAATTATTGAAATTTGATACTCGTTTAAATAAATGTAAGATGATTTCAAAGTGGAACAAAGTATTTAGAAAGGGATTTAGTATAAAATAATGAGATATTTTTATAGACTATTCAAGAAATAAATATCAACATTTTACATTGTAAAAATTTGGTCTAAATGTTGTAACTTGATCTAAACAATTCCTATTTACTTCACAGAAAATCTTTTTTGTATTGGTTTCACATGTTAGTTATAAAAGTTTACATCCCTTCAAACATAACCTTCTCAATGAAAAATATTCATTAATAGGAGTGAAGAGAGTTTTATGAATGGATGCTAAAAGAAGGTAGCTTCAAAATTAGATAAAATGTAAACAGGCCTTGGCTTTTATTCAAGTATATTCTTAAATTTGCTAAATTCCAAGTAATTGATCAAAGTTTTCTTGGTTTTATGGATTCTTCATATAGTCTACAAGTGGCTAAATAAAAAAGGGGGAAATCAATAATTTACTCAATTGGCACTATTTCCTTCTGAAACAAAGGAAACTTTTAATAATTCAGCAACTGGCCCTGATAATCTGCCACATTGTACACAGTCATAATGTAGATCTTAGTTAAAAATGGACAGAAGTCCCACCAAAAGTGGTGGGTTTAGAATGATTTAAACTAGTTAAATGTCTTGAAGATACAGTATTGGAAGATGAATAAGTTCTAGAGATATGCTGTACATCATTGCGCTCATAGTTAACAATGATGTATTGTGCACTTAAAAGTTTTTTCCAGAGGATAGATCTCATGTTAAGTGTTCTTAACACAATTAAATAAATAAATAAACATTTAAAAAATGAAATATAATTATTTAATGAGAATATTCAAGATTGGAATAGATGCAGTGATACAGGCATTCTTTTTCACGTCTAGTAAATGTAAAAATGGGTGTAACTTTTGTCTGGATGTACCAATAAAAAATTATATGTCCTGAAGCTTAGCGATTTCAACTCAGTAGTTAAACTACTAGGACGTTATCGTGGTAATAAGTGACGTGAAATGATACATGCCCAAGAGTAAATATTACAGAGTTACTTGTGAAAACAAAAAACAGAAAGAATCTAATTTCCACAAAGAAAATTGTTACAATGAGCTTGTAGAAGATTTAATGTAATGGGGAAACACAGTACAATATTATTTAAATAATCAAATTAAATATGTGCATTACATTTTTAAAATAAAAGAATAAAAACAAACTACATTTTTAAAAAGCCAGGGAAGGGACTTCCCAGGCCGTCCAGTGGTTAAGACCCCAGGCTTCCAATGCGGGGGGCATGGGTTTGATCCCTGGTCACGGGAACTAAGGTCCCGCATGCAGTATGGCATGGCCAAAAAAAAAAAAGAAAAGCCAGGCAAATATTCATTTCTACTAAGTTTTTAAAAAATGATTTGTCCCAGGAATTCCCTGGCAGTCCACAGGCCAAGACTCAGAGCTTTCACTGTTCGGGCCTGTGTTCGATCTCTGGGCAGGGAACTAAACAAACAAAAAAAAGATTTGTCCCAATAGTTCTGTGTTTCAGTTTTTGCTTTTGTAAAACCAGTATTGTATCTCTTCCTTAAACCAGCACTTGGCATTGGAAAGAAGAAGCTGAGAGAATATGTTGCGATTCAGACAATAAAATGATAGGCATAGATGGGACAAGGATAGTGAGAAATCAGTGTCAGACCCAGGGTGGGTGGAAGTGTAGAAACACCTGGTCAGTGAGAGCAGGGGTGCCAACATGGAGCTACAGTATCTGGATGGAACTTTTTCCCCCAAAGAGATAGGGAGACACCAAGGCTTTGTCACAGACAGGTGGACACTGTGGTGTGTGCAGAGGAAGTTCAATCAGTGGTTTAAGGGTGAAGGAGGTGGGGCTTGTCCTCCAGAACCAGGACGTAATATAAATATATCACTTAAACCAAGGTGCAGTGGGACTGGCTTCATACTGTCCCTTGGTGATTTTCCTGAGCTCTTTGTATCCGTCTTACACAGGGACAGAGTGGGAGGTCAAGCAACTGGGGAGATAAAACTAGAATTGGAGATTATGTTTATCTGTCTTTTTTCTTTCTCTTCTTCTTTTTATTCTTCTTTCTCTGCATCCTTTTTTCTCTCCTTCCTTCTTTCCTCTCTTCCTTCTTTCCTCCTACTTTTATACATTATCTTCAAAACTGGTGTGTTTTACACTTAGAGCACATCTTAATTTGAACTGTCTACATGTCCCATGCCAAGAGACCTGTGACTAGTGACCTGTGGCTACCATGTCAGTCAGCACTGACGTGTCAGTCTGCTGTACAGTCTGTGTAGCACTTCCTTTCCTCCACTTGACATATCTTGGTCATGTTCCTGAAGAGGATATAAAGCTATGCTTCACGTTTTAAAAGCTCCTCCATAATGTCCCATTGTATGGATGTTACAAATTAGGCATAAATGGCTCTCAGTGCAAAGGGAAAGATTAAGGAAACTTGTCTACATTATAAATGAGATGAAATATTTCTACTTTATAGATGAGGAAATTGAATTTCAGAGAAGTTAAGCAACCAAAATGGAGTCATAGGACACATCTTAACAGATCAATACACAAATCCTTCATGTTTAAATATGTTTTACTTGAGGATTAGGATCGGAACTCCAAACAAATTGAAAAATTTTAATCATAATTTAAAAAAGTAAAGAACAGGAAGCTTAATACAATCACCGTCTACATCTCTACTGGTGATTTATGAGCCACTGAGTTATTCTGGTAATTATTATTTTTTTATAAATATTATCGATATTAATATATTTCATATGAAGTACAGTTATTTTCCTTGGAAATTATTCAGATTTAGTTTTGATACATTTGGGTTAATTCATATGCTCAGAATTAAAAAGTGAGAGTTGAAATAAATTATCCATCCGAAGTGCAAATTAAGTTTGAAATGTATGCCGAGAGATACACCCAATGCAGAATGATTAGATAAGCCACTCAGTGCATTCTGCACCTTGTCAATGATCAAGCAAGCTGCCGTCTCTGAGGAGAGTGTTGGAATCAGGCCAGAGAGCTGAGTTGGTTTGAGCTGCTTCTACCAAGGTTCCCTGACACAAGACTTATGCCTGCTTTTATGCTTCTGTAGTGGGCTGAGCACCAATATCCAGAGGTGTACACATGTATCCTCTACTGGATCAAGCTCATTGCTTTATTTGAATAGACAAGTTTCCTTTCACAACTCATTAATATTATTAATAGCATTATTACTTTTTCAAGGTTGAATATCTGTCACTACTTTTGCATATAAAAATTAAAACTTCAAGATTTGGGGGAAGAATGTGCCAAGGTTTTGTAACACCATTTTTGTTCCTTTTTTGAGTATGTGAATGTGTGTGTGCTTACTTTACAAACAGTAAAAAAGGGGAAATCTAATATAATTAGGTGCCTCTTATGCTGCCAGACACTGCGGTAGGACATTAACTGCTAACTGCACACCTTTATTGTTCAGTCAGGATTCTTTTATGTACCTCTACAAATGGCAAATAGCTAATAAGACTAATCGATTCTAAAAGAATATCAGAAGAGACACCTCCCCACCCACAAAACTCCAAATTCATGGAGTTTTATTTTAGTAGAAGCCTTTTGGTGACTGAACCTACATTTATTGACAAACTTAAAGGAATAACTGAAAGTTTGAAAACTGTGGACTTGGGAAAGATGAAGCTAGCAGATGAAGGAGAAACTCTTTATGGTCACAAAACTCATGAGAGCCTACCTGACTGAAACATTGCCTTAGCCTTTAAAATCCTTTACAATATGGCTTCAGTGTTAAAAAACAAAAGGAAAAAGATTTATATAATAAAAGTGATATCGGCCAAGCTCTTAAATTTTTTTCAGTTTATAAATATGTTTTAATGTCAATCATAATACAGCAATAATTGAGCCTCATTAAAAAATATATATATATCAGAAGATTTTAGAATTAAAAGATTATTTTAGTCTAGAGATGGTGCTATCTTCCCTTTTAAATAGGCATCTATTATAATTACTGATTTGAATCTGGAGAAACTAAGGCATAAAATACTCTCCATTCAGAAAGTCAGTGACATAATTATCAGTGGTGTCATAATAGTACAATTTTCTTTTTAATCTTTTATCAATTTAACAACTTGAAAAAATAAGTTAAAAATACCTTTCTCTAAAATGTAAAATTATTATTTGATAATATTTAGATTTTCATGGAGCTTGATAATTCAGTTGACGTGTGTGTGTAATGTGATATTGAAAGTGGGTGTGAAATTGTTTAATAGACAATAAACTGAGAAGAGAACACTTCATGACCAATTCAGTTTTAAGACCTGATTGTATAAAAAATGACAAGGCAATTAGCATTATAGATTTAGTCCACAGTGAGAAATCCTGAATGGCTGATTTTTCTCAAATTAAAGAGCAGTGTTGTAAAAGTTAGATTACAGAAGTTATGAAACACTCCATTCGCAGGAAAAGTACGAAATAAGTAAGATTTTTTAAAATTTTGTACAAGATTTAAAGATAGATGCATGAAGTAATCATAAATCTATGTTACTTTACACATAATTTATAAAGATATACTTTGTAACAATAACAACATAGAGGAGAGCAGGAGGACAGCTGTATAGGTGCATGGATTCTGTGTGCTATTGAAATTAAGCTGGTATCGATTTGAACTGGACTGTTATAAAACTTTGAGCTGATAAATGTAATTCCATGGAAAGCACAGATAAAATATTTTTTAAATATGCACAAAAGGAAAGTAGAAAGGAATCAAAAGATTTACCAAAAAAAAACCAACCCAACAACAACAAAAAAAATCAACTAAACACAAAAGAAGGTATTAATACAGGAAATGAGAGCCAGAAAGAAACAAAGAAAGAAAGAAACTGTATGACATACAGAAAACAAATAGCAACATGGCAGAAGTATTCTTTCCTTATCAGGAATTGCTTTAATAGAAATGGGTTGAACTCTCCAACCAAAAGGCAAGGATTGGTAGAATGGATTTTTTTTTTTTTTTTTTTTTTGCGGTACGCGGGCGTCTCACTGTTGTGGCCTCACCCGTTGCGGAGCACAGGCTCCAGACACGCAGGCTCAGCGGCCATGGCTCACGAGCCCAGCCGCTCCGCGGCATGTGGAATCTTCCCGGACCGGGGCACAAACCCGTGTCCCCTGCATCGGCAGGCAGACTCCCAACCACTGCGCCACCAGGGAAGCCCGGTAGAATGGATTTTTTAAAAAATGATTCAAATATATGCTATCTTCAGTAGGGTTATTTTAAATCCAAAGACACAAATAGATTAAAACTGCAAGGTTGTAAAAACATTATATGCAAATAGTAACTGAAAGAGAGCTGGGGTAGCTATACCAATATCAGACAAAATAGATTGTTAGGGAAAAGGTTACAAGAGACAAAGAAGGATATTATATACTGATAAAAGTGTCAATTCATCAAAAAGATATAAGGATTAAAAACATGTGCACCAGGAAGATTATGGGAAGATGGCAGAGTTGGAAGCACCAGGAAGCTGTCTCCCCACCTAGACACCAATTGCACTGGTAGATTCTGTCTGATGAAACTATCTTGGAACTCGAGTCTATTGAAAGCTTGCAAATTTCCAGGGGAAGTCTTGGAGGGAAAATTGCAGTTAATTTCCGTCAATTTCAACTCTGAACAGTTTCAGGTAACCAATCCTCCACCCTTCAGCCCTCTGAGAGGCATCTGTACACATGATCCTGGAGAAGCTTGCACACACTTTGTATGAGCCAGGGTTGGCAAAAAGAATCCAGTCTTCAAAATATGGTGGATCTGTGCTCTGATCAGTGAATGCTGCTTCTATTCACTGAGGCAACAACAAAGAGATGGGTGGCCATTTTTGTAGTACCCACCCCCATTGTTGTTAAGTCCCTCGCCTTCCTGCTGAAGTGATTTCCAGGGTATGTAAATGGCCACCACCCATTTTTTGCCCCTTCATGTTTCTCCTTTTTCCTCTTTGGAAGCCAAAACTTAAAGACTAGGGCATTCAAGAACATCTGAATGTACAGGGAAAATCAGAAAGTGATCACACATGCCCAGAGAAAGGCACAGCCTCAAAAAGATCTGAGAAGACCTAGTGTTTATACCTCAGACTGATCCTAGCACAGAGACAACCTGCAATAATCAAACAAGCAAACAGAAACAAATTTGGAAAGTAACCAAAAAGCAGCAAACCCTGGGGAAGGGGGAGAATGTGATTTCCAGAGAAATCACATTATTAGATTCAAAAGTACAGTGTTCGACAAAGAATTCCAAACCATGCAAAGAAATGAAAAAATGTGGCCCATTTAAAGAAAAAAAAAAAAATCAACAGAAACTGTCCCTGAAAGACTGGATGGCAGATCGACTAGACAAAGACTTTAAAATAACTGTCTTGGGAATTCCCGGCAGTCCAGTGGCACACTTCCACTGCGGGGGGCCCGAGTTCGTTCCCTGGTCAGGAAACTAGGATCCCACAAGCCACGTGGCGTGGCCAAAAAATAAATAAAATAAAATAAAATAACTGTCTTAAAGATACTCAAAGAACTAAAGGAAGGTGCAGAAGAAATCAAGAAAATGTTATATAAAGGGAATGGAAATATCAATAAAGAGATACAAAATCTAAAATAAAAATTCTGGAGCTAAAATACAATAACTGAAATGAAAACTTTACTGGAGGGATTCAAAGGCAGAATTGAGCAGCCAGAAGCAAGAATCAGGGAACTTTAAAATAGGACAATGGAAATTATCAAGTCTGAGGGACAGAAAGAAAAACAATTGAAGAAATGTGAACAGAACTTAAAGGAAATGTGGGACACCAAACAGCCAACCCACATATACACTGTGGGAGTCCCAGAAGAAGAAGAGAGAAAAGGGCAGAGAGAGTATTTGAAAAAGCAATGGCTGAAAGCTACTCAAATTTGATGACAGACAAAAGATATATATATTCAGGAAGTTAAACATTCAATATAAAATGAATATAAACATCCACGAAGCTCAAAGAACTTCAAGTAAAATGAACAAAAAGAGACTCACACCAAGAAACCTTATAATCAAATTTTCAAAAGACAAAGACAAAGAATCGTGAATATTGCTAGTGGAAACAAAAACTGTTACAGATGTGGTGGAAAACAGTTTGGTAGTTCCTCAGAAAAGCTGAAGATAAAATTACCATATGACATAGAAATTCCACTACTAAGTATATACCCAAAAGAATTAGAAACAGGGTCTCGAACAGCTACTTGTACAACAATGTTTATTGCACAATTATTCACAGTAGCCAAAAAGTGGAAACAGCCTAAGTGACCATTAACAGACAATGAATAAACAAAATGTGGCATGTGCATACCATGGAATATTACTCAACCTTAGAAATGAATGAAAATCTGATACATGCCACAACATGGATGGATCTTAAAGCAATATGCTAGGTGAAATAATCCAGACACAAAAGGACAAATATTACATGAATCCCCTTATATGAAATATGTAGGCAAATTCATAGAGACAGAAAGTAAATTAGAGGTTACCAGGTGTTGAGGGAGGGAAGGATAGGGAATTATTGTATAAGCGTTACAAAACCTATGTTTGGGTTGTTGTTAAAGTTTTAGAAATAGTGGTGATGTTTGCCCAACATTGCAATTATACTTAATGTTGCAGAACTGTGCACTTAAAATGGAAAATTTTGTGTTTTATATATATATATATATACACACACACATATGTATATTGCCCCAATAAAAAATATATATTTAATAAATTTTTTTAAAAAAACCTGCTAATCAGAAATTAGATGCAACAACATTAGAAATCTTTCATGTACAGACATATGTCTACAACAAGAAATCAACAAATTATTTCATCTAATGTAATGTTTCAAATAATACTGAAAATTATCTTCTATGAAATGCTGACTTCTCTGAATTGTGACTTTTAAAAGCATTAAAAATATAAAGTCGCATATTTGATTAAATAATTTACATTAGATTATGAGCTCCTGAGATCAGGAACCATTTCATACTTTTAAAATTACTGAGGACTTAAGAGTTTTCATTAATGTGTCTTATACATACTGATATTTACCGTAGTATAAATTGAAGCAGACATTTTTAAAATATGTATTTATTAACTAATTAAAAAACAATAGAGACTCCTTCATGTTAACAAATACTTTATGTAAAATCATATTTTTGAAAAAAAATTGTGTCATTTTACATTTTTGCACATGTACTTAATGTCTGGCTTTATAAAAGACACAGAGAGTCTCACTTTGCCTTTGCATCGTACTTGTTAAGATATGTTGTTTTGTTTGAAGAATATGAAGAAAATCCAGCCTCACACAAATATGCAGCCAGAAAGACAAGACTTAGCTAACCCCTGAGAAAGGTCTCAGAGACCCCAGGGGACTTCTAGCCACAATTTGAAACAAAAACTCTAGCCACAATTTGGAAACCAAGTTCCCATAAAGACCTCATCATTTATGACAGGTACAGATTCTAGCTAGAATTATTCTCAATATCTGGGAC
Source organism: Monodon monoceros (assembly GCF_005190385.1). Taxonomy (NCBI): domain Eukaryota; kingdom Metazoa; phylum Chordata; class Mammalia; order Artiodactyla; family Monodontidae; genus Monodon; species Monodon monoceros. The sequence continues at coordinate 10,606,583 of NW_021703765.1, read as the reverse complement.
TTAATATGGATGACAAGTTTGTTAGAAAATAATCACAGATATACCTATTTGGGGATAGTACTTCCGTTTTCCCACAAAACCTTGGCTTACCTCTACCCTTACTCTATCATAATCAATGCTACTTACTTTTTTTTCCCCTTGTGACGGTGCCATCCCTTATGGGGCATGGGAAATGTGCTTCTACTACTTAGGACCAAGTCACAAGTTAAGAGTACAATTAGTAACTTTAAAGAATGCATGAATGCTTAACTGAATGAATGTATGAAAGGAAATATTTGAAATTCTACTTAAAAGGGAATACCATGTCTTCTTGTGAGATCTGGAGATAATAGAAGTGTCCATGTTCTGAGAGGATTTGGAAGAATGGCAAGTGAGAAAATTGTATTCATTTACACTGACGGATAATTTGATATCTTTACAGACTTCACACTGTTATCCAAGACAGTTAAAAAGAAAGTCTCTCCCTTTTTTCAGTTTGCTAATGTGGTTGCCGTGGTAGCATTGTTTTTATACGAATCCTAGTATTTAAAATCTAAAATATATATTTTTAAAACCATTAATTTATTTAAAAATAATTTCCTAAAATGGGATAATTATATCAATACTTTTTTTATTATTTTCTTACAGTTTTGTACTGATTGTAAAATTAAGTCTGAGTATGCATGCATACATGTAAAAGACACAAAGAGAAAAATAACATGTGGCCTGCAAAATGCAGATATAAAATCTTTTCCTGCAATTTGTAAAAATTTTACCTTTTCCCAGTTACTGTATCATTTACATTTGTCATTTCTCTCCGTACATTAATGTATAAGCAAGGAAAATGTAACTATCCATCTTTTAAAAGATATGGAAACAGGGGTGAAATGAATTGTCCAATTCACAGAATTAACATGGAGCAAAAACTCTTGGATCTGTACTCCTTTTCACTTCATTGCCTTATCTCTCTCCTTTTCCTCTCACCAATCCAATCTTGCTACATAGCGGTGTGTCTCCTCTTCCTTCTGGTTGTTGGGATGGGTGCACAGCTGACTTTGTAGACCTTCTTGTGTGAGGAAATATCTGGTGGTCGCCCTGAAGCTCCTGGCGCGCTAGTGGGTTTGCCCCAACTGCTCAGTGCAGATGGCAGAATCACTGATGGAAATGATAGCCTCGTGGACAAGTGTCAGCCACAAGAAGAACTTCTGCCCTTGTGTTTCTAGTACCCAGTTCACCTGGGGAAGGAATTCTCTTACTCATGGGAACAGTGGCTATTTATGAGGTGGCCGCTGGGTGGGGCAAAAGTGCATACTTTGTAAGAGGACACTGACTTAATTGACAAGTAAAATAAGGACAAATTAAAAGTGTTTCCCAAGTTCATTTTTTAAAGCAAATTGGAAGGCTTATATTCAGATTCCCAGTTAAGGTCTAATTTTCATTATCTAGCATACCTCCTCTGTAATGTTTTTATTAATTACATAAAATATCTATATACATATTAAAGACACACACCCCACACAGTCTAAGGACTAAACACAATCATTGCTTTGTATAATAGAAAGTAGAATACCAAGTTATCATTGCCATTTGTAATAAATTGTTTTCTCTGATAGATCTCATCTGCTAGTTTATTGCATTTTTCTCCTAACTTCTGTTGCTTTGTGATTGTTGGAGTTACATTCATCAAACACCACATTCATATGTAGCAACATAATTGTGGCCATTTAGTATCTACAATCATTTAAAGAGAATGCTGGAGTGTTTAAAGAGGGAAAGAGTGAGCTTTAGTGTTTAAAAACAGATGAGCCATTTGCTACCTTCAGATTTCTTACAGGATTTGCACCTAGTCTAATTTTTCTTTAGATTGGAGAAAATGTTTGTAACTATGAAGAATTTAAATGAGTACACTATACAAATGTTACATTCAGGTGGAATATGTCCATTTAAGGGATTCAATGCCTGAAAATCCAGTACAATGAAGATTTTTGAGATCTATAGACAATGTGAAAAAAAATTTATTTTAAAAAATAGTTTTGCATATAACAGAAGGCTCCCTTTTCCATGTATGTTGTGGAAATAACTGAAAATTATAATACCACAAACATGTTAGCATCAATTTGAAATTAGACTATTTAGTGATGTTCTAGATTTTATTTTGTATGATTTTTGGGGTTTGTTTTTTTGTTTTTTGTTTTTGTCAGAGAGGCAAGACTCTACTCTCTTTTAAATGTGAAGAGGGGTACAGAGATAATTAAAATATTCAGTTTGGAAAAAGAAATCAATGTTGAATGATATTGTTTCTTTTCTTTTACAATTTTCCTTGTCATGTGTTTATTGTCAGAAATATCATTAATATGAAGTATTTCAGAAGAAACTCCCTTTACTTTCTTTTATGGTATAGGGATTTTTAGTAACAAGATACATAGTGAGTAAGCAAGATATTCAACTTTTCCATATACATCTCATTTTGCTTAAGTATGTTATTAAAAGTGTGGGAAAATAGGTGAAAATTGCATTCAGCAATCAGACATGCTGTACTCCACATTTCCATTATTCTATTGCAACAGAATGGATAAAGCAGCATCATTTATGGCCACTAAATAATCTCACAGGATGATTCAGTAACAACTTCATGAGTCAATATGATACAATTCTAAAACAGAAACAAAACGACCCATCCAAATATATCATGGAAATGCTGTGGGTATCAAGACATGGGTAGGGAAAACCAGAAAATAAATGAGGCTTTAGGGAAATAATAATAATTATACAAGTCCCATTTATTGAACTGTGTGCCTGGGTCTGTACTAAGTGATTCATATGTATTAAGGCTAATACCCTTAATTCTGCAATACAGGTTTTTTGTTGGGTTTTTTTTTTTTTTTTTAAGCAGGTGAGAAAGCAGCAGAGTGAGGAAATGCTGTTTGCCCAAGATTACCCAGAAATTGAATGACTGAGGGAAGGTTCCAGAGTTCATTTATTATGTCCATGAAATTCAAAGTAGGGAAAACATAGATATTTTGTACTTGTTCAATGCCCTTCAGTTTACAAAGTGCCATCGTTCTACCATTTGATTTCTTCAGGAACTCTGGGAGATACAAATATTATTACCCTGTTCTTCACGTGAAGAAATGGAAACTCAAAGTAATAATAATCACATGCCCAGTAAAGTACAGAGCATAAGGTGAAAACGATTTCAGTGCTCTCTCTATCAAGTCAAACCAGCTGGCTTGGAGAACTGATTGAAAGTAGAGAATATATATATATATATATATAAGGGAAAGGAAAGATACACATTCTGGAGGCCAATTCAGATGACGATTCATGGCTTTTTATGTTTATCTTTGTTCTACGGGATGCTAGAAGAAATGCGCCTGGAGGGGAACCATGGGAAGAAAAAATATTTGAGGAAGTAAAGGCAGCTGGTAAGGGCTTTGTGTGCTGGCAGAGTCGGGAAGAACTAAAGCTGCCCACGACTCAGGACGGCACCAAGTCAGGAGGGAAAGAGTTCTGGGCTTGAAGGCTGCTGCTATGGGTTCCGGGCCAGGCGCTGGCACTAACAAGCCAAAACTTCTGGAGGGTCACTGAACTTCTTGGGGACTTATTTCCCCACATGTGAAATGAGAGGGTTGAATTATATATATATATCTCTAATGGACTTACCAACTCTAAAAAGTTTTGACCCTAGAATTTAATTATATTTCAAGCTTTATTAGGAAGCTATCACTGATAAGGGAAGAGCCCGGTGGGGAAAGAAGGGAAAAGTCCCAGGCGCCATGCTGTCATGGAACCTATGCCAAACCTTTGTCAGCCTACATAAAGAGGTAAACTGAGGCAAGCTCAAAGTACTGGAAATGAAGGGTATCCGGGAACAGCAGAGAAGTTTCAATTCGTGAAATGCAAAGTGTAGCCAGCGACAGGCAACCGCGCTGAGGGTTTGGGGGTGGGCTGTATTGATGGCAAGGAGTGCAAAGACGGGGGAGTCCAGCCAGAGTCCAAGCAGTAAATCCATTGACTTGAAGATGGGGAGAGATGCTTGGTAGATGTTCATTGGTCAGGCGATAAGCTTTGGTCTGCAAATCAGGCCTTTGTTGGAAATCAGTCTCTCAGATCTTAAGTTCTGTTTACCTGAGGGCAAGTTCGTGAGAGTCCACATTTCAGGTCGTGCAGCCCCATTTTAGATTGAAATGCTTTCACACACTCAACATCACAGCTGGTAGCGATAGTATTAGGCTGTTACTTTGTTCCTACTTGTCTTCCTCGCAATTAATTTAGGTTAAAAATTCTGAGAAAATAGTTCAAAGAAAAAAAATAGGATGCAAAAGACTCCCCTTGATGTTATAACCCCCAGGACTGCTTTAACGCTAGACTACAGATTTGAAGAAACAAACAGGTAACAGTTGTAAGGTCGGATCTTAACAAACGGCACCGCGAAACAGAGGAAAGTTTCAAGTGAGCTTTATTAGGGAGAGCTCCCGGGCGAGGTTCACGGTCCGAGAGAAAGGGGCCAGAGAAGTCGCACCCGGGCGAGGGTTGGGCAAGATTTTATAGGGGAAGAAGGGAAAGGGGTGTGGTGAATCTGGGAGGGCTCAGGGTATTCCTTATTTGGTGGTCTTTTCGGGTATCCTGGGGGACCGTTAGTCCCGCCCCTCGAAAGGCGGGAAGGCTGGGCTGGGTTCAAAGTCCCCAGGTCAGTTCCTGGAACAGTCCGGAATGTCTCCAGGGCAGTTTCTGGAACTGGGTGGTCCGGAGAATTTCGGTCTGATGCAACCTGTGAATCTGATTGCGTTCCCCTGCCTCGGGCCAGTTGGCCTTACAACAGTATATTCTTTAAGGCAAATCAACCGTGGTTCTGGACATGCTGTGCTCCTCGCTGATTTTATGGTCATGCTAACTTCAGGAGACTCCATCCTCTCCGTTCTAATGCTGACCAGCTCCCTCTCTGCTCTTAAATGTAACAAAAAAGAGAAGACCCTCTGCTTTTGAGACTGACTCAACTGTTCCTCATTTTGTTTCTTTTGAGTGCATCACACAAAGCCAGGGTTAGATTTTCTAGATCCCCCAAAAGAAACAATTCCTCTGCCCTTCCAAGATGCGTCTAAATCCGTGATTCTCAGTGTATGCATTTGGGACATTGGTAGGGGTAATTTGGGCCCACTGCAAGCATTTATGTATTGAAATTTACATTATCTTAACATAAATTGCTTTCTTTTATCTCATTTATTTTTCTGTTGGGGCAGTATATTGATATTTTTTAGTCATTGTAAGTGGATAGATGGGCTTATTATCTATGTTTTTTTGAAGTATAGTTGATTTACAACGTTGTGTTAATTTCTGCTATAGCGCAAAGTGACTCAGTTATACACATATATACGTTCTTTTTTATATTCTTTTTCATTATTTATGCATTCTAAATGTAATAGTTTGCATCTACTACCCCAAACTCCCAGTCCATCCCGCCCCCTCCCCCTCACCCGACCCCTGACACACAACCACAAGTCTGATCTCTATGTCTGTGAGTCTGTTTCTGTTTTGTACATAGGTTCATTTGTGCCATATTTTAGATTCCACATATAAGTGATATCATATGGTATTTGTCTTTCTCTTTCTGACTTATTTCAGTTAGTATGATAATCTCTAGGTCCATCTATGTTGCCACAAATGGCATGATGGGTTTATTATCTATGAACTTCATTTCAGGATATCAAGTGATCATTATAAACCATTTAGTATAAAAGGAATCTTTGAGTCTTACAGAAGTTTGGTGCATTGGCATGAAATAACTCACATTATTGACTAAGGAGGCTCTTTCCAGGTTGGATAAGCGATGCCTCCATTTGCTCCAGTGTTCCTTTAATCCTTGATTACCCAGCTCCCTAATTTCCCAGGATTAGAAGGTCATCTGATTTTTTAATTATTCATGGACAGATTGAAAGCCCAGGGGCAAAAAAAGTCTGAAGTCAGTGTCACTCCCTCTCCAATCCCTATGATAATCTGCTAGCTAGCATTTACTGCAAACAGACGTTTTGAAAAGCTAAGTGTTCAAAGGCTACACGTGGTCAATCTCAAGAAGGCTGTACTGATGGTTGGCGGGGACAGAAGAGATACGTGAACATAAAGCATAAAGTCATAAGCGTTGTAATAGGAAACGAATGCCGTGCTGTGGACTCGCAGGAGAAACAGTTCTTACCAGGGGGTTCAGAGCAGGTTTTATGAAAGAAATAACATTTGAATAGAGACTTAAAGGTCGAATGGGGTTTTGATATAGAAGGAGAGCACAGAGTCTGAGCAAAGTTAATTGGCGTAAAAATGTGGCCAATTTTTTGGGAATAATAAGTAGTCAATATAGGCACCCATCTGTGCTTGAGAACAGAGCTGCCAGGCGGGACGTGGCAGAGCGTGGAGAGTCTTGAAAGCCGCGGCTAGGGAGTTTGACGTGTCCCCTTAGACGATAAGGACACCCTACATGTTTTGGGGAGAAGATGCTGGCAACATCCAAGCTAGTTTAGAAAAATGACTGGCAGCAGGAGAAGGGGGAAAAAGAGAAGCAAATACAAAGAATAGGGGCAGTGAGACTAATGAGGAGTTTCTTCTCTCATCCTGCAGTGAGATGATGCCTCAGGACTGAAACTGGGCACTGATGAAAGATTGGGAAGGAGGAGGGCAAACAGGAGTGGCAATGCTATTTCCCACGTGGGTGTGATGGGTGAGGGAAATCAAGGAGGAGACGTGACTCCAAGGCTCCTCGTATGGGTGGTGACAATAACAGAGGGAGAGGCCGTCACTCTGGAAGACTAGATGTTTCCAGAGAGAACAGTGAATTTCGTTTGGAACATGCTGAGTGTCCCCCAAATAAGGGTTGTATCAACATGAAAAGCAAACACGCACCCACCCGGACCATCAGTTCTAGCTTGTCAATATCAGTTGTTTTCACAGCATAGTCCTGGCTGGTCTAAGGAGTCATTCAAAATATAAAGGAGGTTCTATAATGATTTAAAGAAAAAGGTAATTGAATCATAGAGGCATCAATGTTGTAGGTAGACTTTATTAGCAAATACAAAAGAAGTTCTTGAACAAATGCTACAACTTAAAAAATGCACCATGTACACTGTCTGCCAATAAAACACCGATGTTTACTTACCGTGTGGTAGGATATGGCATGATATAATACAATGCAGAGAATGAAAGGAAGTTCCTGCCAATAGAGCAGATCCTTATCTGTGTGCACATTCCCTGCATCAATCTTAAGAAGCCACTTGCTCTTATACACTCTGATGATGACGATCTTTTATAACGTCTTTCACTGTTAATATTTTCCTTTTCTTGCTGTTGTTTGTCAAAAGTGTTTCAGGTGCCCCTTGCTCAGACGCCAGGCTTGTTTCTAAGTGACAGCCTAATTTTCATATGCTGTAAAAATAAGTGACTGTAATTATTGGGCTTTTATGTGAGATATGACCCTCCATCTCTCTATCTCACAACCACTGGGAAACGTTTCTGCTCAGAGTTCTGGCACTGCTTTGGGTGAGGTTAGTGGAGAAAGAAGGACTTCAGAAGCGGACAGAACACCCCCCCCCTCTCCCACCCCATGGCACTTGATGGATTGCATTAAACATCAGTGAAGCCATTTTAAAGAGATGACAATAGCTCTGGGACAGGGCTTGGGAGAACAAAACTAAACAAAACTGATTAACATATCTAGAGAAGTAAAATAATAAGAGAGGTTAGTCAGAAATGGAAGCATGGTAGCAAATAATAAGCTGTTTGGGTAGGCGCGCATGAGTCTGTTTTAGCAGGATGCCTTTACACGTTTAAATCACGTAACTAACAAGCCTCTTTCTGACTTCATACTCACCAAGTAACAGCCTGATTATAGTGTGGCTTCCCACGTGGCATGCTTGCAGGTGGAGCGTCTGGTTGCCTCTCCGATTAGATTGCTCATTATAAATTGATAAGCTGGCATGCATCATCCTTTTCGGGCTCAGGTAACAGGAGACCCCTCCTGCTCCTGGTATGTTGATAAATCAGCTTTCTAAGCCACCTAGACTTAGAGCCAACCCTTGAACTATGAAGAATATGAGGCTGTTTCCCTCTGAAGCTTTTGGGAGACAGATAGGAATGTCTTTAAGACTCCCAACATCTCATTGATTGCAACTTTTCTTAATTAAATGTCAATAATTGCCACTATTGGCAAAGCGAAGGTCAGGATTAGATAAAACTGCATGGTAGCATGTTGCACGCAACACTGTCCTAGAGCCAGGGTGAGCATATAGTTCAGAGTTCAATACCAGATCACATTTGAGAGTGAGATGGAGCACAGAATAGCACAATGGGTGTAGAAGAGGACTGTTCCAGGAAAACCAGGGTATAGGGTTGCTGGACCAATCTTGAGATTAAACTTGAGATTTACGTTATGATTCTTTTGCGAATCTAACATGAACCTGTATCAAAAGGTACAGTTTTCTCTTTGTCATCTAAGATTGACCCTTCTCAAAACTTCCTGGGACACCTCCCTACGGTTCCTGCACTTGGCATGCCAGAGCACAATCAGACTTCACTCTTCAGGGTGACCTACAGGCCTGGCAATCTCAGCTATGTTTAGGTTATTCTGTATTTGCTGGGTCTTATGTGAGGAAATCTACTCCCTAAGGAGAGAAAGTGAAGTTCAGGTCTATACAAAATTGTCTAAGTGTTAAAAGTGGTTTTCCAGGGGGGAAGAGGGAATGGGAATCAAAAGGGTGGAGAAATGTTTACTTTTTATTTATAATTTTCTGTACTAATTGGATTTTCTTGTATTCACTTGATTTTTAATGGTAGTCTTTTCAAAAAGTCATTTTAACCTTTCCAAAAGTCTTGTAGACTTGTGCAATTGTACAGTGAAGACTCCTACTGGCAGGCCATAAGCTTCTGAGGGGAGCAGAAACATTTTTGAGTATCAGAGGGGCTTACACAAGGCTCTAGTACAGAGAAAATGTATATTTTATAAAGTAATATATATGTATAAAATAATATATATAATAAAAAATATATAATATCTATTGAGTTGGCCAAAAAGTTCATTAAGGCTTTTCTATAAGGTGTTACAGAAAAACACAAACAAACTTTTGGGCCAACCCAATATGATGTCAGAGTTGCTACTTCCTACTGTGTTATTTCTACACCGGATTTCTCTTTCCCTCCTGATTATCTTTGGTTGGGGATTATCACTGAGAACAGTCAAACTGAAGTCCCCATGGTGAGCAGGGTGAGATATCTGGGTTCTGACTTCATTTGCTGGAAAAGATTTGTCTGAGCACACTTTATAGATGGAGACAGCTGCTATAAATCATGTGGAATTAAATAGCACATTTTAAATTTCTTAAAATAGAATTAATTAAAGTTAAAACATATACATGTGACTGAATAAATATAGGAAAACAGTTTTAAACTCAACAGCAAATTCCTGCTGCTTAAAAATCAGCTCCATGTTTGAGGTTGCTTTCGATCACAATAGCAATGATTCTATAATATATATTATTAAGATCGAATCCAAAGAGAGAAGCTCCAGGATAAGTGACTCCAACAACGTAAATCATAGAGATCACAGCCAAGAAATAAGTTGCGTACACTGCATCTTGGCTTCTAACATAGGTACTACAATTTCCCTGAAATAAAGAGTCTTCCAATCTTAGTGACTTTCAACATAGGCCTAGACCTGTACAGTTTAATGATGGGATTAAAAGAGCACCTCAGTCTAGTAGAAGCAAATTTGAAGGGAAAGGACTTTAAAAAGGAGATACTTAAACAAATTGGGTAGGATGTATTTAAATTGAATGTTATATGTATCTAATACATTTTCAGACATTAAATTTTAAAAGTGAATAAATACAAGTATACTGTGCTTCCTTGTAGCTACTTAGAGATTCTGAATTCCTATGAAAGCTTCCTTGTAGCTATTTAGAGATTCTGAATTTCACAGAACGTGTGAAAATAAAAATTGCTGATGCATTAAGGTAGGCAAACTGCAATAATGGAGAGAACTCAAAAGGCAACGGACCAAAAAGATAGAAGTTTATTTGTCTTTCAGATAACGTTTCAGGGAAGATAGGTTCTGAGCAACAAAACCATCCAGTGACAAGGGCCGACAGGGGCTCTGCCATGTTTACCTCTGATAAATGGAATATTTATAAGTGGAATGGAATATTTATAAATGGAAGATTTCCTGCCATATCAGTAAACAAAGGATGTCACAGTCATCAACAATTGCAACCCTCCAGCTTGAGCCGGTGAGCCCTGAGGAAATTCAGGGCTGAAAAGAATACCTACCATCTTAGCAGCCACTCCCTACGGTGAGCCCTGAGGAAACTCAGGAAGTGAAAACACCGGATACTGGCCCCAGATAGCTGAGGTGCATACCAGAGGAATGATTTCAGTGAACCCAGTCTCTTGCATCTTCCCATACACAGAAAAGCGCTAAATTCTTCATTTTGCCCCAAATAAAACTTAACTCGCAACTGTCACATTGTGCATTTTTTTAAAGTCAACACCACGCAGCTTCCAAGACGACCCTGGACATGGTCTTTTCAGACCTGGGAAGGGGGATGGTAGAGGAGAAGAGGCAGGGCTTTCCTCTTAGGTAAGTGAGGTGAAATTCACACACACCAGTCCCAACACATTCCATCCAGGAGTGCTTGGGATCTTGACCTTTTTCAGCTCAAGGCAGGCTGACAAAACGCACACTCTTCAAATGCCCACAAATAAGAGAAAGATCAATATTGATGGGCAGTTGCCAGTCTTGGCTACATAGACAGGGCAGATATTTTTCATCCTTTACCTGTATTCCTATTATTATTATTGATTCAACAAAGACAAACACAAATTCAGTAATAATTGAGAACCTCCCTTTGGATGTTCAGTGAAAACTCAAAGTTCTTTAAGAATTGAAGTTAATGCCATAAAGGTAAAGATCATGTCTTCAACTGGCATAAGCAATGGTTTAGTGAGAAAAAGAGGAGTTATTATCCTGAACAGAGGGTACATCTCGTCCAGTGGCCAGTGCCAGATTGCACTAAGAGGAATAAACCTCCCATAACACACTTAATTTCACAATACTATACCAAGCGGGGGGGGGGGGGGGGGGATATCTTCCTGACCCATCTGGTGAGCAGCTGCTGCCCTGAAGCATGAGGAGGAATAGCTGGTGCGATTCTATCCAGCCAGTGTACTGTAACTGCACGTGCTACTCTCCCTCATACGAATGTCTAATTATCTCTAGGATCATTTTCTCTCATTCACATCCTGTTGCCTAGAGTTACACAGGTTAAATATGTTGTTAATCCTTGAATGTTATTCTAAAAAGAGAGAGAAGAAGAAGCACTTATGAGTGTTTAGTACATCTTTTTCAGGTCACCTGCTTTTTTTGAAAAACTGTTCTATTTATAGTTGATATTGCCCCCAGTGGTTTGAGAGGTTCATTAATAAACTACTTTTTTTCTTAAATGTATCATTGGCTCCATTTTCCCTATGCCAAACGTCTTTATTGATTTTCTATGACAATTTATAGTCATAAAATAACTTCCTTGCTGCTAATTTCACTGTAAATTTTATTGTGTTACCAGACACCCTCTGGACTGGACTCCAGCAGATCAATACACTGAATTTATATTTGTTATGGAGCTATTAGCACTGGTATCAGCAGGGTAATTAACTTCCCAAACAGAGATACCATTCTATTATTCCCCATCTTCATTATTCACAGCACGTATATCTTGAAGAAATATTTCTATTTGCATCTAACCCATCAAAAGAACTGATGGCCAAATTCCAAAAGCCATGTGAATTCTAGACTTTAGGGACATAATTTCTTGGCATAAGATATATTAGGGAAGGAGTGAGTTGAAGAATATATAACTTGCCAATCAGGGAAAGGGCTACACATAGAAACAAAATATAGAGGCCGCATGGAAGAAGAACTCAGTATTAAATACCACTCAGAATTTAGATCATCCTTTCAGAAACATTAGAGCCAATCCTTATTTAAATGACCATGGAATTCACTTAAAGGCCAGTGTCCAGGCCAGTGAGTTCTCACTGACAAAACAATTTGCCCCTTGTAATTTAGGAGGTGACTACCTTGTTTGAAAAACATGCTTTATGTTTTATGACACTGGAAAAATGTGTAGTGTCTTTCATATATTTGTATTTGTTTATTTTTTGTGATGTCTTATATACCAAAGTAGTTTAAATTAATATGTAAACATAATTCATTTACTGAGAGCGTATGCTACGCAAAATTCTCTACTAAGTTCTTTGAATATGAACAAGAAATATTACCTCTGCAGTTCTAGTGGGGATAAGAAGAAAAATATTCTGAAGCAAAAATTCCAACATATAAAAATCTCACCACTGCCTATGAATGGGAGGTCTGGGATTGAATGTGCCTTAGGGAATAATTATCCTGAACTTTAACCCAATAATACATGTTGGGAACTCAAAAATGTGGAATTGACGCTAGTAAATTAAGGAATATAATTAGATCAAAGAAGAAAAAGAAACTCATCTATTCTTAGTGTTTGCCTAATGTTATCTTACTAAATGGACTAGGGATATTTTATTTCTAAAGTAAATATGGGTTCTTTGAAACATGTCCTTTTAAAATTTCTTTGTTTAACCATTTCAAAAGCCCTGTTTAAAAATGATAGCATCTTTTATATCAATTTATGCTGCTTTTTATGTAATTAATTTCTATTATTATTTGAACATATTTTCCTTTACTGCTTTGTTTTTGGAATAAGTCTATCTTATTAGTTTTAAACTGCTCATATAATTCTATGCTTAAATCGGAAGATGATCTATCCAGCTTTGCCTAACCATCGCTTTGCTTCAGATCACTTCCTGCTTCAATGGATGTTTTTGCTTTATAAATGTTGTCAGCCTTCCCTGTGTGTCAAGTGCACCTGAGGAGTTTGTTATCTATCTAGGTGACAGTGAGAATTCCTCAAGTGTCAGGAAAACCCAGAAATATAGGGCATTTGATAATTAGGTGTAACTTAATAAATGCCCAAGTACCGTGTTTCCTTATTGTCACTCACATAACTATCTTGTAATTTCTTGTCATTATGGCCTACTTTTCAATATGACCATGTCTTAATATCCAATGTGTCAAATCTAATCCTACGGTTTATTGTGAGCGACCCTAGTTGGTCTGTTTTGAACGTTTCCCTCCCTTCCCAGTGAATGGAAGTTATAGTTATGCCCCGCTGGTGGCTTGAATCACCTCATTTGCTCTGGCAGTCAGAGGCAGCTGCTCCGTGTGAAAGGCGTGAGACCCACCGAACACCGTGTTAGGAGTGACCTCCAGCTGAATGGAATCGGCGCAGCCTTTTCTGCCCAGCCAGGAGAGTGTGTGCAAACAGATCTGCCCAAGTGCAAAACGGTCCAAGGATGTCAAGCAAGGCTGGGGCTCTTTTCTCTCATCTGCTTTCTTTATTTTCTTCCTTGAAAGAAAAATGAAACAGGATAGTGGACAGGCTGGTATGATCTTAGCAACATCTGTTGCCTTTCACAGGGGTCTTAGCCGGGGACAATAAGTTTCAGAAGGAGACTGAGTTCCTATTGACAGGGGTAATATAAAAGCCCTCAACTGAAAGGAGCGTGGGCATGTTTCCCCCATACACAGTTAAGGCCTTTTGTGCCTTCTGTCAGAACGGGTAGGAAGAAAGGGTTTTCTCCTCTTCTTTCCTGATGACACTGCCAGAAAAAAAAATCTTTCCCAATTAGTGCTTAATGGACTTAAAGAACTGTGGAAAAGTTATTTCTCTCAATACCTCCATCTTAAGCTCAGTTAATCAGAAATGTGAGAGACTGTATGCTTTGCATTCTTTCACAACTGTTACTTCCCAGCTTCCTTACTAACTTTTATCCTAATTCCAGACAGTTTGGAGAACAATTGTTAGATTCTTTTTCTTTTTGGTCAAAATGAATATTTCACACTGATTATGTCTTTTCCTATGAGTTTGATCTGTTCATCTGACTCCAATTCCCTAATTTTGGGCTGCAGGAAGCATTAAATTTAGGTAATTTATATAGGAACAGTTACCTGATTTTTGTGCAAGATACTTTTCGGAGCAATTTTGTTCACTCTTTACCGTGACATCCTTTCATACACATGAGGTATGATGCGACTGATAATGTGTGTGCCTCCCGCCGTCTTCTGTTTCTTAAAACAAACAAGCCAACAGATGAAAATGAATTCCAATATCTAAACTTTTATTGACTTGATATATGTTTTTGGTATCCTTCACACAATTTTGAAAAAATACATAGAAAGAAAAATCTAAAGATTTAGATCTGTGTCTATTAAGAGAATGATAGATTTGGGTAGATTTCAATGATTGTGATGTATGTTCTCTTTATAAAAAAGAGATATAAATACTTCTGAAAATATCTGAATTTATACGTTTCTTTAAAAAACATAATGGGTCCTTTGATACTCAAATTCTTGTACCAACACAGTACATTCATGCACGATATATTTAATAATTGTTTAAAATGCTCTTTAAACGTATTAGTTTAAATGGGTATAATGTATTATATCTCCAAATTAAAAATTTTGTGCTTCAAAGCCTGTACAAATGTTGCTTTTAGTTTAACCGCATTATTATACTTCCGAATCTGCTCATATATGTGCGAGTAAAAATAAAATTACAGTATTGTATTCATGCCTCCTGTGACTCCCATTAATGATTAGCAAGTTTTCCATTTTTAAGCCAAAAGTAAAAATAACAAAACAAATTCAGTGTAAAAAGTAGAATTTAGGAATACTGTATAAAGATCATGTGTTATAAATGTGGAAGCATACGCTGGGCATAATTGAAATAACTATTTTTCAAAGAAAGGAATCCTTACAAATTGGGTATTAATTAGCATCTAAACCATCCTTTTGGGACAGGGGGAGCTAAAATTACTTGAGTGTTTCATAACTAGTCTTCATGAAATGGGATGATTCATATTTTGCTATTCTTGCTTCTAATAGATTACTATTCTAATAGATTTATCTAAATGCTAAGATCCCATTTAAATCAATATGAGTGCCAAGCATGGAAAACCTTGATAGCATGTGTAAAATGAAAAAAAAAAAAAAAGATCAAAAGCCATTTGCCAACTCACGTATAATAAAGTAGGTGTGTTCCAGTGGGTGGTATTAAGGTTTCCCAGGTAATATAAGAATGCAGCTGTGCTAGTACTGAGGTTTCCATTCACTTTGAATACACTATATAGATAACATCCACGCACAAGAATAACAAGATCTGATTATGTCTAACGGTTAAATGGGAAAAAAAATCTTTAGACTTTGAAATCTGCCTACTTGCATATCTTATGCTATGCACTGAATGTTGTGTTTCCCCCCAAATTGATATGTTAAGGCTCGAATCCCCTGTGTGATGATGTTTAGAGGCAGGGCCTTTGGGACATCATTGGATTTGGATGAGGTCTTGGGGTGAAGCCCTCATGATGGGATTGGTGTCCAAATAAGGGGATGAAGAGAATAGACCTCTCCCCCTTGGCCACAAGGACATTGCAAGAAGCAGTCTGTCTACAGCCAGGAAGAGGGCTCTCACCAGAACCATACCTGCCAGCACCCTGATTTCACACATGGAGTCCCCAGACAACACGTGAGAAATGAGCGTTGGTTGTTTAAGCCACCAAGTCTAGGGTATTTTCTTATAGAAGTGCGAGGAGACTAAGATATCTTACCTTCAGTATTAGGGATTGTAAACTAACACAGCTACAAAGGCTCAACAGTTACATTGAGGAGTAAGCTCACTGTGGTGAAATGGAGTGTATATGCCCATCTCAAGGCACAGAGAGGCCTCACATTAGTCATACTTCATAATATGAAATTGTAAGTGTGTCAGATTTTCAGTGTGTAGAAGAGAAGTCAGAGGGAATTCCCAGGTGGTCCAGTGGTTAGGACTCTGTGCTTCCACTGCCGGATGCCTGTGTTCAATCCCTGCTCGGGGAACTAGGATCCCGCAAGCTGTGCGGCGCGGCCAAAAAAGAAAAAGAAAAGAAAAGAAAAATATCTAGATACATGTATATAGATAGAACATTTGTAAAATAAAGAAAAAACAAGAGAAGTCAGAAACAGAGACATGTATGTATAATCTTCCAATAACAAATGCTGGAAGACATGAATAAAAATAATAAACAAACAAGACCACTATATGGGCCCAACTTGTCTGCAGGTTGGATGTAATCAGAGGAGCACTAATTACAGTGCTCTTGGTTAAACAAACTAAAACACCTAAGACTTTGTTTGTCTTGCTCTGTTTTATATTCACTCACACATGACACTCAAATTAGTCAAATTTGCAAGGTCGGTTAAGGAGCTGTCTTTCATAAATTTAGAAAGATATATTTTGTCTTAATCTATAGGGGAATATTTAAATGTTTAAAGAATACCTAATAATTTTCTAACAAGTAATAGAGCTATTTTTCTTCATTAACTGTGGGTTAAAAACTTATTTAGCTTTTTCACTTTTGGGTGGAACTACTTGATATTTCATACAATGAAGGAACTGAATTATCCATCAATATGGATTCTAACATCAAATTACTTTCTTGCTGTGAGCTATTCATTTGACTTTACAGTTCTCCAAAATATAGGAGTTTTTTCCCCTAAAGCGACAGACTCATTCAATTCTTATTCTTCTAAGAATGAGGATTATGATTTACATTAGTAGTTAAATAAAATTTTAAGGTGTGATGGAAAGCCACGTCTACAGAATTATTTGTGAAAATATATTCAATTTTAATCATTATAAATCCACTAGAGTCCAAGCTATAAAAAAGTCAAATTAAAAATGAGAATGGCTACAACCAAATTCTTTTCTCATGCTTAGAAAAGCTATGAAATATAAACCAAAAAATCCTTCTTGATATCTGACATGCAAAATATCAAATAATTATGTCTACTTGTCTAGGGGTTTTGGAATCCTGCATTGGCTGTTGCCCTGCGGACAAGCCAGCATGCTTTCATTACTGGGTTTAGTGTCTTATTCCCCTACCTTGAGTTTGTCATGAGATGATGAATCAATCCCTTTAACCTTCCTGAATTTCAGTTTCATCGTTGAGAAAATGAGGGGATATGCTTAAGTGTCATCAAAGGTGTCTTATGTAGGTCATTTCATGCATAAGGTATGGAGCCCAATTATCCTCCGTGACTGGTGGTAATTCAGTTGCTTACTGAGGCCCATTAACCCTTTCAGACCATGATTCATAACCACAGATTTATTTGGAAGGAAATCTTTAAGTTCCTCACGATAAGTATAACATTTTCCTGTCAGAATTAAATGTAAAAAGCCCTAACTAAATAAATGTGGCATAATGAGGATTCATTTCCAGCACAATTTTTTCTCACACAAATACACAAATGCATTAGAAAATATCATGCCTTATTTTGTCCATAAGGTCTGTTTATGTCGGTCCTCATATATGACATCTGTCTCAATCAAGTTAGTTTTCTTATTGACTCTTTTGTAATGAGAGGCCCTCGTTAATTTGGGGTGTAGAGTGACCATTTTGCCAGATGGGAATGAAGTGAAGGAAAGATGCTGGTTGCCCTTTTTAATCATTCAGACCTAACAGTGAAAAGTGGAATCACTTGCAGTTCAAAAAGATAATGACTACTTGAGATATCACCTTTGGTATCGGAGTAGTTCAAGTTCATAAAAAGACTACTGCTCTTCTTAACCACAAGTATCTTCTAGGGTGGTGGGTCTTCGATATTTTATTAAGCATGCTTACCTTCCTTTGTAGAAACTGGCTCATTTCATCTAATTTTTCTTCCTAAGGTATATAGTTTCCTCATATTTTCCCTTCCTGGATTTGCTTTCTGAATATGAGTTTAGCCTCAAAGTCACATACTCCAGAGAGCTGTACTGTTGGTTCCATGCAGCTGCTGGAAGTAGGGTCATTCCTACACGCACATTTTATGTGTGTTAGGAGAGTGCTAAATATAATTTAGTGGCACCAGCTATAAAACCTGGAAAACCCAGGGCAAGCCAGCTCTCTGAGTCTGCATGCAGGGAACAATCAGGTTCGTGCACAGGCAGAGAAAGTGTCCCAGCACAAGCTGAACAGGTGAATGCATGCTTAGGGAGCCCTCTTTCTGTCTAGGTGAGCAGAGGATTCTGTATAAGAATCTCATTCTATGTAAACAACAAAAAAATTCCCCTATTAAATCCCTTTGCTCCTTGGAGACTGTTTGAGGTTCTCTGAATATTCTCCTGATATTCTGCCGTCTCCTACTGTCTATATCCTAGTCCTGTCCAAGACCCAGGTGAAAGGTCATATTGGCTTATGCTTTTAAGACTCTCCAGTAACAAGTGTCTTCCTTCTTCAAATCCCATACCTCGGTGCTTATGGTTTTCTTACCGAGTTTAGCCTCATCTCTCCCCTTTTTATAGTTCTGTATGTGCCTGGAATATTCCGTGGGGCCTTGGCATTACTTTCCTTTTTAGTTCCTGCAATTTGTGGCATCAAACCCAGCAGACAGCACACACTCAATAAATATTTCTGAAATGAGTTTATTGTGAAAATCCACTTTTTTTTCCAAAAGATTCTCTGGTTTATTACAGAGTGATAGAGCAATGTTTAGCAGGAATTTGCATTATCGCTTTTCTCTCCGATGGTTTTAGAAGGCTTTTATGGAACAACTATAATTCAAGAGACAGCACAGGCCTAGCTATGTTATTTCTGACAATTTTGATTTGAGCTGCTTTTTAAAAAGTAATTTGTGTTCCAACTATTGTAATTCCAGAGATACAATTGCACATCAGTGGTATCGTATGCTATTTAAATAACTAAGTGTTCCCTTGCTTTGGCGTTTAATACCAAATCCAAGTCAGATGTTTATCTGTTTGTGTTTGTTCGTCAGAAAGAAAATGTTGAGAAATTTGACATGTAGCAGCAGGAAGCTCTACTGCTTTAAAATGGTAACCAATGACCCACAATATCTCAGATATTCTGAAGCCCCATGAAGAAACTTTGAATATCTGGAGGATTCTGGAAAGATAGTCTGGGCAGCTTCCTTTGCTTAGAACAGGGGAAAAATGAATCCTTCACCCTTGCTTTCTGACCCCTCCATGGGTCATTTTGTTCCCATTTTCTTTCTGTGGGTTTTTTTCTAAATAGTTGGGGTAAGGAGTGTGCTACCTATAATCTAAAGCATAAGATATACAGGTAGACAGATTTAAAATGTCTAAAGTTGTTTTTCTGTTTAACCAATAGATCTTATTCTTCGCTGTGGAAGTTCTCTGTACTGTGTATTTGAAGTGAATGGAAACCTCAGTACTGGTCCATGAGCATCATTGTATCACCTCAGAAATCTGAGTACCACCCACTGGGACGCATCTACCTTATGATATGTGAGTTCGCAAAGGACTTTTGAGTTTTTTTTTCTTTCTCATTCTACTTATGCTTTCAAGGTTTTCCATGCTTGGCACTTTTATTGATTTAAATGAGACCTTAGTCCTGTGTTCTTACTGTGGCTCTGTTGCCCTTCTCCTCAATAGACAACCTTGCATTTTCTAACTTACTGCGTGCTGACATTCCTTGCTCTGTGAATATATTCGGGGCCCTTTAACTAAGTAGTGTATTCTCCAAGGAAGTATTCATTTTTGGACAGACTGACTGCTTGGATAATGAACAAGGAGCCCTTGAGAGCACCTTAAGCAGTAAAATTGTATCATCTCAGACTTTGGATTTGTTCAGTCTAGCAACTGCGAGGGGCACGGTCACCAGTGAGATGCGGTCAAGGGGTGGGGGAGGGGTGATTTCATGATGCTAATCCTAGGCACACATCTTTCTTCTCTCAGTGATCATTTATGCTCTGTTATTGATAACTGCATTCAAGAAATCTTCAAATCTATTTATATTTTCTGATTACATGCAAGGGATTTTCATACACTAGTGCCACAACTAGAGTCCAGGCCAATATTTTTCTCACCTGGATTTCTCCAGTAATTTCCTAAACATTTCCTCACCTTCAGTGCGCAAGGCTGCCAGGGTGTTGCTTTCTCATACAGTCATCATAATTTCCCTTCGTAAAACTCCTCATGCTCTCACATTGCTCTCATGGTACAATCCAAACATTTTCTCTTCCCATTCGATACTTTTTGTCATGTTATGTGCTTCTACACTTGATATTCTGTGTCTACCTGCTCACAATGCTCATGGCGGTGTATGGAGATGTATACACCTTCTTATTTTTGCAATAGGTTGGAGGGTTCCTGAAGATAAGAACTACATCTTCATCTTTGTGTTCTCAAACCCTAGACTAAGGATCACACAGTATGGGTTCATATTTACCAAGTTAGTAAATGACTGTAGAGAGCTAGAAATCTCTCCTACAAAGTCCTTTCTTTTCTACAAAATGGAAGTATACTTAATTAGATGAAATAGATTGAAGAATATAGATATACTCAGGAAAATTCTAAGCATTACATAATGAAGATACATTTTTATTATTATCCACACGTTTATATTGGGAGAGACTGTTACAGGAAACTATAAATGATCCGACTTTTTGAGAGCTTGCCTTATGTAACTGCTTGTTACCTTCTGCCACATCTATGTTTTCCTACCCAGGGCTCCCCAGAATTGCTAGAAGTACTCAGATCTCAGTGATTAGCTTTTTTCTGCCGTCAGTTGCCAGATACTCAAGCCACATCTCTGGTTTTACAGTAAGATCAGGATGGAATGAATATGAATATAATTGAATCAGCAATCTCATCAGAAACATTGTACTTGCACCAAATCTGCTTTGGGAGATAAAACATGTAGAGAAATACTTTTCCACACCAACAGAAATCATGGCAAAGTTCTCTTACCTTTTTTAATTCCTCCTTCTCCAAAATTCAGGTCTGTTACAGGTGATTTTATTGATTTAATCAAGAATGAAAATAAATTGAGAGGATTTTTTTAAGTAGGAAAGAAAGGGGGACATTTACCAAATTTGTGTACAGCATTAAGTGACAGTGAAGAAATGAAACCTTCAACTGAGAGGATTTGTAAAAGATTGTTATATATAAGAATAGAAATAGTAAAACATAAAGTTGAAAATTATATGGCAACATGAAATTTCCCAAGCATATGCAGTTATGATTTACATTTGTTTTTAATTTATTTAATTAATTAATTAGTTAATTAATTTTTGGCTGCATTGGGTCTTCATTGCTGCATGTGGGCTTTCTCTAGTTGTGGTGCGCGGGCTTCTCATTGCAGTGGCTTCTCTTGTTGTGGAGCACAGGCCCTAGGTGCACGGGCTTCAGTAGTTGTGGCACATGGGCTCAGTAGTTGTGGCTGGCGGGCTCTAGAGCGCAGGCTCAGTAGTTGTGGCGCACGGGCTTAGTTGCTCCACGGCATGTGAGATCTTCCTGGACCAGGGCCCGAACCCATGTCCTCTGTATTGGCAGGTAGATTCTTAACCACTGCACCACCAGGGAAGTCCATGACTTACATTTGTATTTCATGGAATCTTAAACATTCAGTAGCATCTTGGGATTTATCTAGTACAGTGACTTTTTATTTGTGTTTCTAAGAAAACAAGGTTCTCTAATCAACCAAAAGTTGTAGGAAAAGGATGCAAGAGGGCTTCCCTGGTGGCGCAGTGGTTGGGAGTCCGCCTGCCAATGCAGGGGACACGGGTTCGTGCCCCGGTCCGGGAAGATCCCACATGCCGCGGAGCGGCTGGGCCCGTGAGCCATGGCCGCTGAGCCTGCGTGTTCGGAGCCTGTGCTCCACAATGGGAGAGGCCACAACAGAGAGACGCCCGCGTACCGCAAAAAAAAAAGGATGCAACAGGAGAAAGGATAGAAAAAAACATGTCTTGTCCTTGAACTTGACCACGGTGTAAACTTGAGGAGCAATTCCTTTATTTGTCATTCCTAATGTTGAGCTTCCTCCTAAAAATAAAATACAAACACCATCCAGGGACCTAGAAGGCCCTACAAGACTTGTCCCTTGCCCACCACTCCAACATAACCCCTCTTGATTCTCCCCCTTGTGCTGTGTTCTCTGTTTCTCAAATATACCCAACTCTTTCCTTTGCAAACATTTGTCCTTGTTTATTCTGTCCAGGCCATTTTCCTTCAGAGCTTCTCAAGTCCAACTCATTCTCATCAACATATCTCAGCTTAAGTGCCATTTCCTCAGAGAGAGACCATCCCTGACCTCCCCAAACGAAAGGGTGTCCCTCAGTTACTGTGTGAAGCATCCACTGTTCTTACCCTTGCCTTCTACACTGTACTCTCTAGGTGGAGAAGAACCTTGACCTTCCTCTGTGATGAACAAACCAGAACTAGTATTCTGGTTAACTCACCCCTTCTAGAATCTGTGTCAAGGTTATAGTTTAAGGATATTTTTTAAAAAGGAAGGCAAGTAGCATGGAAACATGTGGTTCAGGATGGAAGCCCAAACTGGTGATCAATATTTATGCAGAGGCACAAGAAAATAAAAAGTTGAGGACAATTTTAGAAACAGTATGACCAAAATATGTTTTAAAAAAAGGTCTCCAATTTTTTCCCTTTCTTATGTGGTGGCCATTGATTAAAACAAGATAATAAATAAATATGGTACAGTACCTGATTCCGGATCATACACCATCTCTTACAGATGAAAGATCCGGGCAGTCAATGAACTGGTTACAAACAGGTCGGTGGGCTCAGATTTGTGTTAATGCTGGATGGGATACAAACATTCACTTCTGTATTCAACGAATATTTGCTAAGGGTTGAACATGTGCTGTGTATTAATCATACTGAATATCAATCTTTGCCTTCCTGAAGCGTTTGGTCCAGAACAATTATAAGGATAGGTCCCATCCCAGAAGCAAATTCATTAGATGAAGGAAGACAGATGTATGTAAGGCCACCAGAAAAATGTAAAGTTCTAGATTGTGTAATATTAGCTGGAATAATTGAGGATTTTCACAGAGAAAATCCTGTCAAAGTCCTCAAAGATGAAGCCAAGGTTTAATGTCTTGCTACCCGAAGAATGATGATGGTGCTGAAAGAGAAATACATACTGGGAAATCCAAGGCGGTACCTATGCAGAGATAGAGGTCTGTTCTAAACGTACGGAGTTTGGGTGATGGCTGACAGTTGAATGGAAATGGACTGTGAAATGGCCATCCAAGCAGACCTGGAGCTGGAGAGGTTTAGGGCTGGAGATATAACTTTTAAAATGAAGCAACTGTAAGTAAATAGCATAGCATGCGTGGTATCTGGAAATGAATAGAAGCTTTAAAAAGGTTTGCTGTTAGAATTATTAGCATAGAATTCAATTTTAAATACTAACTAGATGAGAGGGAAAATGCAAGCTAAATGGACAGGAGGAGCTGGATTGGGGGGAGGGCAAGTGTGCCCGAGTGAGCAAGAAAGCAGAGGTGCTTACACGGACGAGCCTGTGCCCACATGACCGGTATCTGGAGAATCACTGTTAAGGATGGATGAGAGACGCAGGGCAAGTTCCATTGACAGAATGAGAAAAATGAAAACGAGTGCGCTTGGAAATGATCTATTCAACCTTCCTAACCCCTACGACAGAACATCCATCTCGTCATCAGGCTGAATCAAGCACCAGAGCAAAGGAAAACGAAGCGTGCTCAACTCTACTGGCTGTGGCGCGTCCTAAAAAAAAGACCAGAGCCCCTTCCCCACCTCGCAAGGGTCCTCTCTCCCACCCTGCGCGTAAATCACACGCCTCGGAAGTTTTGCATTAGGGAGCCCAGCAGGGGAGGAAATTGTCTGCAAGTAAAGAAAGTAGAACTAGGGCAGTCCGAGGAGATTGAAAGGGCAAAACTATCACGCAAGAAAACTGTAAGTTCTGATTAGTTTTATGACTTTGCCTTCATGCCTCAGGAGCTCAATTGATCACGGCTTCCGCGACAGGTTCGGGGGGGGGAGGGGAGGTCGCTGGAAAAAATTCCCAAAACTCGCCTCCAGCTCCGCACTGCCGATGCAAATACCTCGCCGAGAGATGGATGGGCTGCTGCCCCTCCTACTTTCACCGCTCCTCTGGATTTTCCTGCGAAGGACTCGGTCTGCACCGAGCTGTCAGGAGGGCGGCGGAGGAGTGAAGCGCGGGGGTGCGCACGCGAGAGTGCGCGCGCGGCGGCGGAGCGGCTTCCTTGCAGAGAGCCCTCACTCGGGCTCCGGGAGGTGCTGGAGTCTCAGCAGCTCGCGGGTCCTGCCACGCACGGCGCTGTCTGCAGGCGCCCGCCGCCGACCACCCGCCCCTCCTCCGCTCCCGCCCACCTGGCCCGGCCCCGGCGCGCCCTCTCCATCTCTCCTGCGCCCGCCCACTCGCCCTCTCGCCCTCTCTCCGGACGCGCGCGCCCGCTCGCTCCGGACCTGGCGTCTGAGCCTCCCGGGGCCCGGACAGGGACCCCGCATCCTGCGCCCCGCGTCCCGCGCGGAGGGCTGTGATTGGAACAGGCGCCGGAGCCGGGCCGGCCGCAGCGGGTGCCGAGCGGGCGCCGCGGGTCCGCCCCGTGCGCCCAGCTGCGCGCACTGGGTCCCGAGGCACCCGCGGGCGCCCGGCTGCTGAGCGCGCCCCCTTTCGGATGCCAACGCCCGGGTGGCTGGCGCCGGACGCCGCGGAGAGGGCAGCGAGCCCCCAGGTGAGTTGGGGGTTCGGGGAAGGCGCCGTCGGGCAGAAGCGCGCCCTCGCCGTGCGCCTGGGGAAGCGGGACTCTTCGGCGGGCGGGAGGCGGGCGTGGGGATCCGTGTGGAGTTTCCCTGGCGTCCCCAAGTTACTGCTCGGTGGCCCTGAGCTGCGGCTCCGCCGGGCAGGGCGGGCTGGAGGAGCCTAGGGCGCGGGGCCCGGAAAGCCGGTGCTGATGGACACCAGGTGCAACGCGAGTTGGCGAGTTGAGGGAGAGAGCAGATCGCAGCGTTCTCCAGGTGAAGAGGTGCACGCAATCTGGTCCGCTCTCCTCAAAGAGGAGCACGAGGGACCCTGCTTTGACCTGGGATGGATAGGGGCAAAACTCCGCGCTGGCGGGGCGTCCAGCTTCTGCCGCGGTCTGAGACTGCAAAGGGGTGTGTGCCTGAGCGTGCGGGAGTCCAGCTGACCATCTGCGTAGACTCCGTGTACCTTTCGGAAAGGTGGAGCTCATCTAAGGGTGCTTTGCTTTTTCCTGTAATTAGTATTCTGCTGCTGCCGGGCATCCGCAGGGCTGGCCTCTGCTAGGCATCCTGCCTCCCCTCCGCCCGGCTGTACCCAAGGCGTGCGTCGTTCAAAGGGCGCCCTGCTTCTCTGAATGCTTGGTGGACTTCTTCGTGGGCACACCTGGTCCACGGCTGGTTGCGGGTATTCGGCCTCCCAGCGAGGATGCACGAGGAAGGACCTATTGTCTTTATTGGCTTCACGTTATAGATCGTTAATCTTACGGATTTCTTAGATACAGTTCAGGTGAGTAGAGATTGGCACTGAATTCACCCAGCAGTGGGAAGATGGGAACCTGTGAAGAAACCATCAAGGATTGGGTGTCTCAAGGCTTTGGAGATCTGAAAATTGAACCACGAATATACTTAAAATGCCTTTTACCTTGCAAGAAATATCTTCTCTTTATTGGATCACTTTTTAAGTGAAACATCTTTAAGACTCGCCTTCATAATTCCTGTAATCAGGCAGGTATTCAGATTAGTTTTCACACAAAAGTAGACAAAACTTTATGGGAAAAAATAGAAAAAAGTGTAAGTAACATGTGAACATATGGCTTGAGGTATGTGACAAGTAGGCATTTAAAAAAATCAGGTTAACAGCACAAAAATGTGTATTTTAAGAGTGTAGGGGCAGTAGTAGCCATTGTTTTTAAAAGGAAAGTTTGCATTGATACACTGCCAGCGACATCTAAATAGTTTTAAGTGTGTCTTTATAAAGACAAGTTGGTAGTGAAGAACTGAGGAAGAAAGTAACTGCATTGGAAACCTTTCAGTAACTCACCAAATTTACTTCTTTCCAGAAGAACTGGTTAGATTTTGTTTACAGAAGCTGTTTTCTTGTTACTATATGTAAAAGGCAGTATATTAAGAATCATTTTCTTCATTTTGGGGCTATTTGGGACAGTGTGAATTAAAATGCAAAAGAATTGAGGCAGGTAGTCAAACTGGCAACTTTGTGGAAGTCTGGCTTATATCAGTGTTTAATGTGGAGTAGAGTGGCAGAAGCAATTAGGTAGCAACCAGCCTTAATAGTCTTATCTGGTAAAGCTAGCTGTGAAAGCCTGTCTGTGGAAAGAAAAATAAAACAATCATCAGAGCAGACCATCAACCTGCTAAAAGTCCTTAAGGTTTGCAGCCTTAATAAAAGGGCATTTGTGCACTTAAAACGTGAGATATTGTGATTAAGGGCTGCAGTAGGTCATTAGAATTGTGTTAACAATCAGCTGACAGGCTCACAACTCTTCTTAAGTCCACTTTTACTGATTTAATAGCACAGAGCTTTTCCCTTTCTTATAAAAGGGTAATTGTAAAGCATCTACATTACTGCAGTTTACCCTTGAATTGACTCTAGTTTTCAGTATCCAGTGAAGGCGAGAGGATGGAGAGAATCCTGAGTCGGCCACTGTTCAGCCTTCCTAGATCTAAAAATCCACCCACTGTGTCTCCTAAGGTGTGATTTCTTTATTGGTCTCCCTATCATTCAGCATTTTCGTTTTAGTTTAGTTTAGTTTTGTTTTGTTTAGGGCAAAGCTGATAGAAACTTCGCAGAATGTATACTGATGTGAGGAAGTAAATTTTGTGTCAAGCCCAATACTTTGTCAAATCTTTTAGAAATCTTTTGTAAAGTGCCATAAATTGTTCAGTGTGTGAATTTTTATGCCTCAGTGATTCCCTCCTTCGATTTTATAAGGTTTTGCATTTATTGCCTTAGTAGTTCGTATCACATCATGGTTCTCTCTCACATGCAAAAAGGTTTGTTACTTGATTGGGAGGCTTTAAAGCCTTCTCTTAAATTGGTGGTAGCAGAAACTTCTAAAATAACTAAGGCACCTTTGTTAATTGCAAAGGGATAGTGATGGGAGCTTCTCTCCTTAGCAGGAAGGACTCACTTGCTTCTAAATTGGGTGATAAAGGGGAGCTGAGGACAAGGAAGGCGTGTGATCAGCATCCTGTGTGTGACCATCTCCTCAGCCTCTGACAAGCAGAGCAGATCTAGCTGTAACCCGCAGCACTTGAGTGCCTCCTCTGGGAATCTGCTGGTTCTGCAGAAAGATACCCCTGCAAACATTTCCCCTTGTTCTGCAAGACTCCTCACTGACAAAATTATCAGTGCAAACGAATATGCAGACATGCATGTCCTTACATTCATTTCAGATTATACTCTAGATTTTCATTCTGGTAGAATTTCTTTTTGGCTGTTTTACTAAATGTTTACTGAAACGCGATGCCTTTTATTGAAGTCATGTAAATCTTACCTGGCTCAGTGTAAATGCAAGGGTAAATTAAGAGTGAAGATTGATCCTGCTGAGATATGTTGTAAATGTATGAAGAAACAAGCCCTTTAAATATAATTTTACCATTTAGATATTCTATAAATAGCTCAGAAGGACTGTGCTTTGTCACTTTCTTTTTAATTTACATAGGCTTCTTCTAGTTAATTGTAAACTATTGTTCCTCTTTCTTTTTCATTCCTTTCACCCAGGGCATAGTTGAAAATGATTCTGTAATCCACTTAGAGAAGTTTTCATTCCCTGTCTCATAAGCAGATGCATTTCCAGGACCCCTGCCTGAGTATTCAGGCCAGTTAACCGCAGGAGGTTGTGGCCTGTGGCTGTAATGTTATGTGGCCCAGGGAGCTAATGGGTTTGTTCACAGTTTCTTTACGTGAAAAGTCAAATATCACAGAGGGTCCCCAGCCTCACTAACTAAAATGTAAAGAATTATACCTTTTAAGTACAAAAGAAGAGGGCTGTTTCATCAGCATTAAAATTATCGAAGTTAATGCTAAACTTTAAATGGTATAGAGATGAAACAAATGATAGTATATTTCTGTAGTAAAAGCTGCAGATGGCAATGTTAAATCTAGAATGATTCTAATGGGTACATTAGGAACAGAGAAGCATCTCAAAATATAGGATTTATAGCAACAACTATATTACCGTACAATATGCATTCTTATATCCTAAGATATTTTCCTGAGTTGGTACCCTGTTTCTAAAACAGTCAATGGACTATTATTCAAATTTCACTGGAGGTACTTAACTCCCATAGTGTTACAGCGTAGTAGGAAGTTATTATTATTATTATTGATCGCCAGAGTTGTTTAGAAGGGAAAAGTCACGTTTAAAGTTGGGTACAGCTCACTCTCCATTTTTTGTAACATATAAACATACAATCCTGAGCAAGAGATTCCTTTCCCCCTCTTATTCTTACTCTGTCCTGACCCTTTTGGACGGAACCTGATGGTCTCCTACTTTGAAAGTTCAAACTCATGGTTATTTCAGAAATTTGAGGAAGATCAGATCTACCTTTCTTGGCTTTTGGAGAAGACGATAAATTCTAAAGGTCATAAATTAGAAAGATCTTCATTATCAGAATGAGAAATATTTAACAAACACCTTAAATGATCTTTGCAACCAGTCATGCCCAGTCCTATCAGTAACTAGCTGTGTGACCTTGGGCATTTCAGTAGGATTCTGCAGAATTTGGTTTTGTTAGTCAAGAAAGAAAAGACTGCCTTAGGTTTTTCTAATGCCCATTCCAGTTTTGTGGTCCTTGAGGAATCTTCAAACGTCAGTAGCAGTGGGTTTGGGGGCTTCTTTCTTTCTTTCTCCCCCCCCCGCCCCCCGCAACATAAACACTCAGAAGAACCAAGCGATTACTTTTCTTCAGCACTAAAGTGACTGTGCTCTCTCTCCATCCCATAGACATCATCTCTAGAAGCTCTCTGTTTGTGTGTGACAGTTACAACTAAAGTGTGGCCATAGCTCTTGAAATGCTCCTTATCCTGGATTCCTTTCTCTCTGTTGTAACCTCATGGCATCTGCTCATTCATGAATGGGAGATTAGAACAGATCATTTTCCCCCTTTGTATTCCCCAAAATGTGTTAAGTGGGTCTGCTTTAAAAATAAGTAAAACTAACAATGAACAAGTATTATCCTTTTTACAAAGCAGACTACTCTAACTTTGTGTATAGAGATAAATCACAGTGAGGACCTCGGTGGTGACAGGTAGCTGCTGTCCTGGGGAAGGTAAGGGCAAATGAAGGTCTTTAATGAAGACATTAAATCAGGAGGCATCCTCTCTGTTGAATTTAAATAATGCCATTAAATACCCAAGGAGCATCCCCAAAAGAACAGACTGCTTTTGCCAGACTATACAAAAGAACTAGTTTATAGAAGGTTGTTCTAAAAGCCGTGGTGATGTCGTCATAGTGCCCTCTGACCACTGCTGTGAAGTGGTATCATTTCCACTTTTAAACATGCATGTTGTTCACTCTTCGTAAGGATTCCTTAAAAATATGTTGCTTGTCAAAATGTAGTTCAACTTTAAGGCAGACTTGGAGATGACAGTTTCCTCCCAGCAGGCCCACAGCAAGATTTTGTTTTCCATTTTGTTATTGTTAACCACTGCGATTTCTTGTACTACTATGTTTTATAGACCAGCGAGCAAAACGTCTAGGGGAATAACAGTTATGTTCTAGAGATGTATGGCAGTTATCCATTGTGGATTTTTCTGATTCTCATGGAGTGTTTCACTGGCAGTCCTCAAATGTCATTCTTACAATTGTTTTCATAGCAGGTGCAAATTACCGAATTTATTTTGAGACTGTTGTGTTCCACATAATTGTGAACTAGACCCATTTTTCACCGAGAGGTAGAATGTCTTCCAGTCGTCTTTAGATTACCAGTAGGTAATATACTATGTGTTAGCATGGTATGCAGTTAAGTATATTTCAAAATGGTTTCAGAAGACTTGTGTCTGATGCAACTCCAGACACGCAGAGCTTGAGCATCTGTTCCTTGCCTGTAATTTAGAGAAATTGATGGTATAAAGTCTTTAACTTAGGTAAGCCACTGTTTATTTATATTGCACTGCAAAGAGCACTTCCAGTTAGACTAAGTGCTGCAAAACCTAAAGTAGTAATATGTTTCCTTTTAATATAATTGATAGTCATATTTTATAGCTCAGATTAATTCTAGAAGGCAGATAGCTCTGTGTGCCTTTTAAAAAAGCAGTTTAGCAAGTATAAATTAGTTGGTAATTAGGCATGTGCTTATGCTACTCTCATGGTTGTATGTTAATGTGAGTGGCTGAACAGGTTACATTTTAGGCTGCTTGTCATGTTTTTAGCAGGTTGCCTTGAATTTGGACGGAACAGGCGCTGGCAGATTGGCCCTTTTGCTGATTCACGGTTGGTATGCTAATGCATGAAAACACATTGTTTGTTATTAAGGGATTTTTAGTCACTGTTTTTCACTCTGAACAAACATTTGATTAAGAGCGTGATGGTCACTTGATCTGATTTTTGAAAGTAGTTTCCCAGAGGTGTTAAGTGGAGCAGAAAATCCAAGAAAATTTTATGATCATGAATCCGTTTGGGTAAAATGGTATTAGCTAGTAAGGTTAAGTGAATAATAAACTATCTACTTGGAAATAATTCTTTGGCACTTAGCTGAACAAAAATAATTGGAACAAAAAGGTAGCATGATAAAGTGATTTCAGGTCAACAAATTATGTTGACTTAGTAAATACTGCTTGATTGATGCTCACCCCTCTCTCTTTTTTTTTTTCCCTTTTTGCTCCAATCTGTTGAAGATTTCCTTTGTGAAGTTCCCTTTTGCATTCTTCCGACTAAGGTGTTTTGTGCTGATCACAGTATTTTTTTAAATGTATATTAACTCTTTTATTTGTCACAACCAATCCCATTACGTATATGTAGTAGTATTATCGCCTGGGTATTTTAACGTCTTTATTGGAGTATAATTGCTTTACAATGGTGTGTTAGTTTCTGCCGTATAACAAAGTGAATCAGCTACACATATACATACATCCCCTCCCTCTTGCGCCTGGATTACAGTATTACTTTTGGTGATTTTCATGTATTTTTGGTTTGGCAAAAAAACAAAAACCTAACTAATGTTATAAATTTTTAAAGTTATAAATTTTAGCTTTAAAATATCAGAGCAGGAAAAAAAATAGTTTTAAATCTAACCCAGATTTTTTTAGATTTTAGATTAATTACCAGACCCGAAGCGGTCACCAGTGTTCTTTCAAACATCTGTGGTTGGCCTCTGTTCAGTTCTTCTCTCCTCAGATATAACCTATTCCTGTTGTTTTTGTCCTCAAAGTTATAATGGTACCCATTTGTAACTGTCCAGAAGTTGACACAGATCTGTAGAAGTTACTTAACTGTATACCAACACATTATTTTTCTGCGCTGTCTTTTTTTTCCGAGCTGGTAATGGTGACCAGGTAAGCAATTGCGACCTCCAGAGGGCCACTCTCCTAAGCTTTCCCACAGGAGACATGACACATGACACAGCTTGGGCGCAGAGGTCTCTGCTGGCTTCTGATGTGACTTTCCCCTGGTTAACGCCTATATATGAAACTCAGGTAGGAGAGGAGGCGGAAGAAAGGGAGAAGATGAACAGTGTGGAAGTCTGAGAAGGAAGGGTGCCGGTTTCTGCTTTGGGGCACAGATTCGTGAGGCAATGTTTAACCCATTGCGAGAAAAGTCAACAGTTGTGATTGGTTGGGTGCTGTTTTCATTTATGTGGCAAAAATGTTACTGTGGTGCCTTTAGACATGTTGACATTTGTGTGAAGATGGGAAGCCTATTTGGTGAGGTTATGCGACAGGAAATCTCAAGTTCAAGTCTTGATTATTTCTGTTGATGACCACAAATAACTGAAGGTTTTTCATGATGCTTCAGGGCCTTTCATTTCTTTCATGATATCCGAACCTGGACAGGATGAGCTGGGTTGAACTGCTGTACTGGCCTTTACCTTGAAAACTAGATCTGACCGGAAAGCAAGGCAAGGATTTGGGGACACCTGACCCTTGACCACACAGCTTCCCCCTGCTGTTATGAGGTGTATATTCCTGGCAGAGTTCGTAGCTACCAAAAATGTTGATGTGCGTCTTATGAAACTCCCGGCTCAGATCACACTCATTCACGCATGATTTTCACGCATGATTTTCTGATTTTACAAGCACACTGCACGGAGGGTATTCTGCCTCATGAAAGAGAATTTCATCCTCCAATGTACACAAAGCCAGTTAAAGTATCCTTGTACGCTCTTGTAGACCTTCAAGAAAGTTAAAGGAAATTTGCCTCAGGAGCCTGGCAAATACTTCAAATCCTGCAGAGAAATATAATGGAATTGTTCTCAAAGTGATTGTGACTTATAAACATGGTAGAGTAACCAAGGAGTTTATATATTGACTTATTATATGGTTAAGTTTTCATATTAAAAAAATGAGGGTGATTATAATGAAAAGAAACATTCTGTAAATATTTTCTGAATGTCAATTACAATGCCGACTTCTGTTCGAGATACTGGGATCCAGAGATGGGGCAAACATCCCTGTTCATCAAGGTTTATATTAATTCTAACTGCTTTTGAAGGCCCTGATTTAAGTAAGGAGGTACAGAAGTCTCAGGCATCTTTCCTTCGCAGATATTATCATCTCAGTGACTCAAGTGACCCATGGCATTTTTGTTCTTTCTTTTTTTTTTAATTTATTTTATTTATTTTTATTTTTGGCTGTGTTGGGTCTTTGTTGCTGTGTGTGGGCTTTTCTCTAGTTGCGGCGAGCGGGGCCTACTCTTTTGCGGTCAGTGGGCTTCTCATTGCGGTGGCTTCTCTTGTTGCGGAGCACGGGCTCTAGGTGCACAGGCTTCAGTAGTTGTGGCTCATGGGCTCTAGAGCGCAGGCTCAGTAGCTGTGGCCCACGGGCTTAGTTGCTCCGTGGCATGTGGGATCTTCCCCGACCAGGGCTTGAACCTGTGTCCCCTGCATTTTCTATCACTCCGTTCTTTTATATGTTCTAGCTAGTTCCGTAACTCCACAATCTTGTATGGAAGAGAAATAATCAGGAGGCAAGAAGAGTAATTTAAAGCATCTCACATTAAAATTCATGCTAAGTTTCATAAATACACAAAATGCTTCTTTTACGTTCATATGGCTTTCTTTAATCTCTCTACCCTTTAATTATTAACAATGTGTACTTTTTCACAACTGAAAAAGAAAAGGCAACAAAAGCAATTCTATATAATTAAGACCTGTAACAAAAAAAACTTTGTAAGATAGTTGAGCTCCCACATTTTGCAAATGTGGAACATAAAATCCCGGAGGGATCCAAGATCATTACAGCAAATGATGGAGGGTCTGGTGACCCTATTCCCAGTCCAGATTGTATTTCTTATCAGTGAACATCCTGAGTGAACTCAAATAGATTTCTCCAATACTGATACCAATCTTTGATTTATAATAATAACAGAGGACATGGCTTTGGGAAAGAAAATATTGCGTTCTTGTCTTAAGAAAGTTTTTTGTTGTCATTGTTTGTATCCATCTAGATGCTTTGTTTTACGATCTGCCTAGTTCTCTGGCACCGACCAGAACTATCAAGAATGTTTTCATTCAGTGTTAAGAATTTTTTGAAACATTTTACTATAGATTACATTCTGAAAACTAACATCACTTCACAAACTAACTTTAATTTTAACATAACTAGTTTCAAACTTAAAAAGTCACAGACTTCCCAGTGGTTCAGACTCTGCGCTTCCACTGAAGGTGGCCCTGGTCGGGGAACTAAGATCCTGCACGCTGCGGGGTACGGCGCAAAAAAAAAAAAAAAAAATCACCATATATATATATATATATATATATATATATATATAGTGCTTTTAGTTGTGCCAGGCGCCATCCTTAGCTTTTTATGATCTGCTTATTTAATCCTATGAATTAGATCAAATTATTAACATTTTCATTTTATAAGTGGGAGGCTTGAGGATTCATCTCTGGAACTTGTCAGAATTTAAAAATCTTGTCCAAGATCACATAGCTAAGACATGACAGTCTCAGAATTTGAATCTTTGTCTGAGGCATATGCCCGCAGACTTGGCCAGTGTTTAATTATAACAACTCCCCAAATCGAGAATTCCCAAAAGTTCATTTGCTATTTAGTTTTTTAGAGGTTGGGTACATTTTCACACTGAAACAATGTTATCAAGTCCCCTTAATCCATAGAGTAGGCTAAATAACATCATTTGGCCATAGCACATTTAAAAACATTTTGTCTTAGGGACCAAAGCATTTATGGCCTTGTTTTTATGAGAAAATTCATTGTCTCTTGAGGAAGGAGTGTGGTGAAACTGGAAGTGTTCTTTGGCTGAAGGGGTCTTGTGCTGGTCTCAATCCCGTCACCACAACCCTAACCCACCCATCCCCCATCCCCAGGAACCTGGTTTGTGAAGGGGACCCCGTGCCCATCCCTGTGCTTCCTCCTAAAGGCCACTTACCACGAGTACCTTGGTCCTGATTCCCAGTCATAACAGACAAATCCCTACACCAGTGCACATTTCCTAGGTTAAGTATCTACTTGACTTCTTTAACTACAGGTAAACTGAGACAGGTAACTTGTCTCTTAGGTGGGTTAGCTCAGACCAACCTACAACGAACTTCCAACCTAACTGAGGGGCCTCCAATGGAATATCAGTCGATGACCCCAAGTTACGTCTTGCTTATAATTCTAAGGGTAGAACACCTCGCCCTTCTAGAGTGATTTCTAAATGGACCAAATTCATTTTTGATCATCAGAGGGGAGATCTGGATTCTAGGAGACGGTGTTCAGTGCACAGACTGCAGTTAATATGCTCCAGTAATAGTTTATCCTTTCTGGGGGTTCTCAGAGCACATCAGTTAGCTTTACGTGGGTTATTCTGGAATGTCCTTTGGAATTTCACAGCTTTACAGAGGTATCTTTAACAGGAATATGTTCATTTGGATAGAACTCAGAGTACGTGCAACCTGTTTCTTCCAGTTGTGTGGACTATTTTAACATGTTTAGTACATTTCACCTTTCTTGTACTATATATGGCATTTTCCATAAGCAATTTGACTGTCAGAAATCATTTCACGAGTAGCAGACATTGCTGTTACAGGAGAGAAGGTAGAAGGATGGAAAAGTTGGCATAAAGATAGTGTATTTTCTGCATGATCAGGAGCTATTGTGTGGCTTCATATTCTTAAAACTATTTTTCTCCTGTTCCTCAAAAAAAAGTGTTAATCCTTCGCCTTAATTATCCCATTGTTGATTTATTTATAGGTTGTCAAATGAATTCATAAACCAACGTGCAGTGCAGTGATTTAAGTGAACACTGTCATACGTCTTCATTCCTCTGTGTTTTGGGGTGTATTGGGAAGTTGGTTTTGTAAACTGATTGTATATCTCTTGCATAATCAGAATTCTGTAACTGAAAAAACTAGACTTTAGGGTAAAAGATTTTCTCTGTGCTGCTGCTAAGGCCCCTCCTGGGTGCATAGAACTATGAATCAGGCTTACAAATAGAGTCTTCTCAGCCCTCTGATGATCAATATAATTCAACCCCATCCATGTTGATGGAGAAAGACCCTACTATGTACAAGCCATGCTGCAAGAGGTTCAATAAATATTTGTAAAGTAGCAAATAACTGCAGTGCAATAGAATAACGGAACATGCTACACAGCACACATGACAATAAGCTTGAAGGGTAGAAACTGGAAACCACTGAGCTTTTCAGCTGATCACAATCAAATCAGAACACGTCCAAACAGCTGGTGTCCTGTGACTCAGAATCAATCAACCGGTTTTGAAGCACCTCATACCTCTTTATTTCTCTTTACGGTTTTACAGAAGAGATTTAAGCCAGCATCTGTCCTTTCCATTTGGTTAAACCCCTGCTCTGAGCTGCTTGGCTTTCATATTCTAATACCAGCGAATGAAACTGACTATAATAAAAAAGAAAAATAACCGCCAGCATTAAAGTGATTTTTTTAACTGATGTGTTGCTCCATTTGTATTAAATCATATGCTCGAAGTTAGGATGCACTAGAAGAGCCACGAAATGTTAAGGTTGTATTATGGAATCAGGATAATTCTGCACCAGCAGTATTTATGTCATTTATGAATATGGCAACAGTTTGTGCAATTTTATATCTATGTTTATGATTCATATTTTAATGATGATACAAATGATGATATATTGGGAAGATCAAGAGTAAGTTAGTAAATGAAAGGAAATTAAAAGTTACCGTGTGTTTCGGTTTCTGACACCAGCTCTTCTCTTTGTTCTGGTAGGTACCTATTACACCATTCTTTGGCGAAGGTTATTCAGCAGTTGTGACCTCTCCCAACCGGACACTCTACAAATTATTATCTCTGGACTCCCAGTTGACACCCTGCCGGAGGCAAGAGCTACTAAGCCAACTGGAACTGTGCCTTTTCTCTTGTCAAGGTTTTTTTCTTACACAGGAAAAAGAAAGAAAAAAAAAGATGAAGTTGGGCAAAGTGGAGTTCTGCCATTCTCTGCAGCTAATAGCTCTTTTCCTGTGTTTTTCTGGGATGAGTCAAGCAGAACTCTCAAGGTCCAGATCAAAGCCCTATTTCCAATCAGGGAGGTCCCGGACCAAGCGCAGCTGGGTGTGGAATCAGTTCTTTGTGCTGGAGGAGTACATGGGTTCAGACCCCCTCTATGTAGGAAAGGTAGGGCGTTTGGCCTTTCGAAGTCACAAGTGATTGTTGTGAATGTGTATGGTTGAATGGAGAACTGCTAATTTTTGCTTTGGGGATGGAAAACACGAACTATTGCGAGGTTTTTGGCATTCATTAGCCACGCTGAAACTGTAATCCAGGTGTTATTCATCCCGTGTAGCCACAATTTAGGGAGTGATGCCTTGTTCCTAGGAACAGGTGAGGATCCTACAGATGCCTAGTTTACCATGATTGTGGCATGTTAGTAAAGCTGTCATTTCGAAGATAAGAGCAAGAATATTCACTAATAATTGAAGAGTAGTGGGTTCTTCCAGCCAGTTGCTTTTTGAGCTTCTTTCTGGGGGTTACTAGTTGAATAATGCTCATACTAACTTATGCTTATATATCCTTTTCTGATACTTGCAGTTAAAAATTGCGAAGTGTAATTACTGTGCCTGTTGCTTCTAAATCACGAGCAGTTCAAACCTACATTTCTTAGTGGTAGTCTTGTTTTAATGGATTTTTAAAATTTGCTTTTTAAAATTACATTTTGGTTAAAAATGAATATGAACAGAAGTCCATGAGAAGTGATATTAGACCAACAGTGGGCAGTTTGGGGTGTATTTATTTGGCGGCCAATTGGTAGCCAGATGGAGATTTTTTTTTTTCACAGCTTCTTTCTGGTTGTGTATCTGGGCAGGGGCTTCCTTTTGAACTGAAGGATGCTTCAGGGGGTGTGGCCTTTTCCCCGACCATCCTGGTACTGTGTTCCCACTTTGTAGTCTGTTGCAGGTTTGATTATTTTCATGTCTGTGAAGATTTCCTGAGCTTTTTCAACTCGGTTCTGCGCACTGGTGGAGGGTTTCTAAGTGGAGTGTGTTGGCGAGACATGTATACACCTGCATTTATGCTTTTCACTGTCAGTTTTATGCATCTATTCCTGATAAAGTGAAGCACAGCAAACAGGAATTTTTCCCTGAGTATATTTTCAACTGTGAATGGTTGAGGAAGAATCTTTGCAATTTATTCCATGGGTCATCGTTTCATTTGAATAGACCTTAGGTAAGGGTGAAAAATCTATTTTTCTTGATAGGTATCTACATAAGTCAAGGTAATCTTTATTATATATATGCTTGTTTTCCTTTGAAGGCCTCTATATTGTACAAATACTGATACTGTGTTGTAAACAAAAGGATTTGAATACATTAAAGTTTTCTGGGGGTGTGGATTAGGAATTCTTTTAGCCTGGTCGTAGTATTTTTCTGCCCTAAGAAAGGATGTACACAATTGTTTTTTTGGTGCATGTATATATTTCTTTTCATAGCCATTCTACTGTTATCAGTAGCACCGTCATTTATACTTTACATGTATTAAATCTCTCCATCTCTCTCGTTTTCTTGTAAATCAAGTGAAAGCAGTAACCTTATGCAATGTTAGTGACTAAGAATCTAGCTTAGAATTTCATTCATTTTTAATGAAAATTTGAGAAATTCATCAAACTTTTTTCAGTGGACAGGTCTTTAATAATTCAACTACTTCATAAGGATCTGTAGTTATTAGGTGAAATCACGCTTTTGTACAAGTGTCCAATTTTCTAAACACGACTAAAATACTTCCATTAATTTGGTTTAAATGGAGTTGCTTGGGTGAGGTTGACATTTTGAAATCAGTGTAATTTAAAATTAAAAAAAAAACCCTTATTTTAAATTTTGTACCCTTCACCATAACAATTTAAAATGCTTATATCGAAATAATCCCTGTAAGTCAGTTTAAAGTTATGAATGCATGTCTCTAGGTTACTTAAATTCCAAATGCACGTGAACGTACTGGGCTATGTGCTGTTGTTATTTTTCTAAGAGAAGTTGTGTGGTTTCTTGATTAGGTAGCACATATTCTGTGCCTCCTTTTCAATTAATCAGAGACAATCGTTTAGCAGATTTTATGTGGCAGGAAACAAGTTTGTGCTTATCTCTTGAATGCTGTATATGAGGAGTTCAATACTGTCCTTCACAGTAAAATGTTCAGGATGGAAATAGGTTTTTTTTTTTTCCGTACGCGGGCCTCTCACTGTTGTGGCCTCTCCCGTTGCAGAGCACAGGCTCCGGACGCACAGGCTCAGCAGCCATGGCTCACGGGCCCAGCCGCTCCGCGGCATGTGGGATCTTCCCGGACCGGGGCACGAACCTGCGTCCCCTGCATCGGCAGGCAGACTCCCAACCACTGCGCCACCAGGGAAGCCCAGGATGGAAATAGGTTTCAAAAAACTCTGAATTGATTAAAGTACAGAAAAGGGACAATAAAATAATTTGAGATGGAAACAGAATTTATAGAGCAGACTAATGAAAGGCTTTAAAAGGAGAGATTTACATTCGCTTGAGGAAAGGTGGCTGAGAACGTGAATCCTTTAGGTTGTTTGAGATGATGAGTCTTTTTTAGGTTGGTGGTCTGAATAGGCAGAGTTATAGGAATAATTTTGACTTCAGTCCAGTTTTGATCACTTGGGTATGTACAATAGATATAGCTTCCTTTTTTTACCTTGAGGGAGGTAATGGCTATGACCAGAAGTTTTTACAGGACTGAGAGAACAGAAAATTCTAGATGAAGAGTGGAAGAATGGATAAGCAGATAAGCAAGGGAAGAAAAGAAGGAACCTAATCCTTACTTTTCACAGATGCATATTTAACCTATGCTGGTTAGATGGCTACACTCTGAGTCTTCCTGACAAAACATAGCTATTTGGGTAATTTGGAAAATATAAATGATGACCTTGGTAAACTTGATGGCTTTATTTAATCACATAATGGATACATACAGTGTGCGTCAAATTGACTTCAGTTTTATTGCTGACTCAGGCATTTCCTACTAGTTGTATGATTTTGGTTAAGTTGCCTATTACTAAACTGTAGCTTCCTCATCTTTAAAATGGGAATAATGATGTCTATAATTCGTGTTTTTACTGAGAAATAATGAGATAAAAATATTTGGAACATACGTTAATCTAGACATCATGATATTTATTTCACTACCTTTTAATTATAAATTAACTGGGTTGTGAATAATCTATTGTGTTGTGTCCAGTGTTATATTTGTGATCCTTCAGATGAAAGTAGACATTATTTTAAACTTAATGCAGTTTATTAGAGGAGCGGTCTGTGTTGGATGTGAATGGAAATACAGCTTGTCTTTATATTTGTATAGGATAAGACTATGGCAAAAATATGGTTAGTGGGTAAATGATTCAGTCCTTAAACACAAGGACTTAAATGTCAGAGAAATCATGTCTAAACGGGTATTTTTTAGCCTTCAAATTTGGAGACCATATGAATGGCTGATGCCCAACAAGTTCAGTTAAATTATTCTACACTTAAATAAAATTTGGTGTTTTAGACATTGAGGATAGAGAGGTCCCAAGATAGCTTATGACCTTATTATTTTAGCCAATTTACTGAGTTTGTTTAACGTGATAACTCAAGACCAAAGTAGAACAGTCTGTTGGAAAGGGCCAGGAGTGCTCCTAGAACCCTCACCAAGAGGCCTGCAGGGCACAGACCTCGGTCTAGGTTAGGATCGGAGCTTTATCATTAGCACCCCATCATTTTCTTGTGATACGAGTTGAAAAACTGCTGCGTCTAAATATGTTGACATAAGGAAGGTGTCATTAGTCATTACTCTGATGGAGCTCTTTTTTTTGTTTGAGGTGTAATTGACATTATTTTCAGGTGTACAACATAATGATTTGATATTTGTGTAAATTGAGAAATGATGACCACGATAAGTCTTAGTTTACATCTGTCACTACATAGTTACAAATTTTTTTCTTGTGTTGAGAACTTTTAAGATCCACTCTCCTAGCAACTTTCTCAAATGTGCAGTATGATATATTTAACTAGAGTCGTCGTGCTGTATGGAGCTCTGTTTTAAAGAATAATAGTGCACCTTTCCTTAAAAGTATTTCTTAGTTGCTGTCGTACCTGTTTTCTTGTCCCTCTACAGGGGCAATGAAGTGGGGAGGCCATCCTTTTCTCCCTGTGACTTTGTATCACCCTGACCTGGCTCTCGAAGTGCATAGGAAATAGCAGTTTCCAGCCATCTGATTGCATCACACTGTACTTTTGCAGTCCAGTCTTTTCCTCACCTTGGCATTTCTCACTTAATGTACCCTAACCGTCTGACAAAAAATTTT
Organism: Monodon monoceros; assembly: GCF_005190385.1. NCBI lineage: Eukaryota > Metazoa > Chordata > Mammalia > Artiodactyla > Monodontidae > Monodon > Monodon monoceros. The sequence continues at coordinate 10,565,691 of NW_021703765.1, read as the reverse complement.
GTCTACAAAACCACCCAGGCTCAGTTCCAGGTATTAAGTGTTTTTCATTTCTGCTCCCCGTAATGGGCTGCCAGCCGTTTGCTGTGCTCCAGGCCATCACTTGCACTGAAATGTGTGTTTCCTTCCTCTTCCACAGTCTGCTTCTCTAGCTGTTAACATCACTCTTGCCTTTCCTGCTACTCCCCGTTCTTCCCTCCTCATTCAGGGAGAATTTATGCCTATTGCCCTAGTCGAAATCAAAGACAGAGGAATGCAGTATAGAATTCACTCTTCTCTCAATTTCACCTGGCTTGAAAGTGTTGGTGAGCATCTTTGATGCATTTAATTGCACCTCAGCCATATCTCTCACTGAGAGATTCTCTGTCTCCTGATCACCAAAGCTTTGTTCAGTGTTCCAGAAAAGAAATTTTCATCTTGAAAAGAGGTTGCATTAAAAGAATTGGGTTACAAATGAGATTCCTTAGCGGGGCTAATTCATATTAGATACACAAAAAGAAAATAATCCCCAATATTAAGTACTTAGGGAAGAGCATTTATATCATGGTAAAATTTACATTTTATAGATTTCGGGGGAAAAAAAACAGCAAAAGCATCCTCTTAAATATGTAGATTATCTGAAATTGGTTCCAGTCTTAGAGGAAAGCAAATAGTTTGTTCTCCTTGTGTATGCATAGGAAACCCATTTTCATAACATTTTTGTAACCAGAGCGAATTGTGAAGACCCTTGTTTTTATCTTCTTGTTACTTTGCCGGTAGAAATGTGGAACTCCTGGTGGCTTCAAAAGGAATTTGGACATGGATAAGCTCTGTGGGATGCAAATAAGTTCAGACTCTTTTGGCAGCTAATTTTAGCTCTTATAAAACTCCCGTATAACTATCAAGTGGTAAATGCATTTTCTTCACATAAAATCAACAACCCCAAGTCTTTGTATGTTCTTTCAAAACCATAATGAAGATAAAATATATCAGGCTTTGCCACTAAAATGCAGACACCTACCATTAATTCAGTTTAATATAGCTTATTTTCTCTTCAAAGTTATCTTAGGTTAGAAATGAAGGTTGTAGTTAGCTACCAAGTACTTTACATGTGCTACTACGCAACTAAAAGTTGGAGGATAGGGACTTACGGTTATAAACCTAATTATAGTCAAACTAGATAGCCTAGATTGGCTCTATTTTCTGAGTTTGTCTGTGTTGACCAAAATCGTTTAAAAATGCTGTCTTCTTTAATGTGTGTGTTTATACACACTTGTTACCCATTTGGTGATGGTAGAAGCAAAAATCATAAAAGAAAAATTAAATTCAGTCTATACCCGTTGTGTTTTTACATTGTATTTATGTTGAGTTTTTAAGTGCAGAGACAAGATACCAACTGAAAGGATGATATGGGGCCTTTCTATAGTAAATGCACTATAATTTTTTGGTCAGCTTTCTATGCTGTGCTCATTGATACGGAGTCACAGAATCTGCAGCGGTGTCTGTAAGTCACCAAGATAAATGACAGAATTAGATGAGCAGGACAGTCACTGAGCCTTTGCTGGTTTAAGTGTACATAGTTGAGTACTAGAGTGGGAGAAATTTCATCCTAATCATTTTGTCTGATTTACATTGATTATCTGTCATAATGATTGTGATCACTGGAGAGAAACAGTAGTTTGTATAAATGCGCTTAAAATCTTCCGCATGCTGTGCAGCCTATCCTGTGTTTTCTTTCTTCCCCTTCCTTCTCTTCTTCTTCAAATCCTTATTAAATACCTACTCTGTGTTAGGGACTGTGCTAGATAAAAGAGTTTAAAAAAATAAACTCTCCTCTTTCATAACATTCAGTCTGGTTGATAAGCCAAGCAGGTAACCAGATGGCAATGGAGAACAGTCAGTCCTGCAGCTGATCTACAGCTGTGGAGGTGGATAAACCAGAGGCACTAATTCATGGGTCTGTGAACAAACGCTTTCATGAGGATACCTGGAAAACCTCTGTGATTTCATGATCCTTTTATTTAGTCTCCATATCAGAGACCAAAAAAAAAAAAGGTGGGGGGATTATCTTCTTAGAAACTAGGACAGGGGACTTCTCTGGCGGTCCAGTGTTTTAAGACTCCACCCTTCCACTGCAGGGGGAACTGGGATCCCGCATGCCGTGCAGTGTGGCCAAAAAAGCAAAACAAAACAAACAAAAAACCCCAAAAAAAACTCAGTAGGACAGAGTCTTCTAAAACTATTGGGTGCTTTATATAGTGGAAAGCTTTATATAGTGGAAAGATCAGTAAGCAGAAAACCTTGGGTTATACTGGCAATTTCCTCATTATTTTGAGCAATGCTCTAAAACGCAATAAATTACAATCTTCTCACCTGTAAAATAGAGATCACATACGTAAAATTTTAAAACTATTTTGAAATCATTTCAGACGTATCATGCCAGGACCCAGCTTCTCCGAATGCTAACATGGTACATGACTGTACCTATTGTTTAAACTAGGAAATTAACATTGGTATAGTACTCTTTACTCATCGAGCGGTTGTACTCAGAATTTTCTGGTTGTTACAGTAAAGTGGCTTTTCTGGCAGAAGCCAATCCAGTATTACGTCTTGCATATTTCTTGTCTCCTCAAGTCATCTCTTGTCCTTCTTGACTAGTAATTTGGTAGAGTCTCTCACAATCTGGGTTAATTTCATGCTTCTTTCTATTGTAGACGTGTCAGGTGATGTGTCAGTAGTTTGGGCAAGAATTCCACAGAAGTGGTGGTGCACCTTCCTCGCTGCATCTTGTCAGGAAGCACAGGATGTTGCTAGGACTCATTCATACTGATGTTCACTTTGATCACTTGGTCAAGGGGGTATCTGCCACGTTCTTCTGCTGAAAAAACGTCTGAAAGCGTCGAAATCCTGAAGGGAGGTATAAAATTATCTAAGCTGTCGTTATAGATTCGAATAAATAACCGCTGGTTTGAGGGATGTGTATTGAATGATTCATTAAGGTCCACTGTCCATTTTTAGGATGAGGTTGTGGGTTTGTCTGAAACGTGGATGGAATTTAAATCTAAAATGCTGTCAGGTAATATCCATACTTTTATGTAGTAATTGATCTTGTTTCTCAAAAGCACATCAATTTAGGATGTCTCAGACAAATTGATTTTTTTTTTCTTCTGAACCATGCAAGACTGCTCTCTGTAGTCTAGGATTCCAAGAAGATGTCTACTGATCTATACTTAAATAAGCGCTTTCTCCCCCATTGCTTACAAAATATAAAGAACTGTTTTATACTGTACAGTGTGCCACAAATATTTAACCCTCATGATTATAAATAAAACATTGCTTTGGAAAATAATAGGTACCGTCAGAAGTAGCTCAAGAGAATGCAGTCGAATGTCTTACATTTTAATATATTCATAAGAGAGTTGAAGTCTAAATAATGAATAGTATTCTATTTAATGTTTGAAAGATTTAGTAATGAGAATTTCTCTTAATGATTCTTGGTAGAGCCTATAACATTTCTGATTCACAGTCAGTACCGATTAATCTTCAGAAAAGCCTTGTGATTTAGGAAGGAGGAGTTCTTATATTGGAGAGGAGGTAAAAGATACATTTGGAAGTACAATAAGTAGAGGAAGGGGACAGTCATTAGAGATATAATTCAGAAGAGTTAGAAGGCAAATCTGGAAACTAAATTTCTGGAAAAGTGTTAATAAGATGTTTTATGTCTATAAAAATAATTTTTTCTTCAAAGTGTCAGATTTAGTTGCATTATTATCAAGGCCTCTTAACATATGTTTTTGAAACCTTTACCTTTAAAATGGCATATGTTCAAGAGAGGATAGATATATTTACAAGGGCTCTCAAATTATTACATACTACTTCCTAAAATTTAATAAATCTGGAAACTGAACATAGAATAATAGGGCATGATAATGGAGAGATTAAAATGGTATTTAAGCCAGGACACAGAAATATTCGAAATGAACCCTAGAACAGAAATTTCCAGAATAGGGTATGGAAAAATAAACTGTTGAGAGTCTAGAAAGAAAATATTTAGGACTTCAATTAAAAATAATCTCATCTTTAAAAAATTCTAGTTTTTGGTATATGAAATATATAATACACTTAAGGAGTTTTCACTGATAAAAGTACACCTTCAAACAAGTGGGAAGACCATTAGCCCATCCCTGAAGGGGTTAAAGAGATTAGGAGCGTTGGTAGCTGGTTGGCCCTGCACTGCAGTGTAGTACTCTAGTGAGCTGGTGTGGAAAGATGGAGCAAGATAGGCTCAAGCCTCAGCTTAGCTTACTTTTGTACCTCATGGCTTAACATTTCAATATAAGAGAAGGTCTGAACACATTCCAGTAAATAATAGCTAGAGAAAAGGAAATGGTCAGGAAAATACTCATGTTGGCCTCAGCCAGCCTTAGGTCTTCTCAGAACAAAAGCCTGAGGATTATTGTCTCTCCTGTCACCACACCAACAAATAACAGAGTGCCCAAATGATCTGGGGGGAAAAAACCAAGGTAGTATGGGAGGCCATCTACATTTCTAGTTAAGCTAGAATCCTTGTCTTCTGTAAGATAAATGCAGAAGAGTAATTTCTCAAGATGGGGCTGTGTTACAGGAATGGTAATTACAAGAACCAAAATGATAAACATCATTCCAGCAAGTTTTGTGTGTAAACAGTGCACAATTATCTGATAAGAATGCTTCCCTTAGGGTATTTACTTGTCTTCTTAGTTAAAATGCTGACATGTTTTAAGGTATTTAACTGAAAACACACAATCAAGATTTGGACAACACATACATAATGTTCAACAGATGTGAGTTTGAAAGATTTGTGATGATCACTAGTGAAATTAGTCAAACCATACTTAAATTAGATTTTTCTGATTTGTGAGTCATTTAAGGGTCCACACTGAAGCAGAATCTGTGTGGAGAGTGAGAGATTACACATTCTGCACTTGGTTCTTTGAAATGAAGAAGTAAAAGTTGACATTTTCTTTTTCATAATGTATCTGAGAAACTCAGTTCTGTATTTCATACACTCTCTCCTTAACAGTTTGTATAATTTTCTCAGCTGAATCATAACAGCTGAATTTAGGTGGCTAACTCATTTTGCTTATTCAGGAGAAGCAGATACTCGTGAGCTCTAGGCATTGGGATTCAACCTAATTCTATCTAAGAAAAGTGAAGCCATCAATAGTTAAAGATGATTACTGAAGAAACAGATGAGAAATAATCACATGACTGTAGCACATGGAGAGAGCTTATTTGTAATGCTAAAATCATACATGGACTATATAAAGAAACACAGAGCCATGTCTAAAATAAAAGTAACTTGAATTGTCGAGTAGGTACACAACCTTGGAAAATTGTTTTTTTTCAAAGATTCGTGTCGAATGATGGGATAGTATTGCAAAGCTTGACGTTGAAAGTAAAAATACAAGCCTTATTACAAAGGATAAGGTATCTTTTTGGTTAATCATTGTAACACCTGCACATAGACTTCTGGCTATGGCATAACGCTGTGTTCAGTGAATTTGGGAGAGCAGTTGTGGAGTGTAATGATCTGAAACAAGACTGGTTTTTCCCATTGATCAGATCATTTGTTGGAAATGTGAGTACAATTGATGATGGAGAATATATACAAATGAGTGAGGAGTCAGGGTTAGGGTCAGAGAAAGAAGTGCATTCTGTTTCAGATCCAATTAAGATTTCACAATGGGATTTATGATGAGAAACAAAAGGGAACTAACATTCACATTATTAATATCATGTTTTTTATATATATATATTTTTTTTCAGTGTTACTCTCTTCACACTGTCTATGGCTTCTGACTTATGTCTAAGTTAGATTTTTCTGTAAACTCTGGGCACACTGATCAAGTCAGGTTTTCCACAGCCCTCTAGTTTTAACTTTGTATCCAGAGCTAGAGAATGTGTAGGAGAAATGGAAGCTTTATGGGGGGAGGAGTTTAAGCTACTTGAGAGGCTTCAACAGTCATGCAGTAGCTCTCTTTATTATTTTTTCAAGCAATGACCTCTCTTGGAATTTAGCAAAAAAAAAAAAAGAAAGGTATTTTGTGTAATTTTGGTCACGAGGTACACAATATCACATATGATGCTGAAACTTGGCCTCTGTGCACCAGTGCCAGATAGAATCTTGGAGCCAGAGTTTTGGGTGATGTAGAAAAGAATAGCTTTATTGCTTTGCCAGGCAAAGGGGGACACAGTAGGCTAATGCCCTCAAAACTGTGTGTCCCAGTCTGGGGGTGGATTTGGTGAGGTGTTTTATGGCATTGGTTCAAGGGCAGGGTTGCTGATAAGGATCAGGCTGTGTGCAGGGCCTTCATTCCTTTAATCCAGCCTCAGGTGGTCTCCTGATGAGCTTCTGTGGTTCTCAAGGTTATCAAACTGTGACATCTCTGGAATGAAGAATGCTTCATCAAGTAGTTAACGTCTTGCATTTGTTGGGGGGTTTATTTCTACAGAAGAGCTCGAAGATATTGTTCTGTGTATCCCTTGAGGTGGAACCAGGACCTGCCCCAAGGCTGCACTATTGTTTCTTGACTATTCCTCCCTTGTCTCTGCATCCCCTCCCTTCCCCGATTAGCAACTGTTTGAACCTGCCCTTTGGAGCTCAGGGAACGTCATGGAGGCTGAAGCCTATTCCCTACAAACAAGAAATGCGGGACACAGAAAGGCTTCTGTGCCCAGGAGCCCTACAGGGCCCTGCTCGGTTTCACATATAATGATTTTTTTTTTTTTTTTCAAATCACGTGCCCTTAATATTGAATTCAAAATGTTATATTGGGTTGGCCAAAAAGTTCGTTTAGATTATTCCCTAAGATCTTAAGGGAAACCTGAACGAACTTTTTGGCCAACCCAAAATCAAATATTTTCATCAAAAAGAAAAATAATATATTCTTATTTTAACTTGAATTCTTTTTCAGAGTAGATCTGCTTGGAACTTTAAAGCTCATTTGCTCTAGTCTCTTTCTAAATTCAGGAATTCTTTGTACAGTACCCCGATGGTTGATCAGGCAGCCTCAGGTCTGTGTTTTAGTCGGGACAGGAAGTGGGAAGTGTGGTGGAAACACGCAATTCACAGTCACGTGAGTTGGGTTTGCGTACTGGCCACCACTTAACAATGGTGTGACTTCAAGCAGATACCTTCTTTTCTCATGTCATTCACTTATAAAATAGGAACAACAGTAACCTCACAAGGCTGTGGTGAGCATAAAGAGAAAGATAGGGTAAATATGAAAGCATAAAACAAAGTGTAAAAGGGAGAGAGTGTATTTGCAAAAGTGAGTCAGCTTGGTGAGGAACGGGGTCACGTTCACTCCGAAGCGTCGTGCCTGGACCAAGCGTCATGCCTGGAGGTTCAGGACAGATGGCTGTTGATTGCATGGGAAGCACGAAATCATGGGATGCCATGAGTGGTGGTGTGAGACGATATTAAGCTTTGGGACAACTCTTGCTTTTAGGAACTTGAATTATATTTAGCTGTTAAAATATTTGAAGGCAGCTACTTGGTAATCCCCTCTCCCCATTTAAACTGAGCGCTTGAAAAGACTAAAGAACTCTTTAACTCAGGTATCTCATTTATGACATGGTTTCCAGAACTCTCCTCAGACTCAGCGATGTTTCTCAGTGTCCTGAAATACGATGATCAGGATTAAACCTCGATAATTATAACCAATCCAATCAGTTCAAAAGAGAAAAATCATGACTTTTGTTTCCCTTAATGTGAACTGTGCCATTAACACAAGACATGATTGCATTACCTATTATTGTTGTTATTAGCATTATTATTATCTCTCGAAGAAAACAATGTAGGAAAAAATTAGGGTTTGGACTAAATAGATATGATCATAAGATAACTAGTGAACATGCTAAGAGGAAGCTATAGTAAAATTGAATGTTAACTAGGAAAGCCAAAACCAATTTCTCCAAATATTTTTTTCCTCAGGAAAAAAATGGTAAACGAGGAGCTTAGTCTCTTCTTCCTCAGCACATTCTGAAAGCTTCCTGCACACACTGCTAGTATTTGCTTTCTCTTACTCGTTCCTTCAGGTGTCTCAGCATTCTGCTTTGATTTTAAAAGTTAAAGTAGCCTTTTCCATAGATTTTTTGTTTATTTTTAAATAGATTGCTTTATTTATTAATTTGTCATTCTAAACATTGCATAAATACAGCCTATATAACTAGAGTACCAAACACTGTTCCGGTAAGAAGTTCGAGAGTACATTTAGCGCAATTTTAAGAACTCTGAATACTTTGGCATAGACAGGTCTCCAGGCTGAGAGACAGCCTGTTGCATCAGTAACACATCGGAGAGACTGTGGGCCCTGGACACGGCGTTTTCCACATGTTTCTGACTCTGATGCATCCAAGTGAGCATGATTTCCTCAGGGCTGTACTGGGAGTGTCTGAAGCTACTGCTGTTTCTCAGCCTACTTTGAGGCCACAGCCTAGTCCACTGGAAAGACATGGGGTCCAGGAGACAAGTTTGGATTTTGAATGATAGTTATCCCACCCTGATGACCTGGGATCACAGACTTTACCATCCCCAGAATTCCTATGATGGCCCTGGCACTGTTTTAAAGCCTGCCGTAAACCCAACTGAAGGAAATAAATGAAGAGAAAAGGGATGGGGGGAAGGAGATTGGTTATTTTGCGGCTTTCTGGAATGTTCAACACAAAAGATAGCAGCATGATTTCAGTTGGTTGTCTGATAAGAAACGTGTAGAAGATAAAAGAAAATGGGGATTAAACCCCACAGATACGGGCTTTAGAAAAATAAGAGGGAAGATTTTTGTTTTGTTTTCTCATAGGGAATTGGAAATTATGTGACAGTTTGCATTTTACATGATCACCCTTGGATATATTACCTAGTACAAATGGTAATGAACTGGTAGATCATGGCAGTGCATTGAGAGGGAGTTTAGCCTAGTTAGGTGTGAAATCCTAACTCAGATTCATAAAGCAAGGAGATCCAAATGTGACCCTCACCATCACCACTTACTTGGAAATGACATCCCTCAGAATCTGCAGGGGATTGGTTCCAAGACCCCCTCTGCCCCATCCCAAGGATACCCAAATCTGAGGTTGCTCAAGTCCCTTATATAAAATGGCCTAGAACGGTTGGCCCTCCTTATCTGTGGGTCTCGAAGTTGGCTGAATCCCCAGGAATGCGTAATCTGTGGATACGGAGGGTTAACTGTACTCAGTTTCTATCAACTTAATCTCTGTGAAATGGGTTTAATAATAGGTCTTATGTAATACAGTTGTTAGAACTAAATAACGTAATATGTAAAGTACTTCATGTCTGATACATAGGAAACATTCATGAAGGGTTAGCTGTTATTGTTAATAGTGATACATATTTTTACTTTGCAGTCCGTCACTACTTTCTATAATTGACCTGAGTTAGGTGTTTTCTTTTTAAAGCATAGTTTCAAAAGAACCTATAGTCTAAGGAGAAAACAAGGAGAAACCCAAGCAGCATCCCTCGCATTGGCACATTTCATGACCACAGACAAGTCTTTTAAATTTCCTTTCCTTGTGTGCTTATCTGTTATGAAGGGACGGTGGTGCCAAATCTCCCATCGCCACAGAGTTGGACTCAGAACCTCCAACAGACAATATCTGTTAAAATACTTTGCAATGTATAAAATACTAAACCTTAAATAAGTTACTTTTGATGGGAAAAGCAGTTACTCGTTATGTTTATACAATATCAGGTTAGGAACAGAATTTACAACACATATACTCTTTTTTGGTAATTACTGATGAAGTACACTTGGACAGTCTCTTTCTCTTGGTCATTATTGATGAGTAATATTTGATACATACCCTAAAAACACTTTAACGATTTGGCTACTGTTTTAAATTTTACATATTCAGAATCAAATCAGATTTAAAATTCCATAGGACAGCTTTTCAAACCACAGATTTGAAGAAAGGGCAGGACACACACACACACAGGATTGTTTTATTCTCAAATACTTTCCAAATCTAGAAAGCTAATGACATCTTTGAGAGTTTCCCAGGAGGCAAGATATTCCAATGCCATTAGGATTCTGCTGAAGAAAAGTGATGCTTAATGGAGCTAGAGAAATGCGATTGCTTGTTAATCTCAGTTAATTTTCTTTCTTTCTTTCCCTTTTGTTTCTTTTTGAAAGATTATGCCTGAGGTCAGAACTTCCTTTAGTCTGAAGTTTGGCTCAAACCTCTTGCTAAGGTTTACCCATCCTATATGCCATAAAGTTCTGAATTCAGAAACTGAGTTTGATTAATTCAGTTTTGTTCCAGATATGGTAGCATTTAAACATCTGTTGAGAATTAATACTGTTTGCCTAACATTTTTGGAGTAGTGGAATTCTGACATTTTGAGGGAAGAAAGGGGATTGAACATCTTGATATAATATTTGTAGAAACAGGTATTTTTGGTATATGTGTGTCATTGGAAAGATAAATAAGGAGAAACCAAATATTTTGCAATTTTGATAGCCTTACTTACACACACAAGGAGGGACACAGAGGGTACATATTGGGAAATATTGCTAGTCTTCTAGGAATTGTCTTCGCAGAGGAATTCGTTCAGGTAGGCAGGTGTTCTACAGTACAATTAAAGAAAAGCCAGAGGGAAAAAGAAGGCCGGAGATGATTTTCCCTTTTTTAAAAAATAAATAAAATGAAAGACAGGATGCTTAAATAAATCATCCAAAGGATGTATGGTACAAAGGGAGAGGGACTTAATGCTTCTGTAGCTAAGTACTTCTTCACGTATAAAAATAATCAAGCCAGTTGACTGTATCCAAATGAAAGCCGCATGAGTTTAAGGGCAAATTCTATACATTTGAACATGAAAATCCTCAAGGTTTCTAGATAAAATGAATGCTAAACCCACCCAAAAGCTCACAGGAGGCTTATTATATGATCTCTACGGTAAGGCTTGCCTTTAGGTGAAAAGAAAAACTCTTCAGCTTGGAGCAAATGTATCCATCTAAATAGAAGTATCTAGTTGAGTGGAGAGAATACATATTCTGGCTTCACAAACTCTTCACTACAGTTTGATCCCATAACTTGGGGGTAATCTTTCTACTTTATCCCCTACATTATGATGTGAGAATTCTAATAATTCATGCTCTGCTCCCACAGACCACCAAAGTATAACTATTATTCAACTTAAAACACGTGTATAAAAATATGGTACATAAGTGTACCATATTCTTATATTAAAAAATAAGTGTACCTAAGAATATCATGAGTGCCCCTTTTGTTGGTTTTGTAACAATGTCTGCATAGAGAAACTAAATTCACTCAGATTTCTTTCTGCTTTGATCATCAGCCATTTAGTGATTTTAATCTGTATTTTTCAGGGAGTCAATGACTTTTCCTTTGTATTTACTTCATGCTGGCTGATCTACAACAAAATGCTAAGCTTACCTAAGTGTCTGGCATTATTATTTTTGTCAAGAGCTGGTGCCATGTTGATTGAAAAGCTCATTACCCTGAACTCATACAGTATCACATGAACGTGATGGGCTAAGGTACAAAACCCAAATGGGAGAAAACTGCATAGAGAAACTGGTGTATTCTTTTTCCCAGAGGTACATGCCATCCTTCATATTTCTCTACCATCAGAACTTAAACAAATGAGGATGAGTACCGCTTTAAGTTTTGTGCCCTATGCCCCTCACCCTTAAAAGGCTCTTGCTGTCAGGGAAACACAAGGTCAAGGTTAGCACTTGCCTAAAACTGAGAATGCATTCGTCCTTAGATTTTGCATCCTCAGTTGTCTTGCTTCTAGTCTTGGCCTTTCGGCAGAGAAACCAATAAGAGGATTTTCCTCGCCAAATCTCTGACACTGATTCAGTTGTACTACTTGTAGTCTCCACCTGAGTCACATATGGTCCTCCACAATACTTTTTGAAAGTCTGTGGAGCTATAAAATATAGATAAGTAACTGCCCAAGATGGAGATAGAATGGGAGGAATTGACAGTCTCTGTAGCGTTTTAGAGGAACATCTGCCAAACTCAAATTTAATTCTGTCTTATGGCTGTACCATTGCCATTTTATCAGAGAATTGACACTGAATACTCAGAAAGATTTGATGGTGGTTCTTAGTGCCCTTTAGATTGGCCCTGTTCAACCTTTCATTTTATATACATGTACTAAGTTTTATGTCAACCACAGTTAGTAGATGATAAAATGTAATTGAGAAGAGAAACTTGGATTTAAATAAGAAATCAGGTTAACAACATTTATATTTTTCTTTAAAATATCATGAATATAATCTGACCATGCATATAAATTTCATGCAAATATATGCAAATGTACATACGATAACTGTTTTACCTTGAGCATTTTATATACTTGAATGTGATTTTTGGTACAAATTTAGAGCTATTTCACTTAACGAAAAAATAATTTTGTGTTTACAAGTCAACCTTTTAGGTATTTTAAAAGATGATGTTATCAGAAGGGAATACATAACAGCATGTGTGCAATCCAAATCCTTTTCATTTTCACCTTTCCCTTTTCCTTTCCTCTCTTCCCTCTCTCCCTCTTTTCCTTACCATTCCTCTGCCATTTAAGAGGGAGAGGTACTATCTTAAATAGGGCAAACGTCCTTGGTCTCTGAGTATCCTATTGGTTGATTTCTACTTGTAGGTAGAAATGAAATATAAGGATAACAAAAGTGTTAAAATGGAGCAAAATTTTCCTTTGGATGGGTGGTTATGTTTCTGCAGTTGATTCTCACTATTTATGGTAATTATATTCTATAAAGTTGCCATGAACACTGAATGAGCAAATACTGAGCCATTGATCCTGGGGAACATTAGAGGTTAGGTTCTTGTGAGCCTCAGGTCACAACATTTCCATCAACTGATTAACACATAACCTTGTTTTACGTGTGTTTCTGTTTAAAGACACCTTATTTTATATATAACATATAACATATATGATATATATATTGATATATGTGTGGTTGATCATTAACATTGAACTCACAGCCAACAGCACTATAACTCATGTCCTAACAGAGCTTAGCCAACACACATATTTTTCCCCCTAGGGCACATCAAAGCCTTCTTGTGCCTACGAACACTTCAGCACTACACTTGGGGACCACTTTAAATAGTAAAAGCACCAATAAAAAGCACACAAATACACAAAAGAGTGGCACTAAACAGACTGCAAAATAAGCACTTATTTACAATATGAGAGCTGAAACAGGAAAGCCAGAGTGTTTAACCTTGGTTAGGAATGGGCAAACCAGGAGACTCAAATTTTTTGCTGCTTTGCACATGTCCACAAATGACTGCAAACAAATGACAACGAGTAGGTGAATTCATGAATACAGAATCTAGGAATAACAAAGTTAAGCTGTATCTACTTTAGCAAAGAGGATATGTATGAGTCGTATTTTGGACCATAATGCATGGACACTCTAACGTCCAATTATTAGGTAACTAATCCCCCTAAATAAATAAACCAGAGGAAAAGTAAATTGATGTTGATGAAGATAAATTAACAGTAAGATAACGACAACGCAAGAACATCAATAGTTGAAAATTCTGAAAAGCTCAAAATGTAGGAGATAATACAGCATCCTTTCTGAAAGCAGAATTTTCAATTCATTGCATGTGCATATATGATATAGGAGGTTGGCAAAAACACTGCACTGTATCATGGCAACCAGATTTCTTGTAGAATGTTGAGTTAGAGTCTATAAATGATAATTGCATCCTAGCTTTAGCTTATGAATACCAAATTTAGTCAGGTACTAGCACTAACTCTAGCACTAACTAAGCCCTTTGTGGTGCAAAGGGTTTCTATGGAAAATGTAGTGGTACAGATGGAAATTCTAACCCACCTCTTCATGGCCCCTCAAGAGGACCTTGGTGGGTTGAAGCAAACATCTTGAGGATCGCTGACTTAGACTTTGCAAAGTGTTCACAATTGTGCAATGCCACATTTTATCAGGCTTTCTTGGTGGAAATTCTGAGCAGAGACAATTAGGGCGTAGTGATAACGGCTGAAACCGAAGACGGAGTAAGGCACCAAGAGTAGAGTGGAGCTTATATCCTAGCGGGGAACCCTGGCAAGATCAAATGGATAAAAATAGAGCATGACAGATTCTGACAAATCATCTAGAGAAAAATGCATAAGGGAATGGTATAAAGAGTGTCCATAGTGACGTTGTAATTTGTTTAAAGAGTGGTCAGCTTCACTGGACATAGTATTTTTACAGAGCCCAAAGGGAGGTGCAGGATGAACCAAGTGGACACCTGGGGAAAGTAAATCCAAGCAGTAGAGGGTGGCTTGATCTGTCTGAGGAACTAGAAAGGGCTGCTGTGGCTGGTTTGGAGTGAGTAGCATAAGAGCGCAGGGAGGAAGGCGGGGGTCAGCCCACCTGGCCCCTGTGTAATTGCTTTTAGTAAAGTGTTCTTTGATATAATGACAATGTAGTTGAAATATATTAAAAGAAAAAATGTCCTCAGAAACATGTCCTCACGACTGTTGGAGAGAGAATGCCCATGACCTCTCCGGATGCTTCGAGTTTAATTGATCGTCCACAAAGAACAACGTGACAAGAAGTTCTAGTAGCATCTTTTGACTCCCTCTTATTACTGAACCTTTTTTGTGTTGCCACATTTATTATTCTAGTGTTGCCTTGCTTCATTTATTTAGTATCTTGTTGTACTTAGCATCCTTATAAGCCATCATCAGTCCCTTCTGAAGCAACCTATTCACTAGACAGGCGGAGAAACAGATAATTAGGAAATTGAACTTGTGTTCTTTTATGATGTTTGCAGTAACTACAGTTCAGTGAATGGCTTTTGGATTGATCCTCAGTTAACTAGAAGTTGGTTAATTTATTGCAATGATCCACTTACAAAGCAATGCATTTAAACTATGATTTGACCAAATCCAATATGTTGCATCTAACATAATTTTTATACTATTTATTAGAGAACCGTGACGTACACAAAACAAGCATATGTGCCATATTAATATGTCATGTAAAAATATACATATTTGTATTGGATAATTCTCAGACAAAAGGGACAAATATAATATATAGCTATCTATAGAGACAGCATGAAAACTGGCTCATTTCCTTAAAATATGTTGGCAATCTGGTAGAGATTATATACTGTGTTCAGTGTAATTTAGTAAAAATACGTCTGGCTAAAGTGATAGCATGGAATTCATTGCGTTATTGTTGAGGCAAATTCTGGTCATTTAAGAACTTCATTCTTAAACTCAATGCTTGTAGAAAATACATTAACAATATGTTCTTAGCCATTGTTCCGAGACAGCTCTTCCCAATGTAGTAGATGTTATATAATAATGTAGGAGAACATCTAAAATCCTTGGAAAGAAACTCAAGTAACAAGACTTAATGGAAAAATGTCTAATAGTGTTTAGGGAACCAAATATATATCATTTTCCTAGGGTCATTGGTTTTAGAGTTCATTGTATATATTATGAAGGGAGTATTTTACTCTGATTTTGATAGTCTAAGAAAAAGCATGACCATTGTGACTGTAAAGTACTTTGATTTAGAAGGAGGGTTATTTTCCACGCAAGGAAATAAAACAGAGATTACAAAAAAATTAAACTTTTAAATAGAAGAAATAAAATGTTTGATCATAAAGAGCAAAAGAATTTTTTAAAGTAACGTATTATAATAAGATACTGAACATTCACTTTAAAATGTGTTATAAATAACTGTAGTGTTCATTGCAGCTACATGATCCTCATGTATTGGCATGTCGATTCTGGTTCCCTAGGCCCAGAGATATTACCTGACATGAAGTAAATGGTGGTAGTAAATCTGAGTTAATGCTTCCCATTAACATGGTTATAACGTGAATTGGTAATGAGGAAATTTTCACCGTGGCATTTAACACAGATTCAGGCTTGTGTTTCTACAGTGAATGTACCTGACTGTATAATAGGGAGGGATGAGGAAGTATTTTTCAAGCTCGACATTTTGATATGATATATGATGTTTCAGGAGCATACCTAACATTGAAAAAGGTGATAACCAGAAAAAGGTACATGTTTTGTGGGTCCTAAAGCTTCACAAGAAAAAAATGTAACAGTTGCTTTTGGATTGTAATTACAAAATTGTAATTACATTGCTAAGCCAACCATTTCCCCCCAGTCCCTTGGGTCTTAGAAATGGCCTATGCAATTGTGGAGCCTAAAATCTTAAGGTGCATTAGCTTCAGAGTAAACCCACCTCTGCATAGCAAACCAGAAATCTTGACTGAAAAATGTTTAATTGAATATATTAACATAATGTCTCCGAAGGGATTGGGTTCTTGTTCAAAATCATGTTGTACAAGGATAGCTTTCAGCGTTGATAACTCTCTGGGTCAAATAATTTCCTTGGTTTCATGCCCATCAATGAAAACTCATTATTTCTGACAAAAGACTGTTACATTTTAAGTGTTTTTATCAAAACAAATTAAGGATAATTATCATTAGCAACGTTTATTGACATATGCAGGTTGAAAGTCATGCGTGAAACACTTTGGAAATTTTTACTAAAAAGTATGTATTTTTAATTTTAGTAGAAATTTGATATGTATGTGTGTATGCATGTATATATGAATAGAAAGGGCTTTTCTTGCAAAACATTTCATTTAATTAATGTTTTAAATTCATTGAATTATGCAACATATATTTAGGTGGTCAGTGGTCTAAGGAAGATTACTGAAACTTTGATTTGAGGGAGCTGGTTATTAACTGCTGCGTTGTTTCTGTTGTTGCTGGTGTTATCAAAAGTGGGGTCAGGCTGCTTACTGCTCAAAAGCCAATACTCGAGAGGCAAGGTTGGTGGAAAGGAAAGGTTGCTTTATTCTGGAGGCCAGTACCCAGAGGGGAGAGGGTGGACTCGTGTCCAAAGGCTGACGCTCCTATGACAGTCAGTAGGCAAGAGCTTTTAAAGGGGAGTTTCAGGGGTGTATAGGCGGAGGGAGGGAGCTACATGCAGAAACGGCACAGTCAGCTCTGACAGTCGTCTGGAAATTGGTCATGCAGTAGTCTGATCAGAGTCATCTCGATTGTTTTGAGTATAGTTAATCTTTAGTTCCAGAGTGGATTTGTTTCCATTTCTTTGAGGCCAGGTCTTGGAATTGTGGCTTATGTCATGGCTGCACTCTGGTCATCATGTAGTTAACTTCTTCCACCTGGTGGGAGTTTCAGTATGTACAAAATGACTCAAAGGATATGGCCTATGGATAGCCCTTGAGGAGGAAATAAAGGTCCTTGACTTCACTGAATAACTAAACTATTATTATTTTGTCCTGTTTAACTTCTCTGCTTTGCTTCTGCATTTTTCTCGCTTTTCTGATTGAATTTATTCTTTGGCTAAAGTTTTTCTACAAACAAAAGGCGGGTGGAGTACATGGGGGGGAAGGACCATAGGGTCCTGCTCTGTTTCACTGGTAGAGGTCGTTTTGGTATAAGTTCAATGTAATTTAACAAAAATTTACTTAGTATTTGCCATTCATTCCACAAGATATGACAGAAACTTTCTTACAAGCATGAGGATGTAGAGTGGTTATCAAATACAAGTCACACATTTTCAAGAAATCTTAGTCTAAATTTCAGATTGGGACTAAGTGATAAGGGTAGAGATAGAAGAAAAACAAAAGTAGAGCTGCTTTAATTTTGATTTCTACACTATAAAAGAGTGGATGGGCTGTCCAGGTACATAAAGGCAAGGACAGTAGTGTAAAAAGGCAGAGCTATAATTCCCTGCTTGCGGAATTGGCTCTTCTCTTGGGTGAACTCTTTAAGGGAGGATCTTTGTGTTTCATTTTTGCATTCTCAGCACTGAGCAGATGGTCTGATATAAGTATTTTTAAAATATATTCCACAGATGAATATAGCTAAGAAACTACAGTTTCTGAGTAGACTGAGACTAATAGGACACTTGCACTCCGTAGATGTATGGGTGATGTATTTCCTGAATAAGTTGGTGAAACTCAAGGCAAAGGAAGTAACCAGTTAGTGTGAAGAATGGAGAAGCGTAAATCACCTTTACTCTTTAGTGGGATCTATCTTAGTGAAATGAAAGCACTGAAATCTTGCCTTAGAATCTTAAGCAAGAAGAAAGGTAGATATTAGCTCTAAAGATTTTTGTTTTTTCAGTAGTTTTCCTTACTCTGTCCTTCATTTGAACACACACAAAACAAGTTTGTATAAATCAGGAATCGATCCAGATTCATCAAGTGAACAACGTATTAAAGTTAAACTGTCCAGACTGTGGCTGGTTTGGTGCAGAGTTGGGTATAAAATGGGCACCTGAAATAATAGGTGGTTATTTGAATGAACATTTATTAAGTACCACTAATGCACATGACTTCTCAAAAACCTTCAAGCACTGTGGAATTTTCATTACTTAGAGCTATTTCTGCTGGACTGTATACCAACTTCTACATTATTGGCTCAAATCATCAAAGAGGTTTAAATACCAAACAGGCTTTTTAAAAAAAAATTATTTATTTTTGGCTGTGTTGGGTGTTTGTTGCTGCACGTGGGCTTTCTCTAGTTGCGGCGAGCGGGGGCTATTCTTCGTTGGGGTGCGCAGGCTTCTCATTGTGGTGGCTTCTCTTGTTGCGGAGCACGGGCTCTAGGTGCACGGGCTTCAGTAGTTGTGGCTCGTGGGCTCAGTAGTTGTGGCACATGGCTTAGTTGCTCCACGTCATGTGGGATCTTCCCGGACCAGGGCTCGAACCCGTGTCCCCTGCATTGGCAGGTGGATTCTTAACCACTGCGCCACCAGGGAAGCCCTACCAAACAGTTTTAAAACAGGAAAGCACTTGGGGTCATCATCACTGAATTTAAGCTGGCTTTATCAAACTGCTCATCCTGAATAACGCACACACAAAATCTGAAATTAAAAAAAAAGTGGTGGTGGGGTGGGGAAGAGGAGAGGGAAGGAAAGAGAGGGAGGGAGGGAAGGAAGAAGGGAAGCAAGAAGGAAGGAAGAAACGCTATTTGCCACGTTATGTGTAGAGTTCACTTTGGCAGCTGTAAGCCATGCTGGTATGAGCAGGTATATTTAGAGATAATCCGGTTCAGAGCTCATCGGGGCCATCTGCTGCTCTGCTCAACTAGTACAAATGCTCGAGTTTCTAGTGGTTCACAGCTTCCTGGAAGTCACCACTTCACTGACCAGGCAGACCTTTCTCACGATGCCATTTGCTAGACATCTGTGTAATCTAGAGAACAACATAGTGCTATTTTTGTGGGTCCTTAGGGAAGAAGGAGAAGCAGAGTTATACCAGCTTTTCTTAAGATGGAAACCATCCCCGGATGGTTAGTTCATGAGAGTCAAAGTTTTTAATAAGACTCTAGACAGATCCACCCTATCCAAGTTCAGACTTTCCATGTAGCTAAGAAAATGGGCCTGGTTGAAAACCAAATTTGGGGGTTAAGGAGCTCTAAAAAAGGAGAAATTTGTGGTTCTGTAATGGTCCTATAAGAAGTCATGTCATCATGAATATTTTTCAGGACATGCATTCATTTACTCTTTGATTAAGTATTTATTAAGTACATGGGCTGTACACCCGTGGGGCTATGTACTGAGGATATAAATGCAAAAAACGATTCTTGTCCTTTCTGTAGGTCACAACACAGTGAGGAAACTTAAAGATAATCTAATTGTCTGATAGTGGGTTTTATAAATGTGCAGTAGACAAATAAGTGCACTAAAAGAAGCCTGGGGAGATCAGACAAGTCTTTAGAGAGGAGGTAATATTTCAGCTGAGCCTTGAAGGATGAGAAAGCAGTCCCTAAATAAATGGGACAAGAGAAAAAGATTTCTTGTCCCAAAGGAGTAGCCAATACAAAGGCATGGAGATGTGAGAAAATAGTTTGTTAAGGGGTCTGTAAGTGATTCAGATGGCCAAAGAATAGGGCAAAAAGGAGAAGAGGCAGCCATGAATCAAGAGCCATATCATGAAATTTTAATATACTTGCTAAGGAAGTTTTTGTTTGTTTTTGTTTGTCTTTGGTACTTTGGGGGATGGCTTTGAGCCTATTTGAGCTTCAGAAAGGCAAACTCTGCTTGTGTCACAGGGTTTTAAATTGAAGGGGTCAAGACTCGTGGCAGAAGGTCAGTTCAGTGATGGTTAAGTATTTCAGGTAAGAGGTGGTGGGGACTGAAATAAAGTCGTGGGAAGGAGGATAAAAAAGAAAATGAATAACATTTATTTGGAAGGTGAAGTCATTATGTTTCCAATTAAATGTGGGGTTGAGAAGGTTGGGAGGGATGCAGAAAAGGGAAGAGAGGTTTACTTTTTCACTGCTGTCTCCACAGTGTCAGCAAAGGTGCCTTCCACATAGTAAGTGCTGTACCCTGGATGAGAAATCCAGTGTTTCTGGCTCAGGATGGGAAATAACAGATTAAGATGCAATTTGCCAGTGTTGAATTTGAAGTTGCCTGAGGGATATCCACCTGGAGATGTTCGTTAATGAATCATTCAAATCCCTAAACATGGAAGGTGGGTGAGAAAAACAACTTATTGAACCTGGTTGATGGTGAAGCACAAGCACTAGGATTGATGACTCAATGGAGAAGCAGCTGACTTTGGAGCTTAGTCATTAACAGGGCCCTTTGGGAGTGAAGGGCAAAAAAAGGTACAGTACACTCATTTTTAGCTTCTCTCCCACTTCTAACTGCTCTTTTCCTCTTCACCCAGGTAGTCAGAAATAGTTTTTAAAATATTGCTCTAAATGATCTTCTTAGTGCTTTTTGTAGAAAAGCCATTGTTGTGGGCTATTTATGAAAGGTAATTAGCTCAAAATGCACCCGCTAAATTACAAAGCATCATATACTTTAATGCGTCACTGTAGGTATATGTAATAGTACATTATTTAGAGACATGGAACAGAAAAAAAACCAGCTCTTTACAAAAGGGCTTTCAGAAATAAGAAAAAATGTTTGAAGATTTCATTAATTTCTTGCTTTTGAAGCAACAATCCTTATAAATTTGTACAATGCTTTAAGGAGGATCTAATCTGTAGACTAGAAAGGACACTTCTGTCTTTTGGTCCCTATGCTTATCTTCTCCGTTTGAAACATAAAACAGGTATGAGTGTATGTATTTGTATGTATGTGTATGTGTGTTTATATACACATGTGTATACATGCTTGTGTGTATGTTTCAGTGTTAAACTTGTAATCAGCTTGCTCTTGGCATATACGTATATACACACATATAAGTGAAGCAGTTTCATCTGAGACTCTCTATGTGGCGTTCTTAATCAGATAGCACTAACATAATCAACACTGCTCTTTAGTGTTTTGTAGTTTGTAAGCCACTTTTTTTTTTTTTAATACATTATCTCACTTGAGTCTCACAGAACCTCTTTGAGGTTGGGGGAAACATTATCATTAGTTAACGTCTATATATGAAGAAATTAAAGCTGAAAGAACGTTATATACATAGCTAATAAGCGGAGGGACCAAACCTTGGCCCCAAATGTTCCGGTCACAGACACTGTCTATTTAGACTGAGGCCAGACATTCCACTGGAATTCTTAGGGGCCATGTTAAGTGATCAAATATATAATAATAATAATTGAATGCTTACTCTAGGATTCTATCCCAAAACTCTTGTCACTAGTTTTGTAATTTGCTTAGAACATGACAGAACTATTGAGAAAACAGATACAACTTGACGAGTTTGGATTCCTTCTGCCCTCATAGTTGTATATGTTCTCCATTTCTCCTAATCCTTGTCTGTTTCTCTTTGGCCTTTATTTAAATTGATATCTCTGGCTTTTAATTAAATGGCATTTGACTAAATAACCTTTTTCTGCTTAGTATGCTAATTTGTTTATATGGTACTTGGATGCTGAGTTTTGAAAACGACATTAACTGTTTGTTTTGCACTGGTGTATTAGCTATGTTTCTTAAGTTCTCCTGAGGCTGACATTCTGTTGTGTCAAAAAACGGCTCTTAGAAGCTCTAGCTGCATTCCGCAGAGTACCAGAACGTCTGCTGCGGCCAGTCTTTTCTCAAGAGTGGTGGAAAAATATATGGAAGACATCTTAGAGAACTGGAAAAAAAAGCAGAAAAGGAAAAGGCAGGGTGTTCTGGTTTCTGTACCCTGGAGGACTGAACTGATGTGCCCTCTGGGGCTCACGAGGCAGTCAATGTCTGTAGAGTACAAGTGTAAGGAGTCAAATACCTCAACCTGGGAAAAGCTCTGGTGTTATCCCCTCAGCGAAGGTCATAGGTAGAAACAGTAGGCGGTATTTCACCCTAGGGCTGTGTGTCATTTATGTTTTAGTTTTCTTGCCTTATATTAAAAAACAAACAAACAAATACAATGCAGATGGGAGAATATGTGTTTCTTCTTCCTAAGGTGATAAGTATAGGAATAATACTGTATTCTAGAATAATACATTTTTCAGCTTTTTATCCCCTTACGTGGCAGCAGAGTTGCATTGTAATCTTGTAGCTATGAGCCCTCTAGAGCTGCAGTTGGGAGCATTTTTCACTATTTTCATTGTTAACCAGTTTCCAGAGGCCCTCTCATCCATGCAGGCTGATTCTGTTTGGCCTGTACCAAAACTCAGCTCTTTACTGATTTCCATAAAAAATTACACCTAGCATTTTGCAACATTAAAAAATATATATCGTTATTACATTTATGTGAAGCCATGGGGAGTGCCATTCAGCACTGCACTTAACCAGTCCTCCTCCGAAGCTCTGTCCTTGGCTATCCCACCTCTGAGACCCTGCTTAAAGGGTTTAGTAGTTTTTCCTTTCCCCTTCTTCCATGAATCATCCAGCTTCTGATTCCTCTTTCTCTTTTATTTGTGCTGAGGGATTTAACAATTATCCTTCTTAACTTGAGTGTTTGTAAGGAAGGGGTGGACGTCTCATTTTCCATCCCACAAAGTTTGAGACTTTTTTTCCCTTATCAATATGCATACGTATGAGAAATTACAGCGAATACACTTATTTCCATTTCATTACAAAACAAACAGTTTTCACTACGTTAAAAACTTGTATAACAGTCTTGGTACAGTCCGGTCTATAGATTGGCACTCCAAGAATTAGATGAGGTTTTTCGTTAGTGGTGGTAACTATAAATTGCTCACAACAACTCATCACACTGTACTTGTCACCAGAGGAGACTGTCACTCAGTGTGATTGCAATGCAGACTTGATTTTGGAAAAAAAAAAGATCATCTTAAAAGATGTTCTGGAGAAAATGCATGCCGTGGCAGTACTAAACAAAATCCTGTCATTTATTGAAGCTGGTGTCATCACGTTTTCTTGAGTAACATATGATGTTCAATGTTTTATGTGCTCTTTTCACTTTTACTTGACTTTCCTTGATTTTCATGTTAGATAAATGCAAAATGGGAATAATTTTGGTATGAAATCTGATGGATTTGTTGTAGAAAGCCTTAGGCAATGTGTCTTGCTTTGCAAAGCCTGTCGCATTCCAGGGCAGAAGGGGGAGTGTAGGAAGACTATGGGAGAATGACAAGTAGGAAATAGGAGATAAGAACCAAAGAACAGCACATTCTAGCAATTATAAGATGCATTCCCCCCCTGCCACATTTTACCTTCAGAAATTGGGATGCCTCGTACAAATAGTGACATCTTAAAATGATAACATACAGGTTTCTTTTTCGTTTATGGTAGAATATATGATTATGGTGCACTTTGCAGTCATTGAGCTCATACCATTGAAGACCTTGAATGCTAAGCTGATCTTTACTGTGGAAAGCTGTAGGGAGCCATCCATGATCTTGAGCTGGAGAGTGATGCAACTGTTGTATTTCAGTGAGATGCTTGTGACAGTCCCCTAACACTGTGTTAGAGGAAGGGAGACGAGTCGAGAGTCTGTGAGTGTTTTGGGACAGTATGATTTGTTTTGCTGTTAAATCATGTGAGAAATAATGAAACCCCGATTCAGGGCAGAGATGGGTGGAGGTGGAGACAAAATGACAGGAGGTGGGCTACTGAGGCAGAGCATTGGGAATTGACAGCTGTGTAGGGGCAAGGCTCAAAGGACCAGGAGGCATGGGGGCGGGGAGGGACTCAGAAGTTCAGTAGCTCTAAGCTGACATTTTGCCTTACTAATGGCTGGGTTTTTCATATCGGGGAATGCAAGAATCTAAGACCTTTCTGGTCATTCATCTCTTATGGTGGGAGACAGGCTGGGGCAGCATGGTACAGATGAGATTGGGTAGCATACACTCTGTTGTTGGCAAGATGTAGATTCAAGTCTGACCTTTTTATGTAAGTTTAGACAGAGCACTTAATCCTGTTAAATAACACTTTCCTCATGTATAAAATTAGGCCAATAATGCCCGCTACAGAAGTTTGTTAGGAGAGTTAAAGGCCCTTTGACCACAGCGTCTGGCACATAATTACACTTAATAAATATTAGCTCTCGCTATTAACTATTTGAATAAGACAGCTATAAAACAATATGTGAAGCGGCGTGGCTAAAAGTCGGGATTGCAAATATAAAGCGAAGAAGTGCAAGGGTACAGAAAGGAATAGAGGAGCTGCATTCTTTAACAAGAGTGATAGGATTTTGAGTTAGACTGGATCTGATCGCCAGCAGGAAAATTTTCTGTCATCACTTCATCATGGTTAAAGCGGTCCCTGTTCACATAGTATTGCAATCCAGAATCAGCTAGTGGCGGTGACTACTAATTGTTTTATATTTGACACGTAACCATACATGTTTATTCCGGTATGGACTTTTTTTTTTTTTTAAACCACAGATAATGTAAAAGAAGGGAGATTCAGCTGGAACTTTTAAACTTATTTTTATTTTTTGGGGGGTCTGCAGCAAAGGAAGTTTTAGTTAATAGAAGCAAAATAGAAAATACCCGCCCAAAATGATGCCCTCCAGGAATGTTTCCTTGTATTAATATCCCTCAGTAGCAGGCTTCTACCAGGAAATCATTATCGTCTCAGCACTGCTGCAAGGAGTTTTGGGTGGTTCAGATTGAAATAGAATAGTACATCTAAACCGTGTATCTGTAATGTGATGGGTTGAAGAGCAGAGAAAATGTATAATGTTGTAAATCTCAAAGAGAGAGCAATGGGTTTTCTTAGTGTGTATATTTGTAAGCGACGCTAATTGAATTTGTGCCTAAGATATCAGACGTTATAAGTATCATTAATAACATTTTCTTTAAAATAAATACCCTTATCCTGCCAGATGTGTTTAGGTAGCAGACTATTTTGCAGTACCCTTTAAAGTTACTTTATATATGCTCTTGACATAGATTTTTAAATCAAAAACTAGTTACTTCTGTTGAATTATTTTAAGCAAATTGTGAGCTGGTGTCAGGAGGAAGAAATTTTCGTCTATCCTTCTAGGTTCTTCCGGCTGGTCTAAGAATTAAATTGATATGAGACAGATGAACAGGAGAAAAATCAAACAAAAGTTTAATGACATATATACATGGGAGAGACCCGGGAGAACCGAGACACGTGCCAAAATGGCTGAAACCCTCACCTTAACTACCATCTTCAGTTAAAGACAACAGAGGATGTTGGGGGTAGTGGTTTGGGACCTCAGTGGGGGAGGAAGGCTTTTCCATAAAAGCACACATTTGGTAAACAAGTGTTTGCTGGGTCAGGCAGAGACAATGGGGCACAGAGTGGCCTCTGGTCTCCAGGCCCTGCCTAGTTTCGTCACCCCACACCCAGCTGATAACCTTTGCTGATGTCTTTGGTTATAGCTCTATTCGGGGAACAGGCCTTCCATCAAAATTCTTTTAGGCAGTCAGGGAGCAGGTCAGAGTTATTTCCTGAAATTTTTGGGTCTTGTTTTCAGCTCAAAATAATCCACATGCCAAAGAGACATTTTTTTTGGGGGGGGGCAAGTTTTACTCCCCTACGTTCCTATAGCTTTACTAACTTTATTACATTTCTTTATAGAAACTTTTATCTTTAGGGCACACTGAAATCCAGACTGTCAGCAGCAGGAAGGCAGGGTGTTGACACCTCTGTGGTTGCCTTGGGTGCTGAGAAGGCTCAGCAGGGACTTGGCTTTTCTGATTTATTTTTAAATGATACTGTTCTTGAGAGAAGAGAAAATGTGTCTTAGTTCTTCTTAGGTCACCTGAGCCAAAATATAGCCTTCTTATTTCTTATACCTGCTATATGTTAGATGAGACAATTACGTATCCCATGGAAGGTCCTGACATGGGAAACAGGTTTATTTTCCATTTAGGAAGCTTTCGTGTTTATTGCAGTTATGCCAGAGATTTTTTTAAGGCAAATTACTGCCTAAGCTCTGCAGACATGCTTATTTTCACTTCTTTTTCAAGTTAATAAACCTATTTTCCTCTGCTTTTCAAAATGATATTATCAGTAAAATGGAAGACTATTTCCCTCTCAGCTCCTTCTGTAGTCCTTTCTTTAGGTCTGTAGTCCTTGCATTGGGTATATAATAGTGTGGCCTGGAGAGCTTTTAAACATAATAATAATAATAATAAAGCCCGTGCCCATGGACACATATTCTAACTGAACTATTCTGTAGTAGGTCTGGGCGTCGCCCCACTTGGGTGAACAGAAGACACTTGCGTGGAGAACTTGAGGGGGTTGTATAAGGAGAAATGCGTTGAGATTTGGCTCCGGGGCTCAGTGAGTTAAGGCCATTTTGCTTCTTCCTCTTTCCAAATGAAAAACCCCACAGAGGATCCTCCCTACCCCTGTGACTGGTTCATTCACAGTGTGAAGTTTGTAAAAATCAAAGCATTTGGGAGCGTGGGAAAAATAAGAGTGTATCAGGTGTGGACTGAAAGAAACAAGCGGCATTCTGCCTGGGGCGACGTCTTTTATGAATTTTGCCGCCCTGAAGCTTCTTCCTCGGTGGTTTCTGCTTCTGGTCTATACGTATACATCTCTCACCAAATTGTGCAAATGTGCCTCTCACCTTCCTATGCCCCTGCAGGGGGAGGCGTGGTGTGCATGAGGACAGATGTCCTCGGAGAGCCAAGCTCTGCCACTCTTTAGTCATTGAGTTAGTTACCTGCATCCAGGGAACAGACTCCTGTAGGGGATTTATTAGCGTGGTTCTCAGAATCAAGACTTGTGAGGGAGGGAGGGAAGTAGGGCTGGGTGGAGGGAGGAGTTGAACTGCCGTGCGGTTGCAACCTGGAAGGGGGCCAGCCTTTGAAGATCTGTGGAGCTGGGAAGGCTCTTCAAAGTTGTCCTGGATCAGGGGAGCGGGAGAAGTTTTAAGTCAGCCACTCATTGGCTGTGGGATGCCCCCGAGAAAGAAATAGTACCTTTGACAAAGTGGCTGTCTTTGTTGCTTTTGCAATTTGCCAACTTTGTAAACGTCCCCGAAGTGAGTGACAGTGTTTAGGAAGAACTTAGCTGAGAAGCATCAGCACCTGGCACTCCCGGTGTTTCGTGGGGTCAGGTAGGAAGTTGACCCGGGTGGCTGCCATGACTTCCCCTAGAGGCCCCCCTTGCCCCACTCACATCCATTTGCTTCAGGTAATCAGTTCAGGGGGCAGCTCCAACACAACATGTTTGACCTCTTTTCTTGGTGGGATTTACAAGAATGTCAGTAGGATGAACTACAGCCCCTGGTGTTGTAGCCCATCTCCAGGTTACAGCCAGCAGTCATCATTTTCCTCTCACCGCCCAGCCTGCCTCGGGCTGAGGTTCTTTTGCACTTGTCCTTTTAACATCAGAATGGGGCAAGAGGGTATCAGGAGACAGCCAAGTGCCCAGATGCTAAGCCTGTTCTTCCCACCTCCACGGTGTAATGGAAGCCCACACGCTCCTGGCTCCTGGTGATTAAGGTCAATTACACCTATCAGGATGGCAATGCTTCTCCTTGTGCATTGGTCCCTGGGTGCGGGGAGTCCAGAGACAAGGCAGAGGATACCATGAACTTGGAGGAATCACCTCACTCTTGGAGTGGAAGCACATGTCTCCAAGCAGGTCAGTAGGAGTGAAGATAACGTGGACATTCCCACTGTAACTCTAGTCCCTGGTCCTGTGTATTCTACCTGCCCCAGGAAGCTGTATGATATTAGAGGAGGCATCTGTCTCCAAATAGTGGGTGTTTTCCTACAGCAAGTGGTAAAGGGCTGAGAGCAGACTGACTCTAGCACTTCCAGCAGTTGAAGTGAGTGTTGCAGCCCTTGGGGTGAAGGG
Organism: Monodon monoceros; assembly: GCF_005190385.1. NCBI lineage: Eukaryota > Metazoa > Chordata > Mammalia > Artiodactyla > Monodontidae > Monodon > Monodon monoceros. Next base: position 10,537,501 of record NW_021703765.1, on the reverse strand, counting down.
GGGTGGGTTGGGTGACCCACTGTGGATCCCCTAGAGGGGAGTCTCTGGTGTGATAATAACCTCTGAGGTTTGAGATCATAAATATTTCCTTTCCACTCCCGCTTTCTTTGTTTGCTTTACATTTCCAATCTTTTTGTAAGAAGCGTGTGATAGATGAAGATGTTAATTTTTTGAGCAGACACGCATCGTTTCTGTGGGAAATACAGTGAAGCAGCGCAGCGTCACAGGTTCTGTTGCTTATAGTTCCTGCATCGCCTTAATGTTCTCTCTGCCTCTGACCAGTACTAACTTCATGTAAAATATAAGCAGAGCATTTTGTTTTTCTTCGTTTATCTTTCTGGTCCCGGAGGGATGCCTAGAACCTAAGAGCATCCCTGCATCTTGATAATATGAACTGGTTGTGCACAGAAAATGCAGTTTACATTCATAATACCTTGTAATTTTGCATCACCAAAACATACTTCTACCTAATAGCCCACAAATTTGCTTCTCACTCTTCTTAGGTTTCTTGAAACATGAATTTTGTGAAAAATAAAATTGTTTGCCCCCACCCCATGGAAAATTGATATAATTTAAAAATGGTTTAAAAGTTAAATATAGCGGTTGTTTAAAGTACCACATCCTATTTGGTGGATACGTAAATTATACACTGTGTACTTTTCTCCCTGTATCATTGGTAGTTAGAGGAGGGACAGTTCCCTTTTAAGTGAAATATATAAATAAATCAAAACACAGAGAAAATGTTATTCAATAATCTTATATAGAAGAAGTTATAAATACAAATGAATTAAAAGTGATTATTATATTTTCAACCGTGATATTATTGACATAAGCAGGTTTTTGTGTGAGGGGTATTATCTGTTCGACCAAAAATTTTCGATCTGGGATGCTGGTTGAAAATTTTGATTCCTGTTTCCAACTCAAAGAGATTCTGATTCAGTAGACTTAAGATAGAGCCCCAAAATTGGCATTTTTAACCAATGTCCTAGGTAATTCTGATGCAAGAGCCCTACATACTACAAAAAATAAGTACATTAGCCAAACAGCAGGTTAACATCAGTGAACCATTCTGCAGTCTTTTAAATGTTTTTAATTAAGCAGATTACAGAAGGTAGATTGTAAAATATATCTGTGCTATGACGCCCCTTTTAACGTATCACATGCAAAAGTTATTCCATATTATAAACTAGTGGATCCTGTGTGTTTCTCACTCTGACTATCCATAGAAAGGAATGTATTCCGTCATTCAGTAAAGTTTCTTCCTGGACATCAAGTTCTGCCCTTCATAACTAGACTAATCCTACTAATTACTAGTCTCCTTGTCTCAACTTAAATATGCTTTATTTAAAAAGCACTTCTCTGAACCCCTGAGGTTGGCTTGGTTTCCCTGTTATATGATTTCGTAGCCTTCTGTGGGTGCTTTTTTGTGGTCATCAGAATTGCAGTTGTTTGTTGAACCTGGTGCTCTGACAGTTTGTGCCTCCGTAGATGGTCTCATGACCATGGGGACTATTTAGTTCAATGCCTTAGGCTTGCCTCTGCCACCCTGTCCCTTTCTGTCTTCATCCATACACACCTGTACACCTGACCTGTAGGATACACTCCGTACTTATTTGGAATAGATGATTAACAGATGTTGGGTGTCTAGATGAAGACAGAAACAGGCCTGATTCAAACTTTATTTTACCAGGACAATCTAGTTTGGGCGCCAAGAGTAATGTCAGTTGTATCCCTGTAGTCCAGGTCATAGCTGAAGTGGTGCTTTCAACCTGGTACTTTTAATACCTGCCAAAGGGATACTTTTAACTTGTAACTTTAAAAAAGATGTCAGAAGGGATTAACTAGACAAACACTAAATACCCAGTGAAGAATCTTTGAAACCAAGTTTACCAAATAGATATCACAGCTTACAAATACATGTACATAGTTACTGTGAATTTAGAGTTAACGGTCAGCCCTCAAGACCTGACCTGTAAGTGTAAGTGTTGAATGGCCTCGGCACTGTCTGTTCTCCTCTTGGATGAGCTGCTGTTCTCTGTTCCCCATCCTAGTCTGTGTCACCTGTGACGTTCTGTGTTTCTCCATATCTTTGTCCACACTGGTCCATCAGGCCACATTGGATGTATATTATCCTTGTATCAGAATTGATAAGTTAGGGTAGAATATTCTCTTCTTTTTTTATTTTTATTGGAGTAGAGTTGCTTTACAGTGTTGTGTTAGTTTCTGCTGTAACAGCAAAGTGAATCAGTTATACATACGTATATATATATATATATATATATATATATGTATCTCCAGTCTTTTTTAGATTCCCATCCCATTTAGACCGCCACAGAGTACTGAATAGATCCCTGTGCTGTACAGTAGGTTCTCATTATTTATCCATTCAATATATAGTAGTGTATATATGTCAATCCCAATCTCCCAATTCATCCCACCCTCCCTTCCCCCCTTGGTAACCATAAGTTTGTTTTCTACATCTGTGACTCTATTGCTGCTTTGCAAATAAGTTCATCTGTACCGTTTTTCTAGATTCCACATATCAGTGATATTATACAATATTTGTCTTCCTCTTTCTGACTTACTTCACTCTGTATGACGATCTCTAAGTCCATCCATGTCACTGCAGATGGCATTATTTTGTTCCTTTTCATGGCTGAGTAATACTCCATTGTATGTAGGTACCACATCTTCTTTATCCATTCCTCTGTCTATGGACATTTAGGTTGCATCCATGTCCTGGATATTGTAAATAATGCTGCAATGAACATCAGCGTTCATGCAACCTTTCAAATTTTGGTTTTCTCCAGATACAGTATATACCCAGTAGTGGGATTGCTGGGTCGTATGGTAGTTCTATTTTTAGTTTTTTAAGGAACCTCCATACTGTTCTCCACAGTGGCTGTATCAATTTACATTCCCACCAACAGTGCAAGAGGGTTCCCTTTTCTCCACACCCTCTTCAGCATTTATTGTTTGTAGATTTTTTGGATGATGACCATTGTGACTGGTGTGAGGTGATACCTCATTGTAGTTTTGATTTGCATTTCTCTAATAATTAGTGATGTTGAACATCTTTTCATGTGTTTGTTGGCCATCAGTATGCCATCTTTAGAGAAATGTCTATTTAGATCTTCCATGCATTTTTTGATTGGGTTGTTTGGTTTTTTTTGATGTTGAGCTGTGTGAGCGATTTATATGTTTTGGAGATTAATCCGTTGTCAGTTGCTTTGTTTGCAAATAGAATATTCTCTTCTTAAATCAGATGAGTGTTGAAGTTTTCTCCCTCAGAAGTAGACTTCAAAATTATATTTCCATTGTTTTAACTGTTACTGTTTCTATTTTTGAACACACAAGGCCATGCAGTGCAGAAGACTTCAGGAAATACTTTGCAACTACATGATGCTATCGTCCTCTGCGACATATATGTGAATGCCTTCTCCAGAATGCCATGTGCAAAACATCTGTGCCCATCTTAAGGATGGCCTCTTCAGAATGCCCTGTACCTCCATGGAGGCCAGTGTCTTCTAGTCTTCCCTGATATTAGGACAGGAAAAGAGTTTTAGACTGGTGACTGCCTACAGACATTCAAAAGAGCTTTCACGTAGGGTTTTCTCCACTGACCCAGTTCTTCTCAACTGATCTGTGGTGAAGGACCAAGTTTTATATTGTTGCTGTTTGTGTGCAAGCTTCTTGGTTTTTAAGAACTCAGGACATACTTCGTTTTGACCTCCTAATAATTTTGCTGCTGCATTAAAAATGCATTGCTTATATTAGAAAATTAAATCCCCCTTTTTTCATTATTATTATTGGGCTCAAGAGACATTAAATTACTCTGTAAAATGACTATGAAAGTTGCTAAGCCCTTCTTCTCAGTTTCCATACTCACCTTGACTTAGACTGATAGCACCCAGTCCCGGGACTGCTCTTTCCATAGCAGTGCTCTGGCCTCCTGTGACATATATTTGCAGAAAAAGCAAATTTTTCTTCCTCCTGCGAAGAAAGCTGAAGCTTTCCAGGGGTTTGCTTTCTAACTGCTTCTGGTTTATGACTTGGCGTTTGGAAGGAAGTGAACGAGGCAGTAGCTGGGAGCCGTGAATCGGAGACACGATGTTCTCACGATTAAATTAGCCCACGAGGAGTTTTGATCAGTAAGAATTTGACTCCGCGCAGATTTTTTAAGTTGGCTGAAAGTTTTGGATGTGGCCTGGAGGCAGCAACCCGAGAGAGGACAAGAGGGGAGGACAAGTGCTGTGGAGCCTTCTTTAGGGAGTTGCACGTAGGTGTGTGGAATGGAAAATGCTTCTCTGAGCTCTTATCAGTCAGTCCCTGGTGAAAAAGACATGGCTCTTCACGTGAAGCTCCGAGTAACCATGCCTTAGACAGAAATGTCGAACTTTTTCAAACAAAAGCAAGATTTCCCCCACTGAGGAAGGGCAGGTACTTTCATTGTACAGCTCTTTGTGGACTTACATATGGATAGAAAGTGACATTTTACAAAATACTTCCAAATGCATTACTTCATTTTATCCTCACTTCAGGGTTCAAGGCTAGGTGGGCATTTAGGATGCTGATCTATAACCAGGGATAAACTGGGATTTAAGTGCGATCAAGGCAGCAGGATAAGCGGAGTGGAGATTCAGTAGCCATACTTCTGGTTGCTTTGCATGGACCTAGCATCTGTACCACTGCTACTCAGTATGTACTGAGACCCCAGAATGAGTGTTTATTGCCATTGAGTTAGCGTGAACTTTTCCTGAGGATGAAAATAATCATAGAAGTCCCTCCTTTTTAAAATTTACTATTGGTTAAAAAAAGAAAGAAATGAGATTTTCTTGGCAGTTTTAACCTTACCTAAGCACTTCCTGAATTGTTTCCCTTTCCTTTATTATTCTGTGTGTATGTGTAATAATTAATACCTACACTTCTTAAACCACACATCTTCCTCAAAGATGCTTCACAAGTAAATTGTGTTCCATTACCCTGGACCACAATGATAATTATAAATTAGGAATACTTCAACCAGAAAAAAAAAGTTACTCATACACTTGTCTTCATCTGTAATATTTCTTCAACAGCTTGATAATTACATGGTATCCAGTGGCATGTGGAAAATATCTATTAAAAAGCATAATGAAAAAAGAAAACTTGCATGTAATGTGTATATTCAAGCAGTTTTATTTCTGCTAATTATTGTTTAAATCTGCCCTCTATACTTATAAATTTAACCTTGTACAAGTTTAGCAAAAGTAAAATGCATGAGTTCTAACAATCTGTAATATATTTTTAAACTTAAAAAAAATCAAGAATCTATAATAAGTAAATCAGTGGTAGAAAATTTACCTTAGAAATCTTTTGCCTAGTATTCAGTATAAATCATTCTCAGATGGATTAACACGGTGTTCAAAGGAACATATGTGTATTTTTTGTTCAGCCCTCGTTACTCCGTTTCTGTACACAAATGTAGTAGTATAATAATGCATTTTGCATTTTTCTTATTCAAATGTTCGTTATAGAAAAACTGAATATAACACTAATTATTTCCATCGTATATATTCAGTGAGGACCACAGGGGCTTTTGTGTAGTTTTATATTTTTAGTGTCAAGACTTTCATGATAAACGTTATCTCTGTCCCAATAGTTTCATCTTATGTCTGTATTCTTTTTTATATAACTATTTAAAAAAAATTTTAACATCTTCATTGGAGTATAATTGCTTTACAAAGTACAGTCCTGACATTATAGTAATTTATCTTTACGAATCACACCCTACTGCAATATCTCAAGTAGTTGTCACAATTGTTCAGTGAAGTCCAAGTACAGGCATTTCTATCTCCATTTTATAGAGGAGGGGGGGCTTCCCTGGTGGCGCAGTGGTTGAGAGTCCGCCTGCCGATGCAGGGGATACGGGTTCGTGCCCCGGTCCGGGAAGATCCCACATGCCACGGAGGGGCTGGGCCCGTGAGCCATGGCCGCTGAGCCTGCGCGTCCGGAGCCTGTGCTCCGCAATGGGAGAGGCCACAAAAGTGAGAGGCCCGCGTACCACAAAAAATAAAATAAAATAAATAAATATAGAGGAGGGGAACTAGGAGAGTAAAGACAAGATCAGCAGTAAGATCAGATAACAAGCAGAGTTGAAGACGTTCATAGAGGGAAGAAAAGTTGGTCAATATATTGAATTGATTTTTTTTTTTTTAACCTCAGTCTTTGATAAATTGAGGAATATTCTCCATTTTCAGACTTTTTAAGCAGATGGATCGCAAGTGCTAGATCTGGTAGTTCATATCAGGCCCTAGTTGATTAAATAAATATAAGAAAATTGTCGGAACTGCAGTGCATTGATCTGTTTTTAGTTTTGCTCTTTACAATCTTAAATGTAAAAAATAAATGGTGGATTAAAAAATTAATCAAGGACATGAGATTCTGCCATCTGAGGACATCCAAGGGTCTATCAAACCCTCCTTAATCACCTGTGTGTGTGTGTGAAGTACTGTATAAGACCTAGGAAAACAGGTATAAGAAAGCGTGTCTGTCTCTCCAGGGCTCTGTCTCTTGGGGAACACAAAGGTACCAATGCGCAAGTTACCCTGGGCATAGAAAACAAGGTATCTGAACTCCATCTTGGCGGTTCAGAGGATTGGGGAGGACAAACCAGAGATACAGGATGTTTTTTTGTTTAGTTTGTTTTCTTTTTACTTAGTGCTATTAAAACTTACAAGGATAGAAATTGAAATAAAACAAGCACTCCTGTTTTACAATGTGGATTAAAAATTTACTAAATTCACTGCAACAAATTTTTTATTCAGAATGTGGAATATGGTGATAAAAAGAACCCAGCTCTTAAGGAGTTTATACATTACAGATGGGATTGGGATTGGGTAGGAAAACAACTAAACCAGATTTTCATTATAAAGCAGAATTAAAAGCATTTTGTCATAGAAATTCAAACAACATGCCATGTGGGAAAACTAGGATCGTTAAGGCTTCAGTAAGAGGGAAGTTGGATTAAGTAGAGTTGGTTGTCAGTTGGTGGGTAAGATGATGGAGGACGTGTCTGGAAAAGATGGAGATGCTTGCTCTGCTCAGGCAGTGGTAACTAGACCCACGTGCCTGGGACACAGAGGGCCCTCTGGGATGTGGTAGGAAAGAGAGACTGGGGAGATGGCACACGGCCACATGGAGCTGAGTGCTTAGGATTTGGAGTTAAACCCAGAGCCCATGGGGAGCAATTATTTGATGAGGGGTGTGACACAATTCAGTGCATGTTTTAGGGAGATCATTTCTGACATGCACTGTAGCAGCCTCGATGATGTGAGTTATTAAAAGTGGAAAATAACTGGGGAGTTTTGTGATAGCCCAAGTGAAAGATTTGAAGATTCCAAGTTAGGATGATTGTTCAGAGGGACTGGAGAATGGGTTGATATGTTAGAGGTAATGAGTGCATATTCCTTCGAGCGGGGGATGATGGAGCCATAACAGATGACTAAACAGAATACACTTAGGTGTATGTGAAGTATGCTTTGCATCCTGGCCTGTGTAGGTTATAACTCAGTCCAACAGTTTCATGTTTCTTACATTGTTACCGTACACAGTGCTGGCATAGTGACATTGGATTCGCATAATACTTAGATCTCCTCCCTGCTTATTCTTTTGCCTTATCACGAGCTGGACTCTGCTAAGAGGGCTGTGCTCCTTACTGTTTGTGCTCATTTGCCAACAACAGAAAACAATTTATATGTTTAATGTAAATATTTACTTTGGAGTCACAACAAATATTTCGGAAAGGATTTAGGGACACAGTACAAGTGAGTTTTGTCTGGTGATTAATCAAGATTTTGTTGTTGAATTACAAGATCATGTTTACAAGGATATTGGCAAGTGGAATAGACATAACAACATGAATTCTACTCTGCCCCAAATAGAGTGCAAATCGTTGTTTTTTATTGTGTTTTTCATTTATTATTGCTTATTTGCTCACCATATTGTGGGACCGCAGAATTTTTTTTTCCTGGCCAGAGGTTTTCACTGTGGAGAGTCCTACTCTATTCCATAATCATCATTGATAAAGACTGTGCATGAGTGTGTGTGTGCGCGCGTTTGGCGGGGGGGGGGGGGGGGGGGGAAGGGTGGGGCTACATAGACACGTGTCTTAACTTAAGAATGCCATTCAGTCCTTCTACACTTGCAGCATTTTTCTTTTCTGAGCATGCTTTTTCAGCACAGAAGGATAACAGCTTTTCCTAACAGCATGGGCTTTCACCCCACGTATTAAGGCTAGTATCGTGGGTGTGGCCTCACAGATTCCGTGTCTGCATCATCTGATACTTATGAATGTGTCCATCTTGACATTCCAGAGTCGGTCCTCCACTTTTCAACCGCGGATGCCTCCGCTAACCTTGCAAGGACACCGAGTCGAGACTCATAGCAGCTTCATGCTCGTGAATTTTAGCAGTGGTTACAAGCCTAGTGATGGTCCCAGCTGAGAGAAAAGTGTCAGTGATGGGGAGGGTGGTAGATTTCAGGGCTCCTGCAATAGATGCGTGGGTGTGTCTGTGTAGGTTGGGGGCGGGCAGTGATGGTGGTGGCAGTTAGAGGTAGAAGAGAAGAATTCTGATCCTTGAAGAAGTGGAAAAGCAAGCAGTATGAACCTTTTTTTTTTTTTTTTTATTCGGTACGCGGGCCTCTCACTCTTGTGGCCTCTCCCGTTGCGGAGCGCAGGCTCAGCGGCCATGGCTCACCGGCCCAGCCGCTCCGCGGCATGTGGGATCTTCCCGGACCGGGGCACGAACCCGCGTCCCCTGCATCGGCAGGCGGACTCTCAACCACTGCGCCACCAGGGAAGCCCAGTATGAACCTTTTTTACCTTTAAGTTCTTACGCTGTCAGTAATGGAGAACAACTAGCGATACCGCATAACGTCAGATACGGCATCAGAGCTCAGGCTGGAGATCAGTGAGGATTTCATGTACATTCTGTATTGAAAGGAATGCATCCTCTCTCCCTTACCTGAATACCCCAGGAACACATGGTATCCCCACGCTGTGAAGCCAGCAGTCAGTTGATAGGAATTAGTTTAATGAATCATAAGGGCTGGTCCTATAAATGGGAGCCCCTAGTGATATTTAGAGAGATAGCAAACCTTTGATTAAAGACGCAGCCTGTGTATAACTTCTGTATGTTTGTGGTCATCAAGGGCGAGGAGGGGTTGGGAGAATGACTGTGAGAAGTGTGTGTAAGGGGGGACTACTTGAGGTACTAGCTGCTGAAAAGCAACTTACTTTCGCCTATCTGCATTTGTCTCTGGACTCAGGTTTTTGCTCTGTGTTGTTGAGTGTGGTTTATTGCTTTTCTGTAACGTCAGGAAAGGTCCCTTCTGGTACATCATAAAACGTGTTGATGGAAACCCCTGGAAACACTGAGCGTCTTTGAGATTTGCGGAGTGATCAGGTGGGAGTGGTTGTCTGTACCCTTCTGCCCTGAGTTCTCCTTTGTGGCAACTTTAATGTCCTCACCTCACAGGTCACAGCTTCTCCCCCAGAGGCAGGATCCCCATTGTAGGGAGTGGAGGATGGGCTTTCCACCAGCCTAATGGTTTTCATTCTTCTAGCTCTGCCATGGAGAGCTGGCAGCATGACCAGCAAAGTACTTTGTCTGCCTCAGTTTCCTCATCTGTTAAAGGGATAATAAAGTCAGTCAGTGTGAGCGTGGAATGAGTTACTATGTAGAGAACATTAGCAGTAATTCCTGGCACACAGGAGTGCTCAGTAATTCAAACTATAGTAATTCTTAGCTTGCTTCGTCTTAAATTAGAGGGAGCTATGTATGTAATAGTCACCCTGAGAATGACTTAAGGAAATTAAATAATTCATTACATTTCAAGAATACGACTTCTCCGTATGCTGGATAATCATGCTGCAGTGTTCCACACTGAACAAAGCTAAAGTAAAACTTGTGCCAGAAATTAATTTTTTGGTATCATTTCGTCCTAACTGAAAACTACAGAAACTAAAGGATAAATCAGGTATTTAAGTATTCTGAAGCCGAGTATAAACATAGCTGTTACAGCGCGATGGAAGAATCACTTACAGGAGTTCGTGGTACAGAAGCAGTATCCTCAACAGCTAAGGATGGAAATGGACTGGGCGTCCACTTGCCTAAGTTTCCCATATCTTATATTTTTTGAACCTTGTCTTTCAAAGAATGCAAACGTAGTTCTGCAGGGCAGTGAACAGCCTTGTTATTTGGTAAATCGGGTATTTGCGTTTGTATTAATTGCAGTCCAGAATCACGGCGGTTATAGAGGATGAAAGATGGTTGAAATTACAGATTGAGCACTGTATTTCTCAGGTTATGAAGTTCAGGGAAATATGTAATTATTTCTGAGTTTCCTCAGGTTCCTCTGTTCAACGTAATGTTCTGACATACAGAAGGGACAGTTCCAGATATGAAATGCAAATCAGTAGGGGCTGCCCCTGAGCCGTAGCCGGGGTTAATCATGCAAATCTAATGCTGTTCTTGGTATTTCAAGAAAGGTTTTCGTTGAAGTCTTAGGCACATATTGATTTAAAATTCCTACTTCAGAAAGCAGTGTAATTTTTCTTTTACAGCTTCAAATTTTAAAATATAGAACAGGATTTGGAGATCAATTTAGTGACTGGACATCCATCCATCCTTAATAATCCTGAAAAGTTGTGGGAGTTGGGAGGGAAGGGCACCCTTAAAGGATGTGGCGATTTCTAAGCAGATTAAAGAATATATTAGATCTAAAGTTACAAATGTTCTATAGCAAGTCCCTTTGCTTGGAATACGATCAAATGAACCAATTATGCATGGTTACTGAATGTCTGCTCTGGTCAAAGAAGATGGCTAAAACTGGCAAGGACAGACCAAATCAAAAATAACACTACAACGAGTTCCTAACTTTGGGAATGGTATAAAATTCCTTTGGAAATGAGACTGTTTACAGGAAGAAATGAAATTTCTTGCTCACAAGTGCAAGCTAACACATTCTAATAGCCGTTTCCGTTGTGCACAAAATGCGTCAGCTTGTCTTTCCAAGAACAGTAAAATTTCATATGCTCCTGCCTGACATAAGAATTATTTTGACATATCTCCATATCGCTGACTCGCTTGTAAGTTAATCTCATCTCACATGAATTTTTCACCAGCTTCACTCTGATGTTGATAAAGGAGATGGTTCCATCAAATACATCTTGTCAGGCGAAGGGGCAAGTTCCATTTTCATTATTGATGAGAACACGGGGGATATTCATGCCACCAAGAGGCTTGACCGCGAGGAGCAGGCCTACTACACCCTCCGCGCCCAGGCGCTGGACCGGCTAACCAACAAGCCCGTGGAGCCCGAGTCGGAGTTCGTCATCAAGATTCAGGACATCAATGACAACGAACCTAAATTCCTGGACGGCCCGTACACTGCCGGAGTTCCCGAAATGTCTCCTGTGGGTAAGTAAAGAGCAAGTTGGTCTTGTACCATCTGATTTTAGGAGGTTTGTATTTAAAATTAAATCACCGTAAATACTGGGGAAGAAATCACATTAGCATTTGTGTAGACATTGCCATTTAGTGTGAGGGGAATGTTTGAGATGTGTTAGTAGCCGGTATCCAAATTCTATTTTTTGACACATTATTTTATTTATACGGAAAATTAGGAAATTCTTCCTTTTACACACCTGTCTCAGTGTCTTCAAGAAATTACATAGGTCTTACAATCCCTTTTCAATTTAATATTTAAAATTAAAAAATGATTCAAATTATGCCTAAGAAGTTTTAAAAAAAACACAATAAAATTATCAAACCAAAAAAAAAAAATCATTCTAGGCACAGCCCTGTGATGATCTATTACTTTTCTTTTCCTTTCTCCCCATGTTAAAATAAGAATTCACTATTCTAAGCATCTCTCTGGGGGCCAGGGTATCAGGCAAGGCCGGCAGTGTAGCTAGGCTAATATTAGAATCAGCTGGTCTATTTCCTTATAGAGTATGCTTGAACCTGTAAATGTCCATCCACCTGCCACCACTAATCTTTTTGTGATTTCTCCAGAAATTTAAATGCATGAAAATTTATACTGAATTTATAATAATGGTAAAGTGATACTCAGTGTGAGATATATAAAAGAATAATGAAGGCTGTTTTACTCAAAGGCCTTTTGACGTTGCTCCATTACTGGAAAAATGGAAAGTAAATTACCTTTAGCATATACTGTATTTCAAATACTATTAAACTGTCTTTTAAATTCCACTGATTTAGGTACCTTTGGAATAGTTTTCAGCCAGTATGTAATTTAGGTATGGATGATCTTACAAAAAAAAAAAAAATGATGGGGCTGGAATAGAGACCAGTTGATTTATATCTTTTATTTCCTGTTGTTTATAGTATTGAAGGGGGAAGTTTATTTAAAATAATAATCGAACTTGTATTTTAACACGTATTTCAACTCAAGTCTTTGATTTGTTTTACTTGATAGATTGATTGATCGTTTTACATTAAATAAAAGTCATTGTGTTCATTCCAGCTTTCGATCCACACATCTGCTATGCAGGGGAGTGGAATTGCAAAGATGTGTATTACATGTGCCCAATTTAGTGACCCTAAATTTTTGTTCCAGTCAGATTGGAGAGGGAACATTATTTTGGGACCATGGCTCAAGCTGCTAAAGAAATATGAACTGAAAATAAGCCAGAGGAATCGATGCTTGTGGACAGGAAAAGTTCTGAACTGCAGCGGCGGCATCTCACTATAATTTTCTTCCGTGTAAATATTTCTTTGACCAAACAGGCTTATTCACACTTTCTCAATACTGTCCACTCCTTCAGAGTGCTTCCTGCTGCTCTTGTTTAATGACAAAAACAACAACGATGATGACACCAGCAGCAACAAGATTTGGGAGGTTTTAGAGAAAAGAGAAGGCACGTTGTCCTCTCCAAAGTAGTAATGTTTAGAAAAACAGGAGGTTTTGAGGTGTGTTGAAGCAATTCAGTTCAATGCCGTAATTCTCCTGGGCATTTTGGGCATTCTTCATGGGCTTGCTAAGGTTTTCCTTTCCTGTGTAGAACCCAGCAGTGCAAATTGGATTACTGTGAGCTTTTTGTTCTAGAGGCTGAATAATGCACTGTAGTTTTGGTTCCAGTGGTACCACTCTGATATCAAACAGCATGATTATTATGTGCATGTGTAAGTTATTTTAGTTATTTGATTCCAACAGGTTCAGAACTTTTTAGAAAATGATTTCTCAGCGTCTTCAGGATTTACTTGACACTAATTGAGGTCACTTGGTTAATATCAAAATTTGAGCTAAGAACAATAATTGTCTACATAAAATGTATCCTATGGACTTATAGTGACAGCTCATCAAAGTGTTTAATTCTAACCAAATAGTTATAATAGCCACTGAATAGTATGGTATATACAGCACAAGTTTTCAGTATTTATTATTCAGGCCTACTTTTTTTTCATTGAGAACTAACTAAGATTTGAAACACACTCATAAGTCCCTGGGATCTCTTATTTGTTGCCAGAAGAGCATAGATAAGCGTGACAATACAAGTGTGTGTGTGTGCGCATGTGTGTTTGTATATGTCTGTGTGCCTGTGCGTGTGTATAAATTATTTAACGAACACTTCAGAAAAAATTATACACAACAAAATTTACTGAAGTATAGTTTTCATTATTTTGTTTGTTTCAAGGTGTTTTCTTTTCCAGTGAAGTAGGAAATCGGTACTTAACCATATCACGAGAATAAATATTGCTGTAACGATGGTGCTGTAAAGATGCTCTCTATTTCCTTATAGAGGAAATAGAGAACATCAAAGTCATTGATTCTAACATTTTAAAATAGTCAAAATCTAATTGTTAAAAAGATTTTTAAATATACATCATTCACTGTTTGGTCCTACCAAACATCCATAGAGCGCAGTCTCCTAAGTCTATCAAATAAAAAAAATAAAACTTCCGAATTTACAAAATGTGTGTGTGTGTGTATACACACACACACACACATACATATTCAAATTTTCCACCCAATCTGAAAGAAAATAGAATTGGTAAGGGAAATCATAATCTGGAAAAGAGAATAGACTTATAATAAGATGGGTATTGGTGACTTATTTAAGGCATTTAGAGAGGGAGATCTACATAGGAATATATCTAAAAGAGATGTTAGACTAAAAATGCCATATTTTCAAGAATTTATTAGAAACCAACTTGAACCTTAAAAGAATACAGAAAGGGATTTGTCCCATCCCCGTCAGCTGTGTCATAAATGATAAAATAGCATGTGCTTAAATATTTAAACTAAGCAAATGTGAGTAGCTAATATTTTTAAGATGATATTCCAAATGGAAATAAAAAGAACAGATCACACTAAATGCCTTCCATATGGAATAAGTGAATGCATAGTAAAAGGAAGAAGCAATATGACATTCTATCATATGAAATGTAGAAAAACAACCAATGTTGTGATTTTTCAAGTTGCCATGCTTTTTCTCCTTTGGGAGGGTTTGGTTTAAACTTTCATTTCATGCTTTTGTTTTTAAATCAATTAGGGAAAACAAATGAAAAATAAAACTACTACAGGAAGAGACACAGTAGCCACTTAATATCCAGTTAAATGTATCAACTGAATATGCTTTATTCAGTTAATGAAGTTTCAGTTTCTGTCTGGCTTTACTTTGCTACAGCAGTGAGGTTGCCTCAGTGATTTGAGTGTCACGATGTTAGTATTTGTCATGCTGCCTTCTAGACAGTGATTGAGACTTATAGAGATTGCTCTTGATAAAAATTTATTACCCAACCCTGATGGATGAGATGCCTAAAATTTGAGTCCCATCCACTTCTGAATATATATCCCTGCCTAACTTGCACCATCAGTCTTATTTTTTTGCCAACATATTTTCATGTCCCTTAAATATTTCTGAAGGATGAATTATCATTTATCATCTTTTGGGGTTTGCCTTAGGCAAAAAATAAATCAATTTTTCATGTACCTTAGAATAAGAAAAATTAAAAATGAAAAACAAATCTAGTATAGAATCTTTAGCGTTTTGTGAGTTCTTATGTTTTGTGGCATTTGGGAGTTTTTAACTCATTGGTTTTGGGATTGGCACGTAGGGACCTCAGTGGTACAAGTGACAGCAACGGATGCCGATGATCCTACATACGGCAACAGCGCCCGAGTGGTCTACAGTATCCTGCAAGGACAGCCATACTTCTCAGTGGAGCCAAAGACAGGTAAAAATTGACATGCAACTCTCTTTGTAAAGTCATCATTTATATCTTGGCATAGAATTAATAATAGTTATTTTTATTCAGTATAGTTGGAATTGATAACAGACACTATTTTTACTGTGGTTCTCTCAATATGTGTACCATGGTAATAAACAGCATATTATTTATAGAGACATTAGCACATTTTAAGAATATTTTATTACATTTATCCGTATTCCTACCAAAATTAAACAAAATATTAGATATTGAAAAGTATTTCAGCTGTTACCTCTTGACTATATAAGAAAATGTTCATCATCTCTAATTTTTTTTTGCTTTGTTTTCTTTAATTAATTCACATAGGAATTACACACAGTAAAATTTAAATCTTAAGCGAAATCTCCTTGCCATGCAGTAGAATATGTGCTAGGTTCAGCTTGTCCTTCCAGGGGCTGGTTTTTCTCAGGGAAATTAGTTGAAACATAACACTTAGGATGATGATCTGCTAAATCAAAAACTAAATTAAATGACTTTTAATTTCAGAAAAAAAAATTATGAATTGCAAAGCTGCCTGGATACAATATGTGGTTGTTTGGCTAGATATTCTGTTTTGTTCTGAAGATGAAATAGTTTATATACCGTAAGATTATAATTTGGAGCACTATTTTCTTGGTTATAAAATAATATTTTATCTATTCTGCTCCTCTGGCTCTGGGTATAGGGAAGTGTGGGCAGGTGCGAAGATGGGTGGGTGTGAGCCATTGGTTTTCTTCATCACTGTGAAAATCCAAAATTTCTCTATATTTTAATAATTTTGCCTTTATCATGGAGAATAATTCTTCCTCAAATAGCAAGTTTGTGATTTTGAAAATTTGATAGTACTTATGATCCTAAATGAATATTTTAATGCCACTTACCCTGTTTTTCATATTATAAAAAATGGCAATATCAAATCATTCTCAAATCACTGTGGGGGGGGGATAAACATTTTAAGTGTCTTTTGAGAATGACAGTTGTGCAAAAACAGACCAGTAAATTCGCTGCGAGCTCATCATTCATTAGAATTTTCATAGAGGTCGTGGCATATTTTTTTTTACCAATGTTGTGATAAAGTCTGGAAGCTGCCTAGAAAGTCTGATAGAGGAGAAATAGTTCTGATTCAGCGAGTATTGAAGGAGAAGTAAATGAAAGTATCTGGTTTATGATCTGAATCCTGGGAATGTAGAAGTTGTGCTCGTGGTTGATTTAATGATAGATCTGAGAACCTAAATTCAGACACCCACCCATTCCCTTCTATATCTACTCTTTGCAGCCTAGAAAGACATTGACAAGTTTCTGACAATTTGCCCACAAATTGTATACCTCCTGCATTATATAACCTGTTCAAAAATAGCATGTACTAATCCCAAGGGTTAAATATTTTGCTGCTACTAATGATTGGCTTGTGATTTTAGCTTTGCTGTAAGATAATAGGTGTTTCATAGGCCCTGTGTAGGTAAGACCTCACCTGTTGAGCAACTGGACAATAGTCTGTGTCATGGCATCACGTGATTAGTACTTCAAACAATTTTAATTTTCAATCTCAAGGACCGTGTATTACAGGAGGTAAAGTTTCATTTAATTTTGTTTTGGTTAAGAGTTTTTAATGCTGTAATCATGGTAATCATTGGGACTTCTCTTTCTTATAGTCATTTGTGCAGAGGTATTCTAGGAATTGTTGTGTCCTCTCTGCTATCATAATATAGAGAGTGCATCCCCCCCCGCAAAAAAAAATGGAATTCCATTTTTCTAACAGAAATGGATGGAGAATTTTCAGGTCTTACAAGCATGAAAAGCTGTGTAGACAGTTTGAGGTAGTCTTCCTTAGTTGGTGTATGATTCTTACCTATGTAAGAAATAACATTATTTCCCACATCTCCAAATCTAAGGCCTTTTGAGAAGAATGTAAAACTTTTGACAGGAAAAATGCTGAAAATATGTTAAATCAAGATTATATAAAATAGGCCTAGGAAATCACTGTTAAATACATCTCTGAAAGTTTAACTTCTAATTTCTTTTTTAAAAAGGAGTAATATTAGTAATATTAATAATAACCATTACTATTTGTTAATCACATATCATTAACTTAGCCTGGCTAAAACCTCTGAGCATGTATTCCATCTGTAGCACACTTACAGGCCACATGACCAGAGGGTAAGTGTATTTTCTACGTTAATTTCTCAGTCCACAAAGCCAGGATGTGAGTAGCTGCAAAAAACAATGTTGACAATTCAGCAAGCAAAGAGAATGGCACTAGAAACAAGATAATGTAGCATTAAAAGGACTGCAAAGATATATACACTACCAAACGTAAGGTAGATAGCTAGTGGGAAGCAGCCGCGTAGCACAGGGAGATCAGCTCGGTGCTTTGTGACCACCTAGAGGGGTGGGATAGGGAGGGTGGGAGGGAGGGAGACACAAGAGGGAAGAGATATGGGGACATATGTATATGTATAACTGATTCACTTTGTTATAAAGCAGAAACTAACACACCATTGTAAAGCAATTATACTCCAATAAAGATGTAAAAAAAAAAAAAAAAGATTCTCATCACCTATCTTCATAATGTCCCCAAATTCACAGGGAGATCGAGAATTATTCTAATGTGTTTATCTAGTCTGTAACCTACAAGCAAATAGATCCAGTTTGTCAATCTATTTCATATATGGCAGGACTGGCCACATAATTTGCTATTTGAAATGAAAGTGCAGGCTTCTTGTTCTAAAATTAGTAGGATTTCAGACGCCATCAGCAGAGCAGAAACCAGACATGGGGACAGTGTGTGACTGCACAGGCCACAGGGCCATGAAGTTGGCCTTGAAAAGTGGTTGGAGTGTCAAATATCACTTGTCATTTAGGAGTTCTTTCTTAAACATAGAGGTGTGACTCTGTGGTGCCTGCGTTAGAGATTACATGCATACTTGTTACATCCTAGCTTTAGGTAAGTAATACAGTTGTAACAAAGCCCTCGTCCCTAATACACCCTTCATGCATGTTCCATCCTGTGGCATGGCTCATGGTGTAGAGGACCCTCACTCCTGTCAGGGCTTCCTCAGGGCATCCTCTCACAAGAGTGAGGAGATGTAATGACATTCCCTTATTCAGCGACTCTTTATTTGATGCCAGCTCTGTAATCCTTTGATGATCCAGAAGCTTCCATCTCTACTATTGTTGGCTCTTCTCCATGTTTTTATGGTTCTGTTATATGCTTCACTTAGAGGTAGAGAAACCAAATAATACAAGTCTTAGACAGAAAATTTAGAAAAGAATACAAACTTATTGGAAGAGATTCACCTGTACATCTAATGTATCTTGAAACCGACAGCATGAATAGCCCAGTCCTGTGTTACCTGACTGATGTGGTTGCCTAGACTCCTGGGACTAATCCGGAGCTTCAGAATGGACTTCAGAAATGTACACATCTGAATTCTTAAGGAGATTCCATGATAACAGAATATGCTTTAAAAAGCAAAACAAAACATTGATGGCGGGTAGGAGATAAGAAAATCATCTGAAAATTTATTCCCATACCAAAAACTAGACAGTTTTTGCATAATACTAGTGATAAATGGATGGTTCATACACAATACTTTTTTGTGGACATGGATTATAAATAAATAAAAAGTTCTGGGTTACTGGTCAGATGTACATCTATAGAAAAATGATTATTCAGAAAGCCAAAAATCTGAGCCAGTCTCTTTTCTAAAGAGTTACAGGATATATTCTTCTCATCATAAGTGGCTTAAAATTATTGACTATTAAAATTAAATATTATCCTCTCCCATGAAAACCTCACAGAGCTGTAAGGTTGTGATTAGGCAAGACTGGCCTTTACCACTTCAGAGACATAGTAAAAACAGTTTGCTGTGTGTGTGTGTGTGTGTGTGTGTGTGTGTGTGTGTGTGTGTGTCTATATAATATACAGCAAAATGCAGATCAAATCCAACATATGAGAATTCTTTTCCAAATGTAGACAGTTGATACTCAAAAGTAAAAAGCTAGCAAAAGCCATAGAACTAGAAATCTATTATGTTTGAATGTTCTTATTTAAATTCACTTCTCTCCCAGTTACTTCATTCTGGTAAAAAATATGTTTAATAATTGAGGTATTTGGAAATTACCTTTGCCACCTGCATTTCTTTGCAAACTTTGTGATGATTTTTGCTTTGGAGGAGTGTTATATATAGGATAATTTGTAAAGAGACAATTAGACGTGTGAAAAATAAGTGAGTAACTTTGACTACCACACTTCTCCCCTGATAATTGTGTTTTCTTTCAAATAACGCTGCTGAGCAAAACCATGAGAAGATGAGGCGGCTGTGTTTTCTTTGCTGATTAGCTGAGATGTTATGGACCTCTCTCCATCATAATACATGTGCAAGGGTACAAACTCACTTACACATGTTGATTTTGGAAGGAAAATGAGAGATGAATAGAAATTAAAAATTAAAACTGAATGAGTAAGAAATTTTGCTAGAACTTCACTAATATTTGATCTATATGAAATGCACCATTAGTTAAATATTCAAGATTGTCAATGCTCAATGTATAAAAAATTATTACAAATAAAGATGATTAACATCAAAGAGAAAAGGGAAGGTGGGGGGGGTGGAGGGGGAGGGAGAGAGAGAGAGAGAGAGAGAAAGAGAGAGAGAGAGATGTAAGTCCCAGAACTCTTAGACAAAGATTGTTATGCTTGGTAACAGAGTGTCCTTACTGAGGTGTCAGTACTCAATGCCTTATAAGAGTTAAGGGAAATATTGAAGAACAGACATGAAATGTTCATAGAATCGTTATGGCTCTAAGAAGAATATTTATGTCTCAGACAATTATCAATGAACCAAATGGGTATATGACTATGTTTCTTTTGATTGTCATTTTGACGTTTCAGAGATTAAGCAGTGTGTAGATAACCGAAAGAGTTCAGTGAAAGGGTTACTTAGACCTTGTATTGCTGTGCTTGTAGCAACAGCGTCCAGTATAGTGTATTAGAATAAGTGATTGTTAAAACAACAGCAATAACAACAAATGGCCTACTCAAAGAAGTATAATTTAAATGCTTAAAATACTGATATATTGTTGGGGTGTGTATGTGTGTGTATATATGTGTATGCATTTGATAGCTACTGCTTAGAACTAAGTAACAATAAGGTTTCTTAAGATGGTGTGAGTGTTACTCAGCTTGGAATCTTGAGAACCAGTAACATATTGTTTAAGTTATTCTTAAACTATTGAAAGATCTTCTCATCTCTTCCCCACTCCTAGAATATTTACGGAACTGTAGAATATTGTGAAGAATAGGGAAGGCCTGATATAGTATAATGTAGGCTTGTAACTTATACTTAGGGCTGAAATATAACACACACAGACCATTTTTACATGTGTCCATGGAAGAATCAGCATTTAAACAATTTAAATTGGCAGCTTTTAAAAAACATTTTATAAATTTGGAGGATATAAAAACATTTTTATGCTGAACATGAGGGAAAAAAAACATTTATCCCAACTTGTTTACAATTATGTTCTCCCAAAGAATCATCCTTTATCAAACAGCCCAGTTGTGCCCCTGAGAAGTCCATGATTCCAGAGTTCCTGCTCCTCACATCTGAGTCATTGGGGATTTAAATTCTGACTTAAACTATAAAAGTTAGAATCTGTTTAATAAAATGATTAGACATTTTTCAAACAAAGTCGATAAAAGGGTTCTAGGTAGGTAGGTAAGATGTCTTCATTGGAAATGATGGAAGTACAGGAAATGATTAAGTAGGATTCTAGACTCCTTCTGGTATCTAATTAGCAAAGATGGTCTCATATTGCTAGTTTCGAGATCTGTACAGGGCAATATTGAATACATAGGTTTTCATCTGACATAATCTCTATGTGCATATACTAAGTATATTAAGTATATAATGTCATTTTATATATTTACATATAGCGTAAATGAAATTCTATCCCATAAACATACTATTACCTAACCTATTTATGTAATAATTAAATAGTTATTAATATAAAACCACTAATTTAGTGCAGCAATGATTATTGAGTCAAGCTTTCCTACCAAGCAACATGAAGTTCTGAAATCAATTTTTCATACCTCTGAAGTCTAAAGGCTATCCGTATTAAATGCAATTGGTTCGAAAGAAACAATACAACACATCAATATTTTTAGTGTCTTGATTTCCATTAACACAGTCATTCTCATCTGTAGTACTTTTTCTCAGACCTTTAGATACAGCATAAAGTCATCCAGCAGCATAGTTTGGAATGGTGTTTTGTTTATTAAACATAAATAACTCATTCCTTTTATTTATGGAATAGTTATTTTACTGGAAAAGTGGTAGTAGCTGGAAGAGAGTTAGGGACCATAGCTGAAAGGTTTGTGGTGATTTCACATCACTGGGAATTAAGTTGTTGGAGAGGATGAAAGAGAAAGAGAGGTTCATTGTCATATACTTGTACAGGCCACTGCCCATTCTTCTAGAGGAGTATATTTTATTTATTATAAGTTGGTATTTCCTGAACCATACATTTCCGTAAAATCTAAAGATAATCCTCTCTCTCCACTTTTCCGCATTACAGTGTTTTCTGTGTTTGTGTATAATTATTATATCCCTTTGGCCTTTAATATGCATTGCAATTATTAAAAGGAAAAAACAAAACAAAAGGCAACAACTCAAGAGCTATTTTCTACCTATATCAGTGTTCTTCGCTAGTATAAATGCAGTGATTCATGATGCATTTTACTGGGATTTGAAATTTTACAGGAGTCATCAAGACCGCCCTTCCAAACATGGATAGAGAGGCTAAAGACCAGTATTTGCTTGTTATTCAGGCAAAGGATATGGTTGGTCAAAACGGAGGACTCTCTGGAACCACGTCGGTCACCGTGACCCTAACTGATGTCAACGACAACCCGCCTCGCTTTCCTCGAAGTAAGCTGTTCTGTTGCACGTTGCAAGCACATTCGTTTTCCTTGCCAGATTATAAAAATGTCTTTAAAAAGGAGTTTTTCCAAATACTTCTCAAACAAATAATTATCTTAACTACGTTCTCCCCCAGTTTCAGCAGAGGCATGACTTTTAATTCAGTAATATGGAATAATAAGGGTATTGAAAATAATTAGAAGTAATTATATCTTTGTATTACTTCTATCTTAAATATAATATGCTTTTTCTTTTGTTCACACTTTGAATACTAGACAGTTATGAAGTTTGTTTATGCGTTAATCTTTTTATTCAAAGACATGCTACTCTTTACATTCTGTAAGTTATGAGGTTGTTGCCAATTAGTAACATTCAAATACGCTTCGTGAATTCTCTACGCTAAAAATATTGCTTTATTTTTAAAGATAAAAATAAGAGTCCTGAACTTCACTTTTCATTCCACACTTTTTTTTAACCAGTTCATGTACCTTGAACATTCCTTCTGGTACCTACCACATCTATTTTATGCAAACGCTCAGCATTTCAAAAGAAATCAGTCCAAAGAACCAGAAAACTGCATTCCCTCAATTTAGTTTCTTTGACCAAAGTGGCTTTTGTTTTAAACAAGTAAGAGGAAAAAAATAATTTCTTTAGGTAGGGCTGTCCTGATTGTAAAAAAGCATTTCATCTCACTCTCTTTTAGTTGCCTTTTTTCTGCTTTTTTGTAAATGTATGTGGTATTTCTTTAGAATACTCAAGAAAATAAGGAAATCATACAAAGTACAATGTTTTTAAATGCTTGTCTGATAGAAATAGGGAACTGAGCTCCCTTATGAACAGATCTTAAAGCTAATAATGTTAAACAAGGACACTTTCTCTGCAAATATGAGTGCCACCATGTTTTCCTTCAAATACTGCTTTAGATGTTTTATTTTACATATTTTTAATATTTATATGGTTGTACAACAGACATTTCAATACCTCCTGGCAAAATAAAGAAAATTCCACTAACTTTAACATTAAAAAAAAAAAAGAACCTATCCTTAATTGTGTCCTTGATGGCTTAAAATGGGGAGGAGAGGAGGATGAAGAATAAACAAAACAAAACAAAACAATTAATGCGATATTTGGCTGATAATAGAATTAGCTGTTTCTCTTTAACTACAGTGATAAGAATTGACACTTAGAATTTTTGTGGTTTCAGTTGACATGATTTGATAGGATAGAGCATGGATTTTCTAGCTTACTAGATACTCCCCTACTTATTAAAGTGAAGGAAGCCAAAAATATGTCATTAGGTTTTTCATTTTGGCTGAGATTTTTCTCTACCATTTAGTTACTATTCTAACCTTGAAATTTTTGGATTTTCCTAAGGACACTTGTAGGTATGTGAAAGGGTCGCTCAAAAATAGTAAGTATGTGTTGTAATCATTTTTTAAAATCAGTAACAATTTATAAAATGTAGAAAATTGCAAAAGCAATCATTCTTAGCCTAGAATGTGGTCCCTTCGTATGGATACATTTTCCTTTCTCTGTTTCAAAGAGAATCCTTTCTTTTCTCCTCATAAGAAAGTGCAAATGCACCACTGTTAGCAGCCAGAAGGAAATGGAAAAGGGGGGAGGAAGCAGGAAAAAGTAGATGATTAGAGGAAAACAGTGAAGGGACGTTTCCTAGTTTCAAAGGTGAAGGGGTGTTTCCTAGTTTCAAAGGGATGGTTGACGTACTTCATCTGCCTCCCAAACTGGCTTTTTAAAAATTTTATTTATTTATTTATTTATTTTTGAGGGGAGGGGGAGGGGGGAGTTGAGGGATGGTGAAGAGTTTTTACAAAAGAAAGTTTAAAAAAGTTACTATTCTTCTTTGGCTTCTCTTTCCTCCTGTTCAAATAACATTGCCTCTGCTCTTGTACCATTGTGCCCCAAATCAGTTCTACATCCAGCTCACACAAATAATTCTTATCCTTGGTAAATTTATGAGCTAAAAGAAGGCTAATATTGACTTTCATCAGCTTCCTTGTCCAGTTTTCTGAAACTTTTGCAGCAGAAGATACTATTATGGAAATTCCAACATTGAGTAATCAGAACTATTTAGGCTTGGTTTTTGCCCATTTGAGGCCTAAGCTATAGTATTTTAATTTTTTAATATTCAATATTTGTATTAATTGCATTTTAATTCTTTATAGTCAATACTCAATGTTAAGTGTATTTATAATTATTTGAAATTTATCTTTACTATTAAAAGTAGCATATTTCTCAGCACTAGAAATACCGGAATGGAGGATCTCCTCATGCCTTTCCCCAGGCCATCTGTTTCTGCTCTTACTTATTGATTATTATCTAATTATTTCCATGAAACTTCTTGAGGCTGCATGAAATTTGTCATTTGCATCTTATTGCTTTGTTATCTTCTTTTTCAAAAAATAAAAACAAATTAAGCAAAGATGGTGCAAAATAGCCAAATAATTAAATTTTTATTGGTTAGTTTGGTGTAAGGTTTTGTTCATTTCTTGTTTTTAATTTCACAGGGTTGTACCAGTATAACGTCCCAGAATCATTGCCGGTAGCTTCCGTTGTGGCCAGAATTAAAGCTGCCGATGCAGATATAGGAGCTAATGCTGAAATGGAATACAAAATTGTGGATGGTGATGGATTCGGGATTTTCAAGATTTCTGTTGACAAAGATTCACAGGAAGGAATCATTACTATACAGAAGGTAATATTTATTTTTGTTTCCTGTGAAGGTAATATCATAGAGATTATTGAGAAAACGTGTCTGCTCTGATGGAAGAACGTGTTAGACACATTGAATGGCTTTATGGGACCATTGTTATTTTAATTTTAGGAAAAAATGCTGTGCATTTATTTTTATGTGTCGGGATTGTAGAGAAAATTGAGTAACGTGTAATTACACTCTTATCAGTTCTATTCTCTGAGCAAACCCACAGCTCTTATCTAAGCTCTGTAACAGAAAAGCATACTGGCAAATGTGCCGTTTTAAATGACCTGCTTGGTGAGATGAACATTCTTTTATTTCTTAATTAATTTTTATTGGAGTATAGTTGCTTTACAATGTTGTGTTAGTTTCTGCTGTACAGCGAAGTGAGTCAGCTATATGTATACATATATCCCCTCTTTTTTGGATTTCCTTCCCATTTAGGTCACCACAGAGCAGAGTTGAGTTCCCTGTGCTATGCAATAGGTTCTCATTAGTTATCTATTTTATACATAGAGTGTATATATGTCAATCTCAATCTCCCAATTCATCCCCCGCCGAATATTCTTCTTTGTTGACTATTTTAGTAATGAAACCCTAAAATCATCCAAAAGCCTTTGTAAGCAACTAGACAAGCACTCCACATACGTGAAAATAATATACATAAACTTGGAACTAGAAACTGAAATGTTATAGACTAGCTACATTATCAGCCATTCCTTTTTAATATTTATATTAACTGAAGTATTTGAAAAATTTATATAAACAGAGCATGGAAAGTTGTGAAGCCTATCATAATCCCTTAAAAAATAAGTGCAAAAGAGATTTAATTTAAAAAAAAAATCAAAAGGAATTGTTCCAGAATATAGTCTTATTTTCTCAAATGTTTGAAATACTAAAAATTAAAACACATATGAAAATGCCCACACTCAAGATACTGGGATTTTATGCCAGTGTAACAATCCAGGTGTATAGCTCTGTAATTAACACTCCTCAATAATTAACACATCAATAAAGAAAGTTATATTTTAGTTGTTATAGGAAAACATATGTTCAATTTCAGGCCAATGGGCAAAACATTTCTGCAATTATTTCCAGTGGACAGCTGCTGTTTTAGTTCAGCTGGTGACAGTCTGTCTAAAAAAGTTTTAATAAGTAGGCTAGGCCAACTCTTGGTAAAATGTTTTGTTTTGTTGTCTAAAATAAAAGGAATGCACTAAGGTGCAATGCTGCTCAAAGATTTCAGAGATTCATCTGAAATCAGTCTGCTCATATTCCAGAAGTTTTAAATATATATTGAAATTATTTTATTGAACACATGTATATTTCATATAATGAGACAGCATAAATCATTGAAGAAATATATAAATACAAATATATATGTATTTGATATGAGATATTTGATTCAGTAATAGAAAAAATTTTATACTCAGTTCCTTGATATTATTTCTAGAAGTTTTAGAGAATTGTTTAAAAAAAAAGCTATAAGAAAACTGGATAAAATGCATTTAATCTCACAGCATAAAACTCATTAAAAAAACTACAAGGTAAAAATTAATGATAACTTACAATGATATAAAAGTCACATAAATAATTATTACTACTGTTCTAGGTAGTGGTTAATATCTGTTAGGATTTATCTTGAGTAATTTAAAGCCTTCTTACTTAATTCTCAAATCTCATGAAGGTATTATTAAGTACAGTGAACATATGGAATCATTATAGAATGTCCAACAAAAGAAAAAATGGTTAAATAATTTTTGATATTTCCAAATTGTAGAATCTTGTACATCATCAAAATGATGTGGTGACATTGTATTAGCATATTAACTAATATGGGAAATGATTGTATAAAATATTACATGAAAAAAGCAGTATCCAAAATTTTACAGACCCTTTGTTTCAAATTTTCATTTATATAGAATAAAAATTGTAGGAAAATGTTAAAATGATAACAGTAATTGTTTCTGGATCTTCACTGTTTTTCAATATATAATATGCGTTCGTTATTATAATTACAATGTTCCTAGATTCATAAGAATATTATTCAATGACCAAACCAAAATATATTTCATTAACAGCACTGTTTGATCTACTTTTAGTATTGATGAAAACTCTTGTCCAAATGCAGAAATATGTCACAGAGATGTCAGTCACTAGACTGAAATTCAATGTGTTGTTGAAGCTTTCTCAGGTATTGAAAAAGACATTGTTGTCCTCTGTCTAATGAATTAAGATTCAAAAACATTCCAAATCCTATAAGCATTTAGATTAATGGATTAAAATAATTTTTGATACTAGAGATTTCTACCCATGCACAGCCAAGTGAGTGATATTTGTACCTAATAAATGCCCAATAATTGGTAATTAAAAATTTATCAATCTGTCATTATATGGGAAGTTAGCTAAATGTTTCAATAATTTCTTATGCTAAATATGAGATCAAAATTGTGTTATTTTCTGTTTAAATTATTGACAATGAAAAATAAGTTTTGTTTTCTCCAGTGGCTTCTAACAGATGAATACTGTCTAATTTTTATTGTTTCTCCTCCTCTGTTTTCTTATATAATGTCAGTGATGGCCTTTGGATAATTAAGCACTCTCAGTGTACAGGAAAATCTTGAGAGACAATGATGGTGGAAAATTTTACAATTTTACTGTTGTGGCGTAAATAACCAGTAAAATGTTTAATATTTAATGAAGAGAATCTTGTTCACTTTGAACTCTGTAAAGCATAGAACCAAGTCGGATAATATCTACATAGAAATAAGTGGAAATAACACCTCTTAGTTTTCTTCACGCTGAAAATCTTTAGTGTTAGCAAATGTTGCTTCACACTTTCCTCCTACCCTTTCTCCACACACTCCTGCATAAATAATAGATATCGAGGTAATTACGTGGTATACATCAGCCTAATTCTGATTTCCAAAGCTCCCTCCACCCACAGACTCCTTTTTAAAAATTACAGTTTTGCATTTTCTGCTCATATATCCCAATGCCTAACCAACCCAACACAGAGTTCTTACCGATATTGAAATAAACATAAAAAGTGGCTTCTCTAAGAGTTAATTAAAAATAGTGGAAATGATATATTGGGTTGGCCGAAAAGTTTGTTTGGGTTTTTCTGTAACATCTCACGGAAAAACCCAAGTGAACTTTTTGGCCAACCCAATATTTACTTTGCAGTTCAAGCTTTAGTGATCAGTGAATTCTTTTCACTTGAAAAACTTGCTTATGGTATTAGAGGTTAATCTAGTTTTTAGATGAAAAAGTACTGTTACTTTGTAATATTTTAATTTTTGAGAAGTTTTTTATTTATTCAAAAATGCAATTCACATTTTATGTGCAGTGACTACACCTAGCAATGTACCTTAGTATTAGTTTTGTATTAATCCAGGGCTTCTCCTGTTTAAAAACCTCAAATAAGGCTCATATTCCAACTCCTTACATGGACATGTAAGAGCTAGTTTTGGACCCCTAGAATTATTTAGACTTATATTTACCAGATACATATCCCACTATTCCTAGTTTTATTCAAAGATCTAGAGTAGACACTAAGCCACTTTTAATTCCTAGAAGCAACATAAATTTTCTTCTCGGTCTTCAAACGTTCCCTCCTGCAGGACTCACTTATGCTCCGCTCCTGTGCCCACTTACTGTTGCTCTTTTTGTGTGTGTGTGTGGTACACAGGCCTCTTACTGTTGTGGCCTCTCCCGTTGCGGAGCACAGGCTCCGGACGCGCAGGCTCAGCGGCCATGGCTCACGGGCCCGGCTGCTCCGCGGCATGTGGGATCCTCCCGGACCGGGACACGAACCCGTGTGCCCTGCATCGGCAGGCGGACTCTCAACCACTGCGCCACCAGGGAAGCCCTGTTGCTCATCTTTTAAGACTGGAATATTGCTCCCATTCTTCCTTCTTTAAACCAAATAATTAAACAGGAGAAGTAAAATTGTCTGTACCACAATTTGTTTTTCTTGATCCAGGAAGGGTGTGTGTGCACACATGTGTATCCCTTCAATGTTGGGAGCTGGTCTAGTAAAAATGTATTACCATGTTTTTTTCATAAATTTAGCTGTGGTCCCAAAGATTTGGGCAAATATCTAAGTCTCTGTAGAAGTGTCTGAGAGAGCCCAAGCCCCATTTGCCAGCCAACTGGTTGGTCCCACCTAGTCTCCCAAAGATTTGAACATGACCTGAGAAAGGAGTTGCATAGTAGATGGATAACGCTATTCTCCAGGTAGACAGGGGAAGGGAGACTTTCTTATGGAGGTAACCACCTGTGCAGAGCTTTGTCATATGAGATAGCACGTTAAGCTCAGAGAACTAGAAATAGGGCCATTTTACTGGAGCACAGTGTGGGAGGAGGGGATGCTGGCATGAGATGAGGCAATGTAAGTGAATGGGCTCTTTATGCCTCCTTTGCAAGGCCACTGTTACATATATGTACAGTGCTTTGCAAATGAGAGTGGATTACAAATAATAAATATTAAAAGGTATTTTACTTTCAGCTACAATAAAAAATGCTATGGAATAGAAAATTATATTTGCTATTTTCTCTTGAACCCTTATTGTTGGGACTGTGATAATTCTAATTCAAAGCATTTATTTTCAAAGCACTGAATTTTAATGATATTTATTTAAACATTTATTTAAAATATTATCACTTTCCTGGCTACAGTCAAGTAGCACACCTTTTTTACTGTTAAGTTTAAAGCCTTAAAGTCTTTTCTGGTTTCTTTTCTTGTCCCTTCTTGATCCATAATAGATCTTGTCTCTTTGTTTTTTTGTTTCGTGTTTTTTCCTACTCTCTTTGGCATTACCCTAAGATTGGTTATATCATTGCTTCACTCCAAACCTATTTTCATTGTTCCTGAGCTTTTAAATTTTTAAATCTATCCTTTTTTTAAAGAAATTGCTGTTCAAAACTCAACACTATTTTTATTATTCCAACTAGTTTGAAAAGAAGCTACTTTATACTAAGAGATTAAGACAGAGTGATACAACAAATTGAAAGGAAGTGGTAAAATAATCATCAATGAGGTTATAGATTTAGAAAATTCTAAAAATTTATTGAAAAATTATTAGAATTAAGGAGGGCTTTCAGTAATGAGAACTACAGAAGTAAGTTACAAATCAGTAGCTCCATTATAGCTCATGAGAACATGTGTATGAGCTCTGGTCTTCAATCCAACCGTACAGCTTCAGCCCACTAGAAGTTGTGTGTGGAATATCCATCCCTCTTGTCCGTTTCCCTAAACCTTCCATTTTAAAGCAGTGTGATCTCACAAAGGCAATCTTTATTCCCAAATCCAAGCGCTTTTCCATCATGAAGCCAACAGTATCTTGATTCTCAATTTCAGAAGAGTGTCTTTGTTTACATTTTTTTTTTTAACTAAACTCTCTTTGGAGTGTTTTTCTCAGAATGAAGGAAGTCCTTTCTGAAGATTTGCTGATTCTCTCTGTTAAGAACTAACAACTACTTACGACACTCAAGGACAGGATTTTGATTTTCAGTTCTACTTATCAAGATTTCAGTAAATGGGGGTCTATATTCCATTCCAGCTAAAACATTTCCAGAGACCCCTCCGAGTTGAGCAGAGTCTGAGAAAACATATATGAGTCCCATAAATTCAGTATTCTTTTCATGACCAGATAATAGGAGAATCATTTGTGAAATCCAGAATGGATTTCTGAATCTGAGTCACAAGAGCATTCTGATTAAAACTAAGAAATTCTGAAAGAAGACAAATGAAGCCTTCTTCCATTGTTCTCAGAATATTTTAAAATTTTCACTGAGATAAACTAGAGAATGCTATGGACAGTCCATAAATATGAACCGTTTGTTCATAGGTTTTCCAGGCTCTCCTGACTATAGGAAAACCTTTACAGCCAGGCACTGCTAAGATGTTGATGAGCTTTTTGTTAAAGACATAAGTATATTTGTTCTGATGATGTGTGTCTCAGAGTATTACTTCACATTTGGATAATAGAGTTCCTATGTCCATTTAGATAGTCATTTCTATTGGAATTAAGTTATTTTGTACCTGTGAGCCATGCTTGATAATCATCTGAACTTATTTTCTCACTACTCTGTAGTATAATAAAACTTTAGTCCATTGCTTTTTCATAAACAATGCACTGTCATGGTTATAATGAGATTTATTCCAGT
This sequence comes from Monodon monoceros, assembly GCF_005190385.1. Classification (NCBI taxonomy): domain Eukaryota; kingdom Metazoa; phylum Chordata; class Mammalia; order Artiodactyla; family Monodontidae; genus Monodon; species Monodon monoceros. Next base: position 10,506,434 of record NW_021703765.1, on the reverse strand, counting down.
TTGAGCAAATTATTATCATATTTTGAAACATCTACATATGCTATACTTGCATAGGGTGAACTTGGGAGCAGGGAGAGAAGAACAGAAAAACAATCTTTTTCTAAAACATATGCTAGAAAAAGAAAAAGAAGCACAGAATTGTAAAAAGTTATCTTCAGGTATGCTATTCTTTCTCCAATGTCTTATATAGAAATATAAATTCTGCATATAACCAAATATGCAGAATCCACAAGGCTAAAGATTTGTATAGATGTTACCATAGAATTATTTTTTCAGAATTCAGTTATCCTTTCTATACATTAAGAATAGACATGCTGGGCTTCCCTGGTGGTGCAGTGGTTGAGAGTCCTCCTGCCGATGCAGGGGACACGGGTTCGTGCCCCGGTCCAGGAAGATCCCACATGCCGCGGAGCGGCTTGGCCCATGAGCCATGGCCGCTGAGCCTGCACGTCCGGAGCCTGTGCTCCGCAACGGGAGAGGCCACAACAGTGAGAGGCCCGCGTACCACAAAAAAAAAAGAATAGACATGCTTATATATTTTAGGTATTTTAAAAAATGATAACAAAACCACAGTGTTAAACCGTTAAAGCAAAGTACAGTCTCTATTTCTGTAGCCATTTATGAATGATTTGATGATAACCTTTATAACCAGTTTTACATAGGGCCTCAAAATTCACCAAGCATAAACATAAGTATTATCCCATGTGAGTGAAAACTGTGTCTTTCTTTCTACCTAGAATTCTTTCTGTTTACATTTCCCCATCATAATTTACAATGTAGGAAATTTAGTCTTCTATTTTTCCTTTGAGGTATGGCAATCTTACCTTTAACGTACTTCAGTTTTCAATGTAAGACCTCAGTTGGGATTACCTATGGAATTGTGCTTCTATAAAATACTACATAGAGTTACAGTACAGTAAAAAATGAGCATTTTTCAAAATGCATTTCCTATGAAGGATAAGTACACATCCATTTTCTGGCACGGGGATGACTTGTACGGTGGCTGATATCATACTGTCAAATAACATATTTAAGCTTCTTCAGGCCCATTCTTGCTGTGCTATCTTCATAATCTCCTCATTTTCCATACCCTAAAATAAGGTTGAATGAAGTCAAAACCATCAAATAATAGAGCATTGTTGGGGAGGTATTGATAACATGGCCTCCATTCCCTGTGGGAGAGGAAGGTTAGAATATGCCACGTCCTGTCAAACTTCCACTCAGCTGCACAGGTTTCTGAGCTCTGGGTTTGCTGTCTTGTTATTGAGACGCGTCCTTTGCTGCTTGCGGTAATTCCCAGAGTCAAGTATGTATTTCCGTATTTCATAAATGCTGTTGATATGTGGTAGAGGAAAATGAAACCAACAACATTTCCAATTTATTTTTCTTCTTTTCATTACATTTTTTTCTTTCAAAGATGTTTAAGTAATCCTGCCGCTGTGGATGCACATTTCTCAAAATGGAGGAAAGATATGTGTCTACTTTGACTGTGAAAAAGCATACATTTTGGATTTTAGTTTTAGATTAATACAATAACTCTAACTTAGTGAACATCTGAATTTCAGATTATATTTTCCAATTTGTTCCACCCATTGTTACTGTGTATATATAAGTGGATCCTAACATCGTCTTAATCATCATGCACATGGGTGCATCTGTATAGACTGTTCTCTACATATTTCGAGTATAATAAACGCGTATAAATTTACTCGTTTTCGAATAGTCAAGATTAGAGATGAATTTAGGGTCTTAAAAAAATAAGATAGCAACACTCTTTGAAGAAAGTTGATCAAAGAGACTAAGACCCTGTTCCTTGGGAGTATTTTCCATTTTCTTTGATTTTGGCAGTTATCAGAGCAATCTTCTCAGAATATGTGTATGTCAAAGACATATTCCAGTGAGCCCTTCATGGTTTTTTGTTTCATTTTGTTTTGTTTCGCTTAGTACAAGTCACAGATAATGCACAGTTTTCCTTATTTCTGTCTTTTTCCATGATGTGTTGTTTCCTAGATTAGTTTCAATGGGTAGGATTCCAAGAAAGAGATATTTAAGAAGTAGATAAGAGGGGATTTAGTGATTACCTAAGGAAAATTGGAGAGAGAATTTAAGGATAAAACTAATGATTCTAGTATGAGTAGCTAGATGAAAAATGTGCTGTTCCTTTAGAATGGGAGTGTGGAGGTGATTAAAATGGTTTGGAATATATTTGCATTACCTGTGATATCTAGGTAACGATTTCTAGAAGGTCATGAATGAGGGTTTGTAGCTTAGAGGAGAGATCTAGAGTGCAAACTTAGGTTTGGGGGTCATAGCGTATGCATGGCAATTAAAATGAAAGGGACGACTGAGAACATCATAGAGCATGCATATAAAAGGAGGGAAAGAATGCTTTAGACATTACTTGGTGAAACTGACAAATTTAAGTTAGGGCAGAGAAAGATTCAGAAAAGGCAATTTATTGTATTCTTCCAGGATTAAGGTATTTTAAGAGAATTTAAAAATAACTGATCAACAAAGCAAATAAAAAATTCATATTTAGATCAATAAAAAGAATTGCATATATTGTCAGTAGAGGGAGGGGATTGATGGATCCTGGAATCTATGTTATATAGTAAAGACAGGACATAACCAATAAGGGAATGATAAGAGTCAAAGGCCTGGAGTTCAAGGAAATTTCCACGTCTAGATCTGATCTCTCTGCCACTAGTTCATTTGGTCATTTCAAGTCTGTTTTGGTTCATTTTCCCTGGAGATGCAGCCATCACATGTCAGAAAGTGAAGTCACCCACTTTTATTCTCTTCCTCTTTGTGATTGTATCAGCTGCTACCTAACAAGTCATCCCAAAGCTGGTGCTTTAAAACATTATTTCTTTAGGTCATGATTTCATGGGTCAGCAGTTTGGTGGGGCCTCAGCAGGGTGGTCTTACGAGGGCTCACACATGGGTCAGAGGTCAGCTACTCGTGAGCTTGGTGGATCTGCCTCTGTAGAGGTGGCTGTCTGTCTGCTGGAATGACAAGAGAGACTGGAAGTGTGCCTTCCAGCAGCCGGCAGCTAACCTGGCTTTGTTCCATGAATGGCAAGAACAAAAGCTCCATGGTCTCCTGAAGCTGATTTCCAGAACCGACACAACATCACTTGCACCACATTATATTGATCGAAGCAAGACCGGGTGACCCAGATTCAAGGAGTGATGGGGGGGAAATACATGAAGAGAGAGGAGCTATAAAATATTGTGGATACTGTGAAAGAAGAAAAAAGATTTTGGGTCCCAGCTCTGCTCCAGAGAAACTAAAAAACCTTCAGGTTACATTTACATGAAGTGGCAAAGGTAAGGGTGAATCTCAGATCAGCTGACTTCCACTTGAATCTCCTCTCCACTGTCAGCATTACTCACAGAGTAATTGTGTGGATCAAGATTAATTAATAGTTGCCACTATTTGCTAAAGGTCCCCAGGAAAACATAAACTAAACTGTCTTTGGGTCATAATCTGGATTCAGCTTACCTGAAAATGATCGAGACCCTTTCATGGAAGTTCCTGGTCCAGTCAGTAGTGCATGCTGGGAAATATGGACCTCAGCACAGTAAGGGAATCAATCTGAGCTATACTGTGAACGAGGTTTTTGATGCTAGGCAGGAATATAGTCATTTGCAAGGCTTGTTTTCTACCTTCTGCTTATAGAATCCAAACAGCCTACCTAAATTCACTCTTAGAACTATAACCTGCGCAGGGTAAGGACTATATAAATGTGTATTGTTCATGGGAAATACGTTTAGCCATCTATGGTACTGCCTCTTTGTAGACAAGTGCAATTAGCAATTTGAAATGTGTGTGCATTTAGTTGGTGGTCATAGAATTTTTTTAAAAAATTGTTACAAAATGGAGATGTGTTAGGATACCTGCTTGAATTGCTTTTTAAAAAATATTCAGTGATCTTTATATCTAGGTTAAAATGTTAACGTAAGTACTCTTGGAGGTCAGAGGGCACTCGTGGAGCTAGATAATGGAAATAATAATTCCTGATATTAGTATCCTTATTTTATTCCTAATAGCTTGACATAATTTAATATCTTAGGCTTAAACATTTCTGCAGTTACTCATAAACCGGACCCTTTCTCAGGGTCCCAGTTTACCTGTAGAGCACCAGATACTTTCTATGTAGTGGAAGTGATCTTTGCAAAATGTGAATGTTTGTATCAAGCACCTGAGAAGCAGCTGTGTTAAAGTATGGGTTTTTTTGAAAGTTAAAATAATGACTCTCATAAAAATGTAAAATGGACATGGAGACGCCCTGTAAGTTTTTACTGCTTATTCTAAATTTGCCTACCTACCTACCTGTGTAAGATTATACATTTGGCTTCTCTCATAGATCTCAAAGCCTAGCACAGTGAGACAGACATGAAAGGGTCAGTCCCTTGTAGAGGACACCCACAGAGCTGGCGAAACTTCCAGAGGTCTTCTCCCCCTTCACACCTGAGCCTCTCTGAGGGCATCAATGTGGACCATTCTATACATAATTATTACATATATATATATATATATATAACAATTATGTGTGTGTATGTATGTATGTATATATATATATATATATATATATAAAACAATTTAGAACACATCTTTCTCTTCCCTATAAAAAAATAACCTATTGCCCAAATCTGGATATAGGTTTTATGATTCACACAGATTTCAAGACAGGTAAAAGCTGCATGCTGCTGATAAAATCACTTGTAGCTGTGAAAGCAAAAATGTCACTGGATAGAGTTAAACAAGTAAGACCACAAGGATATTGCAGTTAGGAGAGAGAGATGAGAATTCAGTGTAAACTCAACTCAGGTGAAACAAAGGCCTGGAGAATTTTTTAAGAGCTGGAGTGTGTGTGTGTGTGTGTGTGTGTGTGTGTGTGTGTGTGT
>NW_021703765.1:10500884-10501513 GCF_005190385.1 Monodon monoceros | reverse complement strand
GTGTGTGTGTGTGTGTGTGTGTGTGTGTGTGTGTGTGTGTAACTTGGAGCAAGACTCTTGCTGAAGATTGGTTCTAAGAAAAGGTAGGTCAGGGGCCTAGAGTCAGGAAGAAGCCTGCCTACATTCAGTCAAGCTGACAGAGATAAGACCTTCTTGGACATAACCCAGGGACGGGGGGAAATAAAGGCAGTAGTGCAGTTGTGCATAATAGTGGCGTTTTTTGCTTTTGGAAAGTACTTAGGGAAGAACTTTAGAATTCTTATTGTATATAAATGTACAAAATTGTTCTTTGCTGAGATACCTTGTCCAGGGTTGTAGATTACGTCTCAGGTTCTGGGTAGTAGATTTATTTGGCATAAATTAATCATAAAGGGAAAGTTATGATTGTGGGTTCTTTTCCATTGGTACAGTTACATTTAAGCCCATTTACGTAGGAAAAATGATTTATATTGATTTGATCAAGTAGGGAGGATATTGAAAGCAACAGAGTATATGCTTTGATCCCAAAGACAGCTAGAAGCTCCAGAGAAAGAAATGCTTTTAAAGATGATGAATGGTCTCAGTTCTTTTGTACAAAATCAGTATTAAACATAAGACACTATATACATAGTCTCAACGTGCGCGTGCGC
>NW_021703765.1:10477322-10500784 GCF_005190385.1 Monodon monoceros | reverse complement strand
CCATGCCGTGGTTACAGGAACAGAAGGAAGAATTCCCTGAATGATGTAACTTGGATCAGTCCCTGAAACATCAACAACAGCATTGGCCCAAAGTACAAGATCTAAAGGAGGTCATTGAGCTTAACGAGAGCGTGTTTGGCTATAGACCAGAAGGCGAGCTATATGCAGAAAGAAAAATGCAGTGTAATGATTTTATTAAATGAATTCAAGATGATATTTTAACTTAGGTTTTTACTATTGAGGAAGTTAAAAATGGCAGGGGAGAACTAATGAGTCTCCACTGTTTATGATAGTTAATTGTTTTGAGTGTAACAGATGAATATTATAAACTGACTTTGCCAAAGATATAGGCCGAGGTGTCATGGGGGAAGCAGAAGAGAAAGACATAATCTTTACTTTCCATTTGATTTGATCATAATCTAGCCGGAAATCATGGCGCTAATAATAGTATAGTAGTAACAGCAAATGCTTATACAGTAATTACTCTGGGTCCATGACTGTTCCAGCTGCTTTAAATTTATAAACAATTTACAGCAACCCTGCTTACTTGGTGAGGTAGGCAGATACCTAGATGTGATAATGCCATACACCATGAGTCCCTAATTGCTCTTAGAGTTTGAACAATGCCTGCTTGTTCTAGCAGAAACGGCATGGGTGGTGGACAGATGTGGCTTGGAATTCACGTAGTGTGTCTGCCCCTAAGTACAGATAAAATTTTGGGCTTTCACTGGAGCTCTTTGCTATTTAGTTTCAATAATACCAACCTTCTTCTGTCTTTTAAAATGCACATTAAAGGTGTGTGTAAAACTTTTTTTTGGAGTTAGCTCTCTATAAATATAAAGAAGTTTTAGTTTTAGGTGAGGGGATTATGAGATCACTCATAAAGAAGAAAATAGCTGGTCTCCAAAAGATTTCAGTAAGAAAAATGGCAGACAAAGTTATATGAGAAGGAGGGAGCAGCAGGTGATACAAACTAGAAGGGACAAAGTATGCTATTTATAGTGAATAGTTCATTTTAATTGTAGTAAAAAAAAGGTGGGAGGAAGAGGGGTGAACCTCTGATCTGGAAAGAGAAGCATATTATTTGGGGCTCCTTAGACCACGGATTGGCAAACAACTGCCTGCCTGTCTCTGGACAGCTCAAGAGCTAAGGAAGGTTTTACATTTTTAAGTGACTGAAAAAAATTTTAAAAAAGGATATGTGAAAGATAGAATTCAGCAGACTTCCGTGTCTGTAAATGAAGTGTTACTGGCACACAGCCAAGCTAGTCCATTTACCTGTGGCCAAGGACATGGTGCCTGCAAAACCTAAATATTTACTATCTGGTCTTTACAGGGAAATTTTGCTGACCACTGTCTTAGTTATAATGCTTACTGTTTCAGTCCTAAAGTTCATCATCCTTTGATGGCAATACATTTCAACAACCCTATTTGATAGCTTAGGAAAGAGTATGTCCAACAAGCTGCTTTCTCTTTCAGCATCTCTGACATAGATATCACTTGACAGATGAAAAAGCAACTTCTCTGTGGCATCCGTAGTTTGGGTCAAAGTGACAATAATTGGTTTCAGGTTCTTTAATAATCCTACATATTTATTTTCTTGTGAGCTGCAGCTTGAACTGTGTTTTGGTCAAATTTCCAAATATATCTAGTCTCCAATGCTACGTAGTTTCAAGTATTGAATAGAATCTGTTTAGACATTACCTTTATCTCCTTCCCTTTCCTTCTTCTTTGTCTTTCCCCAGTTATTATTTTAACTTCTTTCGCCGAGTATAACCTTGCTCATTAAATCTAATAGTTATGGAACGTATTGCTTTTGTAGAAATCAATAAGAGAAACAGGAATTAACATTTTATTGCAAAAGCCTTTTCTTCAATTTGCTTAACAGTCCTATCTGTCACACCACACCCTTCTTTGCAAACTAGTCTGGCTGATTCCGGTTTGCTCTGAAAATCATTTTGTGTGGCACTTCCTTCCGTCTGGAACCTTGATTCATAGGCTTTCATATGAATTCTTTCATTGCTCGATTTTCAGAATAGCTTTTAGGCAACCAATCATCACGCGTGATCCTGTGTTTCTTTATGACTTGGCAGCATCCAGATGTCTTTACTGCATGTTGTTGCCTTTTAGACACATTTAAAAAAAAAAAGTTGCCATAAAATAATTGCATTCATTTGTGCAGTAAATGTAAATTATTCTTTCATAAGTCAGTCAAACTTTTACTTGAATACAGAAGGACTAGCTGTCCCTTTGGTAAACCGGAATGAATATCTTAAAAGTTGTGGTTTTGGACTTCCCTGGTGGCACAGTGGTTGAGAATCAGCCTGCCAATGCAGGGGTCACAGGTTTGATCCCTGGCCAGCGAAGATCCCCCATGCCACGGAGCAACTAAGCCCATGCACCACAACTACTGAGCCTGCGCTCCAGAGCCCGCGAGCCACAACTACTGAGTCTGCGTGCCACAACTACCAAAGCGCATGCGCCTAGAGCCTGTGCTCCTCAACAAGAGAAGCCACCGCGATGAGAAGCCTGCGCACGGCACCAAAGAGTAGCCCCCGCTCACTGCAACTAGAGAAAAGCCCGCGTGCAGCAACGAAGACCCAACACAGCCAAAAATAAATTAATTAAATTAAAAAAAAAAGTTGTGGTTTTGAGTCAGTTGAAAAGGAGATGGTAAACAGGGTGTTTGGTTTTTTTTTTAACATAGTCTATCTTACATAGACACATAATATATAAAAGTAATATTTCTCTCCTAATTTATCAGTTTTATAAATATTATAAGAACAAACTGAGGGGATTCCCTGGAGGTCCAGTGGTTAGGACTCCACACTTCCACTGCCGAGGGCGCGGGTTCAATCCCTGGTTGGGGAACTAAGATCCTGCAAGGTGCATGGCGTGGCCAAAAAGTAAAAATAAAAAAGACCACAAACTGAATAGGTTCATATTCATGCTATGTGTGAGTATGTTTAGAGTGTCTTAAGTAAATGCATTTAGGTAAATAAGAATGCTTTGTTTTATTTTTAGCAGAACCCAAATTAAATATCGGATTACATGTATAGGCCCCAGAAAATTATAACGAAGAGGTCAAGTTTCTTAGAAGAGGATTTGCAGCACAATTACTTGAAGAGCCTTTTCAAAATACATATGCTTGTGACTCATCCTGGGTCTACTGAATCAAAATCTTCTTGGAAGGAGCCAGGAATGTGTTGGAAAGTTCCCGAGTGGTTCTGATTCTTACCTTTGGTTGAAGACCATTGGGGTAGAAATATCTTTAGATAATAGACAAAAAAAGGTAGCCTCATAAGAATACCACTGAATTTATTAATAAGGTGCTGTTTATGGCACTGTATAGCACGTGCCCCAGGATTTTCATGTGAGACCTCAGATAAGAATTAAAACTTGGTTTTCCCACAGTAATCATATGAAGTTTTTTATAGTCAAGAAAAACAATATACCTGGTTCTTTCTTCCTCTACCTCCCACTTCAGCCATCTGGATTCTCTGGGGCAAAGGTGTAGTTCCGTTTTGAGGCTCTTGAGGCCTGGATAGCTACATTCTAGCTTTTCCTAATTCATTAAGAATTTATTGAGTTCTTTCAACGTACCAAATTCAGAATAGGCAATTCTGGGAATGCTAGTACTGAACAAAACAGTTTGGAGCTTACAATCTACTAGATGAGACAGCTGTTAAGCAGATAAACATTTGAGTAAAGCGCTCTCTGGCCTAGATATTGTGAGCCTGTTTTGAGTATTGGTTTATATATTTTTCATATATAAAAAAAGAGATGAGCCATGGAATCTCTTCATGTCCTATTTATGTGGAAACACACATATAGTATATATTTTTATATTTTATATATATGTGTTATTATATTTTATATAAGTGGTATGTACATTTTGTCATATATATAGCATATATAGCAGACATACGCCCATACACATGATGGATAAATTTAGATTACAGTTCTCAGCAGTACATTTTAGCCCATTTTTCTTAATGCTTTTTTATTAAATAACACGTAAAAATGACAAGTAAATTATGCTTTATATGTGCTAGTATTTCTACTGGTTTCTTTCTGAAGTTTTTGTTTTTATATCATTAAATGTAACAAATATTTTGGGACAGTTTTTTAGTGGTGAGATTGAGATTGAACGTCACAACAAGCTGGGACTCCCTGTACCCCTTGAAGAAAGAGAAGCATGTGATTGTCACAGACAAGTTCTACCTGTTGGGCATAGAATTCTTTTTTTCACAAATGGTGCTTCATTAGTACAACATTGAATTGCCCTTACAATTTTTTAAGCTACCAGATGGTTTGACTTGGTCACTGTTTTTGAGAAAAGTGTTAGCATGTTAATCCTGTTGAAAAGTTGCAGAATGGTGATTCTAGAATATAACTGTCAACTCTCTAATACAAATAGAGACAGAGAGAGAGAGACAGTGTATACTGATGGCGGAATACTGAAGACAGAAACAGTGGGTGCTTCATCAAGAAGAATCAGCTATGTGTTCAGGCTGTATAACCTCGATATGCCACCTCTTCTGCTACAGCTGCATTTGGAACACTTGAAAGTTAAGGATTGTAAAGGAGTCCCCCAAATCAATGAAAATGACCTTGTAAATGAGAAATTTAACGGAAAGTTATATTTTTCTTCCTTTTTAATGTGCACCCCTGGATACTGCAGTTAAATTACATGCTTCAAGAATACTACCTTGAGGTCCTCTCGGAAAAGATTTTAAAATCATAGCAGTTGTCATTCAAATAATGTTCTAAAGACCTGCATTTGCCCATGCAATGTACCGCAGCAGAGTGGATTAAGTTAGCTCAAATGTACTTACCACATTGTCTGTGAGCCAGAAAGCAGCAAGGATTCTGATTGGCATTATTATTTATTACTTTGGAATGCTGACGGTGCATTTTCCTGGCTGAGTCCATACTATGCTTATTGACGTGCATGAATGAAAAGGCTCTGCTTTGCCGTAATTTAATTTTCCTAACAACTTTCTTTATAGGACTTGGATTTTGAAGCCAAAACAAGTTACACGCTACGGATAGAAGCTGCAAACAGAGATGCCGACCCTCGCTTTCTAAGCTTGGGACCGTTCAGCGACACGACAACCGTGAAGATAATTGTGGAAGACGTGGACGAGCCCCCTGTATTTTCGTCACCCCTGTACCCCATGGAGGTGTCGGAAGCTACCCAAGTTGGGAATATCATTGGGACCGTAGCAGCTCACGACCCAGATTCTTCCAACAGCCCTGTGAGGTAAGAGCTCATTGCTCTCCTCTTCTGTAATTTTGCAACAATGTGCCTTTATTCACAACTCATGTCTCTACGTTATGATGCTTTGGGGTCATAGCTAACAAAAACCAGTTTTGTATACGTATTGAGCCATAGCTGCAGAAGTGAAACAACATCAGAACAATGCAACATTTTAGTAATTCGAAAATGTGTCTCCTGATTATCCAAGGCCATTATTGTGTGGCAGTGTCTTTAGGCACCATTGTCATCCACAAGCAGAGCTGATGTGCCTATTCAGCCAGTTATCCTGAGCTCTTTCAACACAAACTGTGTTCAGAGAGAAAGTGATGCATGTCCTTGTTGTAGGATAAATGCAGATGTTAGAAAACTAATTTTATAAACAATTTAAATTAGAGGTTAATTTTTTAGCAACCCCTTTTGTATATTGGTCTATATGGATAGTATATGTTTGTTAGTTTATTAATTCCACTTACAAAAAATAAAATAATACCATATCTCTATATAAGGACTATTTAAAAATGTCCTTTCAATAGTCCTGTAGGGAGAGTAGACACATCGTTATAACCAACTCTGTAGTACTAACAGAATGATGATATGTAAGCGTTTCAAAATATCACAACATTCCAGTTCACACTTTTTACTATAGTTTTACAATCTGAGCGCTACATGCATGTTTTTGTATATGCATGTATTTATGTGTGTGCATATGATAAAGCACGTCTTTTTTTTTTTTTTTTTTTTTTTTTTTTTTTTGCGGTACACGGCCCTCTCACTGTTGTGGCCTCTCTCCCGTTGCGGAGCACAGGCTCCGGACGCGCAGGCTCAGCAGCCATGGCTCACGGGCTCAGCCGCTCCGCGGCATGTGGGATCTTCCCGGACCGGGGCACGAACCTGTGTCCCCTGCATCGGCAGGCGGACTCTCAACCACTGCGCCACCAGGGAAGCCCATAATAAAGCACGTCTTTTTAAGTAAATATTTAATAATATTTAATTGAGTATATAGAACATACCAGAAATTACATTGTACTTCATGTCTTAATTTAGGTTCGTAAGTAATATTTTTCAGTGTCATGGTTTGGATTTTGATTACAAAAGCTAACAACAGATCTAAGTTTTAGATTTAACTGATATTTAATGTTGCTAAGTGCTTCTGAGCTAACTTCTGAACTAAGTCTGGGCATTGCTTACAGAGTATCAAGAAAAATATACATTAGACAATGACTTTTAGTTAAGAAGAGCTCATATTCATTTTTCCTCCTAAAATAAGCCAATTTAGGCTTATTACTTATATAAATAAATTATTACACACATTTAATAATATTAAATATTATTTTATTATTTATATGTAAATAATAATCATATATATGTGTGTGTATATGTAATTAGTACTCTCCTTTCCTTCTCTTTTGTTTGACAGTAATATCACGGCCTAGTAAAGAATTGGTATAAACCAATTTTGATTCCAAAAATGAAGTCATACTCATTGCTTCTCTGTCTTTACAAGAAATTCAGGCTATATGGAGGCTATCTTACTCTTAATGCAGTGGTCATAAACCATTTCTAAGAATGTAGCCTTCTGTGCACTAGAATATCTGTGGGTCACAGATGTACTCAGATGGAGTAAGCCTTCGCCTCCTCCCTGTAATAGCCCAGGCTTCATTGTCAAACAGCTCCCTGCCTTAAGCTCAGCTCCATCTACCGAGTCCTACTGATGTGCACAAATGTGAATTTGGGTTTTGTTATCGCATTGCAACTCTAGTGACATACTTGTCTCCTTCCCCCCAAGAACAACCAACCACAGTACAATCGTAGTCATACATCAGCTACTCAGGGTAGTCTGACTTCTGCTTAAATCACTTAATTTACTGGGGAGAAAGAGAGAATGCTTTCATGAAATTGAGGAACTGGGAAAATAAAGAGACACACTAATATGTATCACAATTCAGTACTTCAGTGAGTGAGAGGATTTAAGAAAATTTTGATTTATGGTATTGATATTTTAATCTTATTTTTAAATTTTTTTCTTTACCCATTTCCTGTGTATTATCCTGTTAAAGCCTTTCAGTGTAAATATCTCACTTTTAATAATATTTTATTTGGAAAAAATGCAATGTTATATAATAACTTGGAGAAGGAGAAGGGAGAGTAGGACCCAGTGGGTAGTGACTTGAGCTCGAGGGGAAGTGAGTTCTGTGTCTGCTCCCTGAAGCACAGAGATAGAAAGGGCCAAAGGCTGCATTCTGCTGGCCTTGGAGGTGAAGATCTCTGTGACTTCCATCAATGAAAGAGCAGCTGGCCAGCGCTGTATTTTTACCTCATTTTTATTTTCTTAGAACTAATCAAGGTGACCTTGAAAGTTCAGGTTAGTACCTCATACATCCTTTTCTAATCTCTAAGTTGCACAAATAGGGAGAGATTTTGTTCAGAGTGAACTGAAATGTTATGTTGTGTGTGTGTGTGAATATTTCTTTTGCTTTTGTAAAATGAATTTCTTGACTTAGGCTTAATGCTTGTATTCTTGCAACATTTCTTTGCCTTGCACTATTTTTCATAAGGTCAGAACAATCACTCATAGCTTATTTGTTTCTGAATTTGTCTCTCACGTATTTCTCTTTTCCTATCCATTTATGATCTCTTATAAGAGGCCAGCCTCCTCGTTGTGTAGTTTGGTGAGTTGATGGGTACTCCTAGCAGTGACATTCTCTAGAAGACTTGTTCTCTTCCCAGCACTGCTGTTTTCTGAGTATCCTAGGGGATGTCACTTAGCCTCCTAAGTTTCCATATAACCCAGTAAAAAGGAAAAGCAACACTTAATCCCTGCTTTGTCCCAAGGTCTTTGAAGATTAAGTGAGAAAGGGAAAATAACGGATGCTTTTAAACTGTCAGTCATGACTAAACTATTAGGATGCACTGTCATTGTACATCGCTATTATTATAGTTTATTGTTTTCATGGCATTTTTATTTCAAGGTCAATAAAAATGAAGAGAGACATATTTTACAAGCAACTGTATTGGCAATCTGTATTGAACGTTGGTTTGTATTCACATATTTTCCAATATGTAGAAAATATTACATAGTCGTTTAATGGACATAAACATGTATTTGCATTGGGCACTCAAGTAACTATCAAAATGTAAGCCCTCTTAACAGAGGCCAGTGGAGGAGTAGATCACACAGTCTGCCGAGGTCCTAGGAAACGTGAATCTCCAGGCTGAGATGGAAGCTGAAGACTCTTACAGTTGTGAGCTTTGCGCTTCTGCACCTTTAAGAGTATCGTAGTTCTTAAAGGAATGGAAAAGCAGTATTTGTTTCATCGTTAAAATTAGGCCAGTAGTATTTGAATTGTAAAAGAGTATGGGAGGGTGGATAATTAGTGTTTGAATTCATTGACATTCTTTGTAGTGTAATACTGAAATCTAGCATATGCCATTTACATTTGGAATATTTTCTGATATATGGGGCAAGAGATTAGAATTCTAGAAAGAAATACATGTACTTGCCTCCAGCAAGGTAAATTGAGATCTTCTTCCCATATGACCCATGCCTTGCCTAGTTTTTTTTTTTTTTTTTTTTTTTTTTACCTATTCCATTAATGTACCAACCCAAACCTCTTTGCATCTGCCCTTTCCTTAAAAGAAGATGAGGGCATCTACATTACTGTTGGAACCTTACCAGTTGGTTCCATTTGACTGTTTAGAAGTATAGCAGGGCTTCCCTGGTGGCGCAGTGGTTGAGAGTCCACCTGCCGATGCAGGGGACACGGGTTCGTGCCCCGGTCCGGGAAGATCCCACATGCCGCGGAGCGGCTGGGCCCGTGAGCCATGGCCGCTGAGCCTGCGCGTCCGGAGCCTGTGCTCCGTAACGGGAGGGGCCACAACAGTGAGAGGCCCGCGTAACGCAAAAAAAAAAAAAGAAGAAGTATAGCAAAAGTAGATTGAAAGATTAAATGAACCCGGAGCCCAGCGGCTGGCCAGAATATAACACCTTTGTGAACTGGTATGTCTTGTTACAGCTTGCCCACTATCCGGAGGGCTTACCTGGCCCAGCATTTCATGTGCACACTGCCGTCCTCTTTCCTGATATGAAAATTAGAAGCCAAAGCTGGAAATTAGGTAATACTTGAGATTACGTAGAAAAAAAAAGAGATTTTTGAAAGCAAAAGTGGGTAATTGAGGGCCGGCATGTTTCTGGCTTTGTATTTTTTATGCAGTTGCCTACCATTTCATGTAAATTTTGGCCCCAACTACCAAATATCAGGCTCTATCTATTGAACTTGGAAGGACAGATTGTGTTCCGCTGATTCTCATCATTTTTCTGAAGAGTAAAAGCTTTGCTTCTGTGTTTCTCATCAGTAAGATGGTAAAAACTGTAAGCACAGCCTAGCGTTCAGAGGACTTACTTCTTCATGTCAGCATCCATAGACTGATCAGTGAATCAACATACATTGATTAAAAACCTGCCTTGTGCACGACACTGGGAAAATACAGGAAAAACAAAGGTGAATAAAACATTTCCCCTCACCTCAAGGAACTTACAATCTGGCTGAAGAAATAAGATTCCATAAGAGTTAAACAGTACAAGGGGAAAAAGTGGCAGCTCCGTCAGAGGGTAAATTGTGAGATAAATACTAATCACTCCAAGGTGATTGGACATGAGACTTCATTTGAAGGAGTGTATGCATGAGCTGGACTTCGAGGGATGGCAGGATTTGGACAAGCCAGACGTAAGGTCTGTTTATGTTTTATGTAGTTATATCCTAAGAGTCTAGTGCTGTATTATGAAATCAGCACATTTATTTCTGTAGGCAGCACAGCGAGCCCAAAGTCCCTGTGCTTAAAACAGCCAATGAATTGAAACATATTATTACAAATAAGATCAGATTTGAAGAAGGGTGATTGAGAAGTAATGGAGATCATTTTCAGCATTTCTAACAATCCAAATACAGAGCTAGCGTTGTATTTATGTTCAAGGATACAAGGATGATAATAATATTCACCTGCAGGCTCTTTTGGCATTCCTGGTATGGTATGTCCTCAGAAAAAAGGGGATAAAATAGTATCGGATATTACATTATGTAGTGTGACTAGTCTGAGCACATGTGGGGTGTTTGAATAATTCAGTGTGTACTTTAAGTGGCTTGTATACATGCATGTATTTGTACATATTATTTTAATCTAAATTATGTGAATATCTCACAGAGTTAAAGGGAAGGTTGAACAGCCAGTCTTCAGAAAAGAGAGGAGGAAGGTTTCTCTATAAATACGAGCAGCAGGAGTGAGCTGACAGTGTCTTCTGAACGTGGCAGTGGATGCACCACTGGCACCTTTTTTTCCTCATGGCTCTGTTTAAGGTTCACATTTCTTGGAAAGTTTTTTTAGTCCTGTCTTAGGACACGTGTCCATCTCTTACCCAGGAAGTTCTGGGCGTTTTCATGGTGAGTCCCATCAAGATTGCATGAGATTGGGAAGGTTGAAATCCACAAGGGCAAATTGAGTTGCCATTATCAGAAGAAGGGGGTGAGGCTGCAGGCAGTGGCACCTCTAAGTACTGAACTCAAGAGCTTATTTTGAAGTAATTTATTTCTCATTAGAGCCCTATAAGGCCAGCGTTAACGTTCCGCTGTTATAAACAAACATGACTCTAGTTAGAAAATGTGGTTCTAGGATTTTAGCAAGTTCGGTATCAAAACCTGTACACTGCTTGTAGCAACACACACGCACACATGCACACGTGCATAAATTTCTTAAGCGATTAAGGTTTCAACTCAAATGATTCAGTTATTTCTATTGATCAGATTTGTCGGCGTTTATTACGTTATCTTTTCCATATAGGGAGTAGCATTTGTGTTAATGTAGCCCACTCACCTTCATACTCATTTGTGATTATCAACATGCATAGCCATAGCTGGGTGGTACGAATACTGCCTGTGAATACGGAGAGGGCCATTTGAGTCGATCCTCACAGCTCATTGAACAGCAGCACTTGTAACTACAGGCATTTATTAGGGGACTGATTTTGTTTCAGATGCACAGAACACGGAGGATATTCAGATGTATAAGATGCGGTCCCCACTTGTTATCTAGCTGGAGGAGAGATCTTAGGCGAAAACTTATTTAAAAAATCCAGTGTTAAATCTGGAAATGAGAAATCATCTTGTAAAATTTTCTCATTTTGCAGATAAAGAAACAGAAGAGTACAAATGGCGAATGAAAAGCCCAAATTAGTATGGTAGGTTTGATGCAGGATTGTGGCTATAAATGTTGCCCAGTCTGTGGTTCGTGGTGGTGCAGCACAGGGAGCTGGTAGTGAAGTCCATGGGCCCTATGTACTGCAGGCTTTCTTAAAAAGGCTCGATTTCTGAAGTAATTGGGAAGGCTTGGTGCCTTACCAAGACAGAGGATTGTCTTTAAGGAGTTGTAGGACTACAGTAATTGGAAGGAGGAAAAAATAGGAGTAAAGAAGGGCCAACACGAGGAAAGGCACCCCAGTGGAGATACACACCATATTGTCATTTAATCAATTAATACATCAGTGTAACTGTCTTAGAGTTTTGGATAGAGCAGTGAAAAAAAAATGAAAAGAGGCTGAATTCTAGAGTTGTAGGTAGTAGAGACTAAAAGCTCATCTATGTGCGATGTGATATATACTGGAAAGATGGTTCAGACAGACACGGTTCTGAATCCTGGTTCCATCAACAACCAGCTGTGAGACTTTAAAGTCCAATACTGAAATACAGCAATAATGGTACCTGCTTGCCTTAGTTAGAAATTGTGCTTGGCTGGTTGAAACAAAGCTTAACGCTAATGACTTACCAATGAGAAGTCTGGAGCCAGGCAGTCAAAGACTGACAATTTGGCAGGATAATGTCATCAAGGGCTTGGCTTCTTGTGTCAGGCACTCATCACCTCATATTTACAAGATGACTTTTGGGTTGCTGTCCGTTGTGTTCATGTCCCACGTGAGATAGAGGGGAAGGGGCAAAAATCAAATGCCAGTTGAATTAGCAGCTCTGTCGTGTCCTTGAGGGAGTTTTTCAGTGATGCTCAACACAACTTTCTTTTGCATCTCATTTGTTAAACCTTAGCTATAAGGACACTGCATCTACAGGGAGGCTAGCAAGTGTAGTTTTTCAGCTGGACACATGGTTGCCTCCAACAAAAGCAGGGATCTATTAGTAAGAACTAAGGGCAAGTGGATATTAGGCGTGCAAGTAAAAGTCTCTGTCACACATGACCTTACATAGCTGTTTGAGGATTAGGAAAAAATGTATATGTTTTACATTCTCAGTATATTTAGAGGGAGGGACAGGTTGATGAATCTGCTTTTGGATATTCTGAGCTTTAGTTGAAGATGTTGCCGGTGTCTGGAGTAGTTTAGGAATTCTCAGAAAAAGGATTGAGGCTGGTTATTGAGATTTGGAGGTGTCTGCATAATAAATGGAGAGGGCAGAAGCTTTAACTGCTGGTGCTGCAAAAATATGGAAGTGATCTCTTTCATTGGTCACTCCAACATACAGTGAAAGAGGTCAAGTATTTTAGGTTGTAATTTATGGAAACTAGAGGGGTCGTTGTGAGTGTGCACACCACTACCTGCAGCAGAAGTTGCTTTAAAGATAACTTTGGGTCATGATTAGAGAAACACCAGTCTTTTTCTTTCCTGTTCAGCCTCTAATTGATTCAGGCAACTGTATTTCTCTGTCCTTAAGCCAGTAGATCCGGAGCTGCAAAGAGTGTGCTTCTCCCAACTTCTTCAGAACCCTTTCTCTCTTTTGGCTCACTCAGCCCTCCCAGATTCTAATTCAGAGACAATTTCCCCCGCTCACTCTAAAAAGTGCCCATATTTTCTTTATTTCTCTTGGTTAAGGATTTGTTTTCCCCCCTTCAGGTAACTTTATCATTAGCTAATGTCTCACACATAAATTCTCGCTTTTTGCATGTCCAGAGGGGCTGGTAGAAAATAGGGAACCCCTTTAATACTGGGGGTATCTCAAGTCCTTGTGATTAAGAAATATAATAACCACTGTGACTATTTTCCATGGTTTGTCTACTCCTGGTCCTTGCCCAGGTTTCCGCCTCTTCTCAAGATAATTCCTCAGTCTCTTCCCACACCTGTCCCAGTTTCCTTCATTGAGAATAGCAATTTGTTGGTTTTCTCCTAAATACTTATTATAGATTGCTGCCTTTCAAAATATTTTGTTTATATACTGTATTTCCTGAGATAGAGCGTCGCATGCAGGTCCTCCAGATTAATTGCTGAATGTATGAATGAGTGAAAGGGAGACATAAGAATATCAGAATAATTCACAAAACACCAAATACATATATATGAGGCTATTTAGTGAAAGCGAAGTAAGAGTTATAACTATTTAAAAATATACTGAATTGTGGTAAGCATTTCATGTTGTATGTAAGTCAAATCATCATGCTGTAACCTTAAACTTATATAGTGCTGTATATCGATTATATCCCAATAAAACTGGAAGAAAAAAGTTTAAAAGAAATAAAAAATAAAGATACACTCAAGTTATAAGTGGAAGCTACAGAGTTTATGATTTAGAAATAATTAATATTTGGATGATAGAAACTTTGGTGTCCATTCTTCTCAAAATTTATAGAAGCATAGGTGATAACTACATCCCCAAAAGATATAGGGGTTTTTCTATGAGGTGAACAGAAGTTGGAGATATTTAACATATTAAATGAATTCTCAAGTTTAATATCCTTTATTCGAATGCTGGGAGTTTTGAGACTACTGATAATAGAGGCAAATGTTTTAGTTATTGATTTTAGCTCAGTGGGGGATTACATGAACTCATTAAGACAGATATATGCCAAGTTCAAGGCCTTTTTGCTTTGTAAGAATCTAAAAGTCTGTTTTTTCCTGAATATACAAACATTACCATAGTAGTTTGAAAAAAATGAACAATCCAGGCTTTTAGTACTGGCTCGATTGGTGCATGAGTGCATGGGTATTGAGTTACAATCTTCATGTCAAACGTTAATATTAATTATTCTATTACCATTGGATTATATATATATCCATAGAATATATATTTATACATATAATTAAATAATTATATATGTATAATCGTTGCATACATAGAGAATACGTTAATACTATGAAATATTGGCATATAGTGTTTTGACTAAAGCAACATTTCAGAGGAGAAAATCTAGGTCTTCTATGTAATTGAGAATTAAAGTCTATTTTTAACATTAAATAAACTCATTTCTTGTTTGCAGGGCTGTTGTGTGGGAAGTAGATTGTAGACAATAAGAATTGAAGTATGTTGATAAGGAGTAAAAAGATGCAAAGTCTAGGCTAAAGTAGGCGGTAGCTTGGAATATCATCTACCGTCAAGTACTATTGACAACTTGGATGCAGGGACAAGAAAGGAAAACAAATCTAGGTTTTTAGTTTGAGTAAGCAAGTGACTGGTAGTGTCATTTGCTCAGGTGGAAACGCGTGAGGGAGGAGGAGGTTTGGGCGTTGCTAGGAGACAACATCGGTCTGGGCATGTTACATTTCAGTGCACATTGTGTATTTATGTGGTTCTACTAAGTAATTCAGTACGTAAGTTTGGTTGGCCAAGGAGATTTTATATAAATGTAGGTGTCATCAAAAATATAGAAGTGAGTTAAGCTATAGGACTCTGTAAGTTGCAAGGAAAAGTGTTTTTCCAAAAAGAGAAGGGAATCCGTGGGAAAGGATTTGGGGGAGTGCGAGTAGTCAGAGGTCTCAAAGGGGAGGGTAAACTAGCCGAGGTGACTGAAAGGAGCAGAGAGTGAGGTAGGAGAACAACAGGGAATACGTGGTATTAATAAAGGCAGAAGGAGAATGTGTTTTGAGGAGTCGTCAGTGGTCAATTGCGGTAAATTTAAATGAGATAGAAAGTAATAAAAGAACAGAAAAGTGAACCATGGATTTGACAATATGGAGGCCAACGATGAACTTGACACAAATGGAAGAAATTTGTTTTTTAAAATAGAAAACACACATGTTTTTGATTCAAAAAACGCTATATAGATGGAAAGGGATCCAAATCCCAGGAAAAACATTCTTGAGGTCAGCAGATAGGATGGATAGCTCAAGTAGAATGGTTTGATTTTGATTTGAATAAAGACACTTAGCTACAATAAAAGGATGCTAAGTAGAGGGTATGGGGAAACTCAAGATTTATTTTTCCTCTCATATCTCATGTAGCACAGATCCTGGAGGTGAGGGCGAGTACATTTTGTACTGCCTTTGCCATTTTCAAACTATTTAATTTTCTTTTCCCTTTCAAACTCTCAACTCTTTTGTAGAATGCATCACCATACTTTACTCAAAATCTTTCATGTTGCTAGCAACCATCAAATATATAGTAATCACACTGATTTGTTGAGGATTTTAGTGTGCAGATTATTTTATTTCTCCCCACCGTCACTTTTGGCTTCTCACTTTCTTGGTCGTCTTGGCTTTAGTGATCTGTTTCTCTGCCTCAGTTTTGTCATAGATTCTTATGAACATAGCCTTGGCTCGCTAACTCTCATAGATACACTACTACTGTTGAAAATCGACTTCAGGCATCTCATTCTCTGTCAGCTACTTCCCACTCCAGCAATTCTGCATCCTGGTAAAGTCCCACCACCGATTGGTGCTACCAGAATCTTCTCGATGTCAATCTGCCTTCCCTTATTTCCTCAGTTCTCTCTTACAAACTTAGAGACCGTGGACCTTCATTATCATCACTCACATGTTGGTACCCTTATCCTCCTAACCCTCCTCTCCTCTCATTGTCCATGACTGGTTAAACCCAACCCTCTCCTTTTTATGCATCTTCGAATACTTAGATGAGAACAAAGCAAGACAGACAAACGGAATGACTGGGTTTACATTAAGTCAATGGACATAAGTCTCAAAGGGGCAATCCACGATGCTCAGCTATTCCATTATATTCTCCCTAGTATATGCATTTTTGTCTCTTCTAAAAAAAAGGAATTTTCTCTCCTCCTCGAACCACCTTCTCCTCTCTGTCTCAGCTGACAACCTTGTCTCCTATGCCATCAAGAAAACAGAAGCCATCAAAAATAACCTTGTAATATTCTCAAATACCTGTTGCTGCACAAAAACAATATTTGTTGATCTGTGGTCAGTTTTTTTGTAACATTTTCCTATGCCTTCTCTTTCAAGTTTCTTGCATCTTTTTATATAGCAGACTAGTGGTAGATGATTTGTAGTTGAACTACTACGGAAACAGAATACTTTCTGAAAGTGGGTGTGTTTATGTTTGTTCATTTGTTCATTTGTGTAATTATGTTTTTAAATGAGAGTCCTTATTTCACCCACCTAGAAAGACAAGGGCATTTGAAGACAGTCATTAATGGGGGAAGGGTGAATTTTGTATATGAATCAAAAAATAGCATAATTGAACAAGAATACGAGTAGAGTGGTAGTTATTTACTAATATTTAGATAGAGATATTTTGAGAAAATCCTTTACATGCCAAAATATTTATGTCATTTGAGGCATTCTACTTTTTAAAAAATTTTATTTTATATTGGATTATAGTTAATTTACAATGTTGTGTTAGTTTCAGGTGTACAGCAAAGTGATTCAGTTATACATATACATATATCCATTCTTTTTCAGACTCTTTTCAGAATATTGAGTAGGGTTCCCTGTGCTATACAGTAGGTCCTTGTTGATTATATCGTATATGTTAATCCCAAACTACTAATTTATCTCTCCCCCTACATTTCCACTTTGGTAACCATACGTTTGTTTTCAAAGTCTGTGAGTCTGCTTCTGTTTTGTAAACAAGTTCATTCGTATCACTTTTTTAGATTCCACATATAAGTGATATCATATGATATACATCTTTTTCTGTCTGACTTACTTCACTTAGTATGATAATCTCTAGGTCCATCCATGTTGCTACAAATGGCATTATTTCATTCTTTTCAATGGCTGAGTAATATTTCATTGTATATATGTACCACATCTTCTTTATCCATTCCTGTATTGATGGACATTTAGGCTGCTTCCATGTCTTGGCTATTGTAAATAGTGCTGCTATGCACATTGGGGTGCATGTACCTTTTCGAATTATGGTTTTCTCTGGATATATGCCCAGGAGTGGAATTGTTGGACCATATGATAGTTCTATATTTAGTTTTTTAAGGAGCCTTAATACTGTTCTCCATAATGGTTTTACCAATTTACATTCCCACCAACAGTGTAGGAGGGTTCCCTTTTCTCCACACTGAGGGGTTCTGCTTTGAAACATGTCTGTGGAACCCTGGTCAAGGCCCCTGAGTGAGCAATATAAAAACAGAAAGGTTAAGACCAACCTGGTGTTATTAAAACAAAAGATGTTTCTAAGTATATGTGAATGGGTTAGATGTCTACATATGTTTCATTTTAGAGGGACCTCTAATCGTGACCAGGGCTACTAAATCTGATGAGAATGTTTTTTAGGAGCCACAGTTTGGAGTTTATAATGGCATATTCAAAACCACTGTGAAGATAATTATACTATTGTCTTTATTTTGTACTGTTGGACAGAAAAGCAGAGATTACTGACAAGCAGGTTATGAATCAACTGGAACACTGGTGAAGTTTTAAACTAGACATATTTTATGTTAGTATGACAGATTGTGGAGTCAGCAGAATTTGGTGATTGGCTGTGCAATTAATGAAATAAATTCAGCAAATTATAATCAAACAAATATTGAAGTGTTTGGTTTTTTTTTTAATATTCAATTAGGTATTCAATTGACAGAAACACAGACTTGGAGAGATACTTCAATATTGATGCCAACAGTGGAGTTATTACAACAGCCAAATCTCTGGATCGAGAGACAAATGCTGTTCATAATATCACAGTCCTTGCAATGGAGAGCCGTAAGTTGTAAGGTTTAACATTAAATTAGGATGGAGGACATTGAGAGTGGAGAATGGGTTGACATGAGTTTACAGTTTCGACTTGAATTTTACTAGGTGTTTGTTTGAATTCAGCAAAATTTTGAAATTTTCTAATTTCAAGCTGCGAAATATTTATATTCTCTAACTTTATTCACTAATACTTACAAAGTTAATGAAAAGAGGTTACCATAAAATAATGGGCCCGAGTTACCCTCAGAGGGCTTCTGCTTGTTTTGTGGTCATACTTTGTGCTGCATTTATGCTGACATGGGGTTGGTCCCATAGTTTACAAAAAAATAGTAAATTGATCTCTAACCAAGACACCCAGATTTCTACATTTTCATATGGAACTAATTGTGGTCCTTGATAAGAAAAACATTGAGAGAACAATGCATAATTATACTGTGTGCATGTTATATACATATGTAATAGGTACATAATATATACACATATTCATACAAAAATCGGCGCTAGCATCAAAGAATATTGAAATTCCTGGCTTATTTATCACTGTGTGTGTGTGTGTATGACATTTGTATCAGAGTTTCCATTGCTCCCTTTAAAGTCTACAGTGTTGTGGTTCTAGATTTTATTCAAGTCTTAGTCATTTCCTTATTAGATTGTGCTTTAGAGAGGCAAACATTTTTGGTTGATTCTAATCGTTTTAACTATGAGTTTCCTAAGTAAGGTGAGGTTGGAGTAATAGCTTTACTCTGAGCACAAGCAGACCGTGGAGATATTGTGGGTTCGGTTCCAGGCACCACAGTAAAGTGAATATCACAATGAAGGAGTCACACAGATGTTTTGGTTTCTCAGTGTATATGAAAGTTGTGTTTATACTATACTGTAATCGGTTAAGTATATAATAAATAGCATTATGTCTAAAAAAACAATGTTTACACTTTATTTAAAAAAGACTTTATTGCCAAAAAATGCTAACTGTCATGTGATCCTTCAGCAAGTTATAGTAGGAACATTAGGAACATCAAAGATCACGATCACAGATCACCATAACACATATGATAATAATAATAAAGTTTGAAATATTATGAGAATTACCAAAATGTGACAGAGACACAAGGTGAGCAAGTGTTATTGGAAAAAATGGGACCAATTGACTTGCTCGATGAAGGGTTGCCACAAACCTTCAATTTGTAAAACACGGTATCTGCAAAGCACATTCAAGTGAAGTGCAATAGAACGAGGTGTGCCTGTAAATGATAAAACGTTTTCCCGTTTATTAGAGAATCCATCTCAGATAGGAAGAGGCTATGTGGCCATCACTATACTTGACATCAATGACAACGCCCCTGAATTTGCCATGGACTATGAAACCACCGTTTGTGAAAATGCCCAGCCAGGCCAGGTGAGAGTCTCCAGAATGCCACGCTCCTCGTTCGTGATTCCTTTAAAGATGCCCAGCGGCGGTTGCCTTTGAAATCCTACCAGCTTTAAGATAAAATATAATCAGCATGTTTCAGGAAAACTCACGCTTTGATGTGTAGCATAAACTAATAGTAAAGGAACTTTCAAATTCTGTTTAATTGGGATGATGAAAATTCCTCTGGAAGAAAAGGTAAACGCTGTAAAAGCCGTGCTAAACGGTTAAGGGCTTAGGCTTTTTTAAGGAGAAATACAGCATGTTAAGCTCGATTGGGCCGCTTCGCACATTACACAGCGGGGCTTAAGTACCTTGAAGTTGTAAGAATTGGGTGTAGTGTAATCTTGTGGTTTGGTCTACTCATCCATATTCTCCGTGTCCTGTGATGTTTACTGACATGGTGTAATAAGTTGGTACAGCTTATTTCTGAGGTTCACAAAAGTAAATTCAAATACGAATCTTGAAAAGGACATGATTCGGTTTTCAGAGCCCTTTTTAGATTGGGTTCATATTAGTACACCTGACACCGCCACCTGCCCCTCTCCTCACACAGCTCAGTCAGGAAGATGGTATTTATCATGTGTCCTGCCTCACAAAACAGCCGAGCACACCAACATGCTTTCAAGTTTTACATTCTCTATTCCTAGGTTATCCAGAAAATCAGTGCTGTCGATAAAGATGAGCCATCCAACGGACACCAGTTTTATTTCAGCTTAACAACGGATGCGACGAATAACCACAACTTCTCACTGAAAGATAACAAAGGTAAGGTATAATTTTTTTCGTCAGAGGAGGCAACAGGTAGAAGCTTTCTAAGCAAGTACTTTTTCTCACTCAGGAATGCTGATTATGTAATTTTTTTTTCTTCATACCAGCGAGGACATTAATTAAAGGGCAGTGAGCCCCTTAAGTAATTTTTACCTATGGATTTGCTGTCATGAAGAAGAAACTGCTACTTAAATCATTTTAGGCCTAAATCCAAAGAAGGGGGGAAGCAAGATCCATCTCTCTCTGTCTTTTCTTCTAGACATTTGCTTCCTTACTTGTATACCAAGCTCTTCATCCAGAGTATCTATAGATGGCTGAGGACCAGCTAAATGCCTTAACAAGGATTATACTACCGAGGCATAACCTGAGAGGTTAGGAAAATAATTGGACTTAACACATTTCAACCTAAATCAACTTTGACTTAATATTTCAACGCCAACATCAGTTATCGTTTTATTTTTAACATAAAAATAAAAGTAAT
The DNA here is from genome assembly GCF_005190385.1 of Monodon monoceros. Lineage (NCBI taxonomy): Eukaryota > Metazoa > Chordata > Mammalia > Artiodactyla > Monodontidae > Monodon > Monodon monoceros. Next base: position 10,479,984 of record NW_021703765.1, on the reverse strand, counting down.
CCATGCAAATAACAAATATACTCTTTATGCAAAGAAATATAAAATTACAAAAGAAGAATTCCCTGATCATCCCAAATCCCGTTTCTCTGCTTCAAAGATAAACACTTTTAATCAGTTTTATAAATGTCGTTATAGAAACATTATTACAAATACCTACAGGTAGATTCTGCTTTTGCTCAATTATATAAGCATATATATATACTTCTAGACATAGAGACAGTATACAGATAATTGTAAAAACTTTCAAAGGAAGCATGAGAACTTGCTATCTATTGTCTAATTTTGAATACATTTCTCTCTCTCTCTCTCTCTCTCTCTCTCTCTCTCTCTAGAAAGGAGTATACCCCAACAATATAGGAAATGTAATTCTTCAAGTTTGAATGTGTTACTCAGCTTTCAGATAAACACAATGTAGAAATAAATTTGTTAGTTAAGTCTGGCTTATCTAAAAATACTTGCTTTCAGGAGATGGACATTATAAGTGCTTTTGCCTGAAGTCACCACTTATTTTACTGCAGGAAATTCAACTTTGGCCTCAGAAATTCAATCTGAAAATAATACATGTTTCTGATCCCACTCTCTGCTAAATGAGGATACTGTCTTTTTCCTGTAGTAACATAAAAGGAAGCACATTCTCTGTGTGGGTAATCCCAAACTCTCTGACTTAATCATAGTTGGAAAGGACAGTCCTCAGCATTTGCATTCATCCAGCACAAATGCAGAGAGGGGAGTTTATGATTTTCCCAAGAAGGGTCTGAACGTTTCCCCCATTTGTTATCATCCAGTACCACCATGATTGTAGGACAGCACAGGCACTAAAATGGCTGGATTTCCAGGACATTGACACAGCCACACAGTTGAAAGATTTCCCCAAGGGCAAGCCTAGAGCTCCCTCATCTATGGGAATCTTGGAGGAAAACATAAGAAATAGGAAGAAAGAACGTCAGTTCATCCATTGACTTCCATTTTAGGAATCACATACAGAACATGATGAATTTTATGATCTCTTTTGTGAACATTATGTTCCTCAACATGGGAACACTGCTGTAAATTTAAAAATCATATACATCAGATATTGGGCATTTTAGCATGTGCTCCTCAACGTGTCGTGTGTGTGTGAGATTTGATGTCAGGCATGTTAGGTTACAAATCAACAACTCTGAAAAAACTCTGTGTATCAAATCATAAATATGTATAACATCTGAATGGTTGTAAGGCAAGGAGGTGTGTCAAGGGTACAGAAACATACTCAAGACAATATGCTTCAACAACTGCATGTGTAGTTTTTTAACGAACACTCTTGAATTCATACATTTTAAAATAAAAGATTTGTTTACCTAAAAACCTACCAGCTGGAATCTGAAAACCAAACACTTTTCTTCCTACTACATTTTATAATTCCAGTCTCATGTGCGCTTGCTGTTCTGTGTTGTTCGAGACAGAACAGATTTCAGCTTGCTCTTTCATTATTGTTCATTCTTTCATGTCACTGGATAAAGCACACCGGGTAAAACTATGGTCCTGGTGTTCCTTCTTTTCCATTATATTTTCATTAATTGCTCTAAATTTTAAAATCACATAAATTCCATTATTAATTAATTAAGACAAGTTAACTGAACAATTGTTAGCAGATTAAAAAATCTATTTCTGATACAGAAATCACAGTTGTGTCATACAGACTTACTTATCACTGTTAAGTTTCGTAATTACCATAATAGGTTAGATGAAACAGAATATTGAATATATTATAAATTAAACACTAATGACCTATTTTATCACTGACAAAATGTTTATATACATGGTGTTTTGGTAACCCTATGTACCAGTATGGATTTTTAAAAATTACACAATAATTCCTCTTTTGAATATCTATGCATATTCATTTTAATTAAAACTAGAGTGGCTTATTTTACTTACTTCTATATTGGGCTTGGAACTTGTCCAAGAAAAGATGGATTGGAAATTTCACCTATGCTATCTGATGATGATGCAAAAATACTTAACCTGTTCATTTTTATTATCTTCTTTATAAGCATGTGGTTTGAAATGTTAAGATTAGTAAAAAGGTATATGTAATTTTTACAAAGTTGCAGGTAATGTAATAAATGATGTATAAACATTTTCCCGTTCAGTTTTACTTTATAACTGTTTCTTTGGATATAACCATATAGCATGACATAAATGTATTAAAATGTATTCACATGAACCGATATTTGGAAATACAGCTCTCTGTCAAAAGAAGCTGAGACTGACTTAAGTCAGATAAAGTTTTTTTTATTTAGTTATTTTTTTTAACATCTTCATTGGAGTATAATTGCTTTACAAGGGTGTGTTAGTTCCTGCTGTATAACAAAGTGCATCAGCTATACATATACATATATCCCCATATCTCCTCCCTCTTGCATCTCCCTATCCCCCCCTCCCTATCCCACCCCTCTAGGTGGTCACACAGCACCAAGCTGATCTCCCTGTGCTATGCGGCTGCTTCCCACGAGCTATCTATTTTACGTTTGGTCATGTATATATGTACATGCCACTCTCACTTCGTCCCAGCTTACCCTTCTCCCTCCCTGTGTCCCCAAGTCCACCTCTACGTCTGTGTCTTTATTTCCTGTCCTGGCTAGGTTCTTCAGAACCATTTTTTTTTTTTTTTTTTTTTTTT
>NW_021703765.1:9777758-9786644 GCF_005190385.1 Monodon monoceros | reverse complement strand
TCCCCATTGCGGAGCACAGGCTCCGGACGCGCAGGCTCAGCGGCCATGGCTCACGGGCACAGCCGCTCCGCGGCATGTGGGATCTTCCCGGACTGGGGCACGAACCCGTGTACCCTGCATCGGCAGGCAGACTCTCAACCGCTGCGCCACCAGAGAAGGGAAGCCCCTGGCCATTTCTTGACTTCTCCTGATCTCTACCTGCCGTAGTGGGCTTTTTATGTGTGCCAAGCTCCCTGATCCACACTCTACTGCAAATGTTTTAGCCTCATCCTGAGAGAATTCTCCTTGTTTCTTTCCAATTGACAATTTTCTACAAATTCTGTAGATCCTAGCTTGAATATCACTTGCTCAATTAAGTTTATTCTGAGTAACCCAACATCCTCTTGTCCCTTCTTCACTGAATAAACTAATTTTATTGGTTTTTCATCATTTGTTCCAGTGTTTCATTTTAAAAAGGCAATCAAAACCAAGCAAAATTGGGTACCTATTCTTAGATATTTTTTTCATTTTATTACACAAATATTTTCATAACACAGTCACAGTTTTGTACTTTGGTTCTTGCATTAACAATCCTGGAGCTCTTTAAACAGCATACAAGTGTGCAGACATACAGTATATAGAAAGGTTCTTATTTTACTTGTATAAATGCAAAGTTTTCTACTATGTTGATATATCATTCTTTATATATCATATCCTAGCATATAGACACTTGAAGCTTTCTCCTTTCATTAAAAACAATGAAACTCTTTTTTACATATGCCATTTTGTATCAGGATATTAGTGACCTCATAAAATTAGTTCGGCATCTTCTCTACTTTTCTATTTAATTTTTTTCTATTTACTCAAAGAATTTGAATAGAATGGGTCTTATTTCTTCACAATTCTTAGATATTCACCAAGAAGCTATTTGAGATTGGAGTTTCCTTTGTGAGGAGGCTTTTATCTATTAAGTTAATATCTTTAATAAATATAGGGCTCTTCAAGTTATCTATTTAATTGAACGAGTTGTAGCATTTTGTGTCTTTTGAGAAACTTATCAATGTCATCTATCTTTTTGAAACTATTATCTTAAAGTTTTATATAATGGCTTCTTAATATATTTTTAATATTTCTAATTATCACCTCTGTTTAATTATTGACCTTAGTCTCCCCTTTCTCATCTTTATTTCTCTTTTTTACTTATTATTTTTCCTCTATTTCTCTGTTGTGATTTTTCTATTTTATCTCTTGTAATATCAGGTCATGAATTTTTAAAAAGTTCTGTCAGTAATTCTTGTCTCTATGTTGTCCACATCAGAAGCAGAAAAATAAACGGGTTGTAAATATAATGTCAGATATTTTCACAAATCTAATTAACTGTGATGACAAATGCATACTGACTAACTTGAGAGTTTTGATAGAGTAAACTTTGAAAAATCAGATTTAGTTGATATTAGATGGTATCTGAAAGATGGTCTAGACATATTGTTTTGTAGCATCAATCTGTTCAATATATCAAATATAAACATTTACATAAGAATCCCATCTCGCTATGCTTTGGTCCCTATTCTCCTGTTATTTCTTAGCTCATTGACTAATAGGCTAGGAGAAGAGGCTCTGGCTATTATTTCCTTTGGGCAGTAGATGCAGTGATGATAACCAGGTTACATAGAACATCGGTGAAGAATAAAATAGAACCAAGGGCATACCTGAAAGGATGAGCAGACGGTGATGGTTCTTATTTCAAATCCTGAATTTATAGACTTTTCTAAGTCCCTGTAACATTTCCAAAAAAGTATCATTATTATTAAAAATATTTAAGTACATATTTCCAATTTCATAAAATATTTTTATATCTGGTTTCTTCTGAAAAGAAATGATTATTGTGTTGGTCCAGTTAGAAGCTCTGTTTATTCCTTTATGTGTATTGCTCTAATTACCCATTGATAAAAGTCTGTCAGTGGATAATGCCTGAAAACATTACCAAATGATTTGGTAATGATTCATGCAGAGCAGTGATATCTTTCTTTATTTGCCTAATCAGTATCACAGTTTTCAATTTGCCCAGATCATTACCTCTGGCACGTCTCATAGTACTTCTGGGGCCCAAGAATTTAGGTAAAAATTCTAAAATATACAGTATGTGTTGCTGTCAAATTGTTTTTTTCTATCTAAACTACAGAAAAGATTGTTTGAAGTATAAGCAAAGTATATAGGATGAATTTTTATGAAGAGGTTTAGTATCTTCTTAACTTTAATATTTTAACATTTTATATTAAATGTTTTAGAAAATGTTTCAAAATATTTAACATAATGTTATATTACAAATATATTGAGATATAGATTGAAAAACTATAAAAAGCCAGTTTCTATATAGTTCTTTGAAATATCCTTATTTACTTGATTTTTCTTCAATGTTAAGTCCTTAGCAATAACAGTTTTATCTATCTGTCTGTCTATCTATCTGGAAAATGTTGGTACTATCATAATATAGTAATGTGGCTATGAAAAACAAGGTGGTAATATATCATATAGGACCTTCATTTAATGTATATTTTGGCTGATACCATTTTATCATTTCTATAATTTTCTTCACATTTTTGAAATTATTTGAATAAAATAAAATAGGTTGTTGGGTGCCTACTATATGATATGTCTTCCATGGTATTCATATCACCTAATATTTATATTAGGTATTAATAACACCTAACATTTATAAAGTTCTACTGTTTCTCAGGTAATGTGCTAATAATTTTTGAGAGGATTTTCTAAATGTATCGCAATCCCCTGATGTAGGTCTATTTTTAGCTCCACTTTATAGATGAAGAGGCAGAGGTCTATCCAGGATGAATTAGTTACCCTGAAAATATACTTACAGGTAGTGGCAGAGTTAGGATTTGAATCTAGTCATTTGGATTACAGCATCTAAGAGGTTAGCCACTACGTTTGCTATCGAATTCACACAGCAAACTCTTGAGAAGTATTTTTCTAAAAGCCACTAGTTTACAGACACAGAAAAGTTTAATGTGTTTATTCTGTATTCCTTTCCTAATATACATCCCTCGCTACACCTAGCAAATGGACAGAGGAGATTTGTCTTTTGGACAGAGAGCTCTACTAGCAATAATTCTCTTGATTCCAAGCCAAAAGAGTCCCATTATATGGTTCTGTTACTTGTTTCAGGCTGAGGTGCTAATGAGTCAAGCAGGTAATTTATTTAATAACTGATAAAAGTCAGCATCCTTTCTTTTCCATAAGAAATATCGACTTCTGTAGATAAAAGCCAAACCCACATACATCATTGAGATAAGCCCTTCTCTGCCTTGAGATTTCTGTAAAAATACTGAGGGACAACGACGTTAAAAAACTGAGGCATGGTTTTACAAACGGATCTAAGATTCATGTCTGTAAGATATTTAGAGGCTTTTTTTCCTACACTACCAGTTCTTAAGGCATTTGAGACCATGTGTTTTCTAAGAGCACCCTAGAATGCATTTCTCCCTGGAAGCCAAATGTTAATTTTGTATCATTGCCATTTAGAGAGTCTGGGATAAGTTAATGATTTTATCTTTAAACTCACCATGTGGGTGGTGTGTGTGTGTGTGTGTGTTCATCAATTTTAAATGTACAATATGATAAATTTGAAACATATATACAGGAAGGTAACCACCACCACAAACATAACATAGAACAATTCTTTTATGCCAAGTGTCCCTTCATATATTTTTGGATTCTAGATCCTCCCCAAACCCTGACCTTGGCAACTACTAATCATTTTTTCCTATAGCTGTATCTTGTTTTTTGTGGAATTTTATATAAATGAAACTGAATAGGATGTATTCTTCTGTGTCTAGTTTCTTTTACTTACCACAATCCTTATGAGATTCACCCAAGTTATTTTGTGTATTCTTTTTACTACTGAGTGATTCACCTTTATATGCATATACTACAATTTGTTTATCCTTTGAGTAGATTAATGATGGTCAATAGGGATTTTTCTAGTTTGTTTTATTATGAATAAAATTTTCATGAACATTTGTGTAAGTCTTGGGTGGACATATGTTTTTATTTCTCTTCCTAAAATGCAGTGGGATGGGCATGATAATATAAAAAGTACTTATTTAACTTTTTAAGAAACTGCTAAATTGTTTTCTAAAGTGATTGAAAAATTTCGTGCTCCACTGGGTGTTTGGGAATCTAGTTGTTCCACATCCTTGCTAAACTTGATATTGCCCAGCTTTTAAAATTTCAGCCATATTGATATCATTGAGGTTTTAATTTTAATTTTTCTGATGACAAATGGTGATGAGCAATTTTTCATGTGTTTATGGGTGATTTGTATTTTTTTATGACCCGTCTGTTCAGTCTTTTGCCCATTTTTAATTGAGTTATTTGCTTTATAATTCATATGAGAGTTCTTCATACATTATAGATACAAGACCTTTGACAGATACATATTTTGAAAATATTTTCTCCTAGCCTGTGTCTTACCTTTTAGTATTTTAAGTTTCTTATCGTTAGCAGAAGTGTTTTTTTCTTAATCCAAAATGGCTGAACTTTTTTTCTACTGTCTTAAAACTTTTAAGTATATAATACGTATTGTTAATTATAGTCACCATGCTATACATTAAATCCCCAGAAATTATTTATCTTATAGTTGGAAATTAGCAAAAGTTTTATATTTTTATGAAGTCAAACTTAGAATTTTTATTTATGTTTTTTTCCACTGGGTATATGGAGAAATATTTGTCTAATCTGGGGTCAGAGGTTTTTATGCTATAGTTTTTATAAGACTTATTCTCTTACCTCTGAAATTTACATCTATGATTGATTTCAAGGTAATTTTATAGCACATTGATGGAGTCTTTTTTTAAGTAAAGATATTCTGTTCTTTCAACATCATTTATTTAAACAACTATTAATTCCCCATTGAACGGCCTTGGCATCTTTGTTGAAAATCAAATGGCCCTGTATGTATGAGTCTGTTTCTGAACTTTTTATTCCATTTAGTTATATATGTGTTTATGTATATATCCTTTGAGTCAAAACCACAGTCTTCATTATTGATTCAGAACATATTGAATCTATAGATCCATTTGTAGAGCATTAATATAATAATAATGACTCTTCTGATTTGTCTTAGCAGTTTTTTTACAGCACCTACAGATATTTTGTTAAATATATTCTTAATTTGTATTTTGATGCTTTCATAAATAGTAATGTTTTTTAATTTCAGTGTCCAGTTGCTCATTGCTTTCTTTCAGAAATACACTTGAATTTTTTACATATTTCTTTCATATTCTTTCATATACTTTCATATTCATAACAACTTCATTTTCATTAGAAATAATTGAAAGGAACATCAGTCATTCTTGGCAAATGCAAGATCATGAATAATTTTTTTTTTTTTTTTGCGGTACGCCGGCCTCTCACTGCTGTGGCCTCTCCCGTTGCAGAGCACAGGCTCCGGACGCGCAGGCTCAGCGGCCATGGCTCACGGGCACAGCCGCTCTGCGGCATGTGGGATCTTCGAGGACCGGGGCACGAGCCCGTGTCCCCTGAATCGGCAGGCGGACTCTCAACCACTGCGCCACCAGGGAAGCCCTTTTTTCTTTTTCTTTTTTTTTTTCATGAATAATTTTTGACAATTTTTAATTTTGAGAATGTTTCTGCTGCTGCCACTGTTACTATTGCTGCTAATTAACAGTACTGATCTTATAGGCTATGATATATTTCTGATACATTTCTGATAAATTATTTCTAAATATAAATATATAAAGTGCTGATGATTTTGCAGAAAATTTTTCTAAAATGATTTAACTCTTCATATAAGCTGGTTTCATGTAAGTCTGAATTCATTTTGTTTTTTTTTTAACTTTTCATTTTGAGATAATTGTAGATTTAGATGCATTTGTAAGAAATAATGCAGAGAGATTCTGGATCCTATGTACTCTTTTTTGAGTTTCCTGCAATGGTAACAGCTATGATAACTATAGTACAATATCACAACTAGGAAATTGACTTTAATATGATCCATCAGTTTTATTCAGATTTCACTTATTTTACATGCACTCGTGTGTGTGTGTTTGTGTGCCTTTAGTTTTATGCATATTCATCACAAGGTACAGAATTATGCCATAAGAATGGTTCCTTGTGCTGTACCACTCTATAGCCATAGCCACAGCCACATCCTTCCTTCATCCCTGGCAACCACTAATCTGCTCTCCAATTTTATAATATTGTTATTCCTAGGATGCTGTATAAACAGAATCATACAGTATGTAACTACCAGAGAGTTTATTTGCTTACTCAGCATAATTCCTTTGAGACCTATCAAAGTTGTACATATTAATAAGTTTCTGCCTTTTATAGCTGAGTAGCATTCCATGCAGGGATGTAACACAGTTTGTTAAACCATTCATCAGTTGTAGGACCTTTAGGTTGTCTTTAGTGTTTGAGTTTTGTCAGAATCCTGCTATGAACATTTCTGTAGAGATTTTTGCATGGAGATTGATAGAAAAAATATATTTATGGATAAAGCAGACACAAATTATTCACCTTTCAGACCAAATAAAATTTTACACTAACTACCTTGCTGATAACCAGGACACAGCGTTCAAATAAATCTCTTGTTGAAGATAATTGTTTTCTTCTGTCTTGATATTTTTGTTAGCTCTAAAATGATATGTCAGGGTGGTAATTACTAAAAATCTGAAGACTATGCTCTGTGGAGTCAAACTTCTTGAATCCTACTTTTTCCAATTTTTATTTGTGTCATCTTTGGCAGGAAATAGCCTCTTTTGTCCTTAGTATTTTTATGTGCAAATGTGGGGTCACTTTAGTGTATATGTAATTGGATGGTTGAAAGGACTAAATATGAGAAATTATAGGAAACATTTTGCAGTCTTCTCAGAGAGTAAGCTTTAAAACAACATTAGGTATTTTACTTATTTTGATAGGAAACAGTTAATTTAGCCTTAATTTCCACAGAATTAAAATAGCTTATATTTCTAAAACTCCCTGAAATCTGTGAAGTGGTATCATTATTCACTTATTCATTGTCTCAGAAGATTAATGCAGTACATTTATGAGAGTGATTTGCAGGTATTATTTTGCTTAATTTACAAATGAAAGAAATCAATTTTCTCAGATATTAAACATTTATATGCAAACATATTGGTAGAGGGTAGGAGACCCTAAAATGAATGAAAGTATTTTTGTTTTACCCAGTTTAGTGTCCTGATACAAACCAGGCATGATTTTTTCCCTAATGCTTTAATGGCATTGAGCAAAGGGAATTTTTGCATTAGGAAGGATGGGAGAAAAGCCTTATTCTAAAAGAATGTGAATAAATAGTTACCTAGGATATATTTTGCTATTTAATTATTTTTAAGGCTAGGAGTTTTCTTAAAATAAATACAGATAAATTTACTCACACAGTTTCCTAGTGAAACTTTATGAAAAAATATGATCAATTGTAAATTCAGAAAGTTGAAATACATTGTAAGATACATTTTAAATAATCTTACAAGCACTCTGATTAATTCTTTATTTTTATTCCTACATCTCACAGTGTCTCACGCTATGAAAATTTGACAGAACTCCTGCTGTTCTTGAAGGAAATAGGAGAACTTATTGGCAGACAAAAAAAGAAAGGCAGACAAAAGAATGTGCAGCAAATCATAATACTGTATAATGAACATTTATATAAGATTATATTTTACTTATTATGCTGTAGGGTACAGAGAGTGGGTGAAAGTTAAATACAGTCAAAGCATGGTACTGCCTTCTGGGAATTTCCGAAGTTTCCCCAACAACTACTTGTTTGATTTTTTTGGTCCTATTTATATCACCTATTGTATTAATGAATGTAGGTTAAACTAACTTTTTTAGTAGATTTCATCATTTATTATGAGAAAAAGCTTCATACCTTTAGCCAACTACTAATCTGGCAAGCACTTTTCCCTTAGGACCAATATGGAGGGGTTAGTGTTTGTGTCAAAGGAGCAGTGTGCTAAGGATATTATCAGTCTCCTAATTACCTTCTTTAATTGTCACCAGGTGAAGAATTCACCAACTATGAATGGTGATTGATCGAAGGCTGTCATCAAGCTAATTGATTGTGGTTCAAACTTTCCTTTTTAGTCCAGAAAAAAATATAGATAAATGATATAGATATATAGATAAAAGTCTTTGAATACCCTCTGAATTCATGTTACTAATAATTTTAGGATATGTATGTGTTTCTACTTTTCTTTTGGACTTGTGGATTGAAACAAATTGGAAAAATTAGCTTTACTATTATAATGAAGGCCCAATCTTCCTCCACCTTTTTTGAGTTAGTATTTCTTTAGTCAGAGGTGATCTCCAGTGAAAATGGGTGCAGAGGTTAGGCTGAAACACTCTGAGCCAAACAGCATTCATTATTTGCTGTTGGTATATTATTGTTGTATGGGGGCCACTTTCAAAATTCGGGCAGTTAACAAGTCCTTTGTACCTTCTACTCTGCCGAATCAGGGCCTTGTGCTCTGTAGGGATGAGTAGATAGCTAAGATTCTCTCTGCTTTCTCTTGAGCCTGCTCACAAGTTTGCAAAACCAAGCTGCCTCCCAGACCATGAGGGATATGTGAAATTTCAGTAAGATCTGTTTTGACTATTTCATTTCCAGGTGTCTTTGCTAAATGTCTGGCTTTTCTTCCAGATCTTTGCTTGTCTCAAGCAGTATCACCACCTCAGGGTAGCTGCATGCCTGCCTTTTCAAGCAGTTTGCTCTCTTTCTGGATTCTCCCTTTTTGTTTTTGATAAAGTATCTGAATGTGACTTTCTATAGGTTGTGCTTTACTTCCACATTAAAGCAGCCTGCCCTGCCCTGCCCTGCCCTGCCCTGCCCTGCCCTGCCCTGCCCTG